>NC_057849.1:267438270-267741300 GCF_015237465.2 Chelonia mydas
TGAATCCATTTTCTCTGTATTTCACTAAAAAGTCTTGTGTGTTGTTTAGTAAGGTAAGTGTTGAATCAGGCTGCATCATTGGACTCTGCATTATTTTGCTTACACTTGAGATTTTAACAAGAATGTCATACCAGATTACGACAGGTGTTAGAAACTTGAAGCTGGATATTTCAGAGGCCAATGACTTTTAGCTTTTGGATCTCTGGCTTCTTCCGAAATAGCAACCAGTGCTTCATAAACTTCCTCAGATTGATATCTCAACGTTTTTGCACTTTCTACTCTGCTTTCCCAGCGTGTCTCAGATAGAGGCTTAATGGTAATACCATTGACATGTGCTTTGAATATTTGCCATCATTGAGTGGAAGCTGAAAACAGCACGTAAATGCGTTGCAGCGAACCAAAAAAAGAAATAGCTCTACAGAAGACTTGGCCATATCACACAAAATCAAATTATGGCTGTGGCATGCACACGGAACAAAAAAGGCTCATGGATTTTCTGCCAGCAATCCAACTTGCACGCCAGAAATGCATCCTCTCATATTGGCACCATTATCATAGCCTTGTCCTCTAATGTTCATTATGGACAATCCCATTCGTTTTAGTTCATCAAGGAGAGTTTGAAGAAGTCCAAAACCTGTAGTGTCCTCTACTTCTAAAAATGTGATAAACGATTCCTTAACTGTAATCTGTGCTGAATCACTAATGTCGACAAATCTCATTACTAATGACTTCTGTTCTTGATGACTTATGTCCGGAGTGCAATCTAGAATTACAGCAAAATATTTTGCCAAAGTACCCAATGAAACAATTTTGTCTCTCACTTTATCACTCATTAGCATGATCAGTTCATTTTGAGTTCTTGGTCCCAAATAGTGGTCATATATTTCATTTTCAGTTACTTTTCGGAGATGTTCACTCATCACTGTGTCAAATTTTCCCGGCAGTTGTACAAGGCCCCCCAAAATGCCATTTTTGGGCTGGAATAATTTCTCAATGCTTCCTCTAAAAGCAAGATTGTTTGTTGATAGATATTCAACAATAGATAATAGACGTTCAAGAACACAATGCCAATGCTGTTTCTCTGACTCCATCAATCTTTGATTTTGGGCATCAAGAGTTGTCTGATTTTTTTAACCTTACACTCAGCTCACACCATTTGTAAATACTTTCAATGTGGTGTTGTGCCTTTTCATGTTGCGGTAATGTGTGACTAAGATTTTTCCAATCATTAATACCCATGGTTGCTATCTTAAAATTGCAACTATTGAAAATCTTGCATGGGAAACAAAATACAGCATCCTTGCATTTAGAGTACACAAGCCACCATCTGTTGACAATTTCACCATTAGAAAGTCTTTTGTAGTAATTTTTTTCTGTGAATTTCCTACCTCTAATGTCTTTAGGATATTCAAGACCTTTTATTCTCACGGGGCCTTTCTCAAGTATAATGGCACGGAATTCATTGTTTAAAGATTGCGGCCATGTGCCAATGTCATCTATATCCCATGCTAGTACAGTTTCAACTGTTGTAATTTCTTGTTTTGTGTCTGCATCTGTTTCAAATGATTGTTCTTTGTGTTGTTGCATTTCTTGAGCTTCATCTGCATAAAAATTTTCTTCGGCAGTTACTTGATGCTCTTGATCAACTTTGTTGTTTTCATGACGTACAAACTTAAATATAGTACCCTTCTGTGCTTGTACAGCTAATCCTATTTCATCTTTCCATTTTCTTTTTTGTGACCTAGAAAGTTGTTTTCGATACGACATAACTTATAAGGGTGGTTTTTTAAAGAAATAACTGTTTAAATTGTTATCAGATTATCAGAAATATCATTTAAAATAACTAATATAGGATAGCCATGAGTCATAGAATCATAGAGTCTGTGACCTTGAGCCAGTCTGAAGACACCTCACAAGGCGATCCACCCTGACTGAGACACAGTAGAGTTGGAAACCCATGTCATTTTTACAAAGCCACTTTTTAGTTTTAAATGTATAGTGGGCATGAGTCTTATGTTAGTTACAACTCTATATCAATGTTATACTGTAATAGATCAATGGCATTATCCAGTTTAATAAGCTGGGTTTCCAAGCAGTGGGAAAATATAACCCCAGTTTTATTCCTAGGTAAAGCACAAAGTGACCAAAATGAAGTCAGCACAGTCTCATCTCATCTAGATTAGGGTAGCACAGAAATGTTACAGAAGTCCTATTGTGCCTTATTTTTGTTTGGCAATAGCAGCACATTTTGGGCACGGCCGGAAATACATGATAAATCACTGCCTCTAAAGTTCCGTCAAAAACAGACATTTTCACAGCTCGAGTATGATCTGCTGCTAGATCGACCTCACCATGTAGTGTAGACCAGGCCTTAGATTCAGCCCTGAGTTATGCCAGCTTCTACCACATAACCCAGGAAACAAGCTCCTCCCCTTCTCCCTGCAGTGAAAAGACTTCCTGGAGAGGGACAAGGTGCCTGCAGCACCACTCCACCGGCAAATGTCACTGCTGCAAACATGGGCAGCTGTAGCCAGGGAGGGAATACAGCTAAAACTCCTCCTGGCTGCCTCTACTGAGGAACTCCTGAGAAGCCCCTGTTGCAACTTAAACTGCCCCTCCAGCAAAAGCCACGAGGGAGGACAGAGATGCAGAAACAATTAAGATGTCTATACACCAATGCAGGGAGTTGGACTAACAAAATGGAGAAACTGGAACTACTGGTGCAGGAAGTGAAACCAGATAAATTGGAAACATGGTGGAATGGTAGTCATGAGTGGACTACAGGTATTGAAAGGTATGTGCTGTTCTGGAAAGACAGAAATAAAAGTAAAGGTGATGGAGTAGCATGGTATATTAATGATGAGATAGACTGTAAAGAAATTAGAAGTGATGGAACAGATAAAACAAAATCTGTTTACATCAAAATCACTTTTGGGTAGAAAGGTAACAGAGGCTCCACTGGGATAGTGCTTGGAGTCGGCTACAGACCCCCAGGATCTCGTTTGGATATGGTCCGAGACCTCTTTAATATTTTTAATGAAATAAATACTACTGGCAACTGTGTGATTATAGCAGACTTTAATTTCCCAGCATAGATTGGAGGACAAGTGCTACTAATAATGGTAGGGCCCAGATATTCCTGGATGTGATATCTGACAGATTTCTTCAGCAAATAGTCAACCAACAACAAGTGATGACATTTTAGATTTATTACTGGTAAGTGGTGAGGATGTCACAGAAGAATTGTTTGTAGAGAACAACCTGGGTTCATGTGATCATGAGCTAATTCAGTTTAAACTAAATGGAAGGATAAACAAAAATAGGTCTGCAACTAGGGTCCTTGATTTCGAAAGGGTAAACTTTGAAAAATGAAGGGAACTGGTTAGGGAAGTGGACTGGACTGAAGAACTCAAAGATCTGAACATGGAGGAAGCTTGGAATTACTTTAAGTCAAAGTTGCAGAAACTACCTGAAGCCTGCATTCCAAGCAAGGGGAAAAAATTGTAGGGAAGAGTTGCAGACCAAACTGGGTGAAAAAGAATCTCAAATAGGTTATTAAGAGAAAGCAGAAAGCCTGCAAGGAATGGAAGATGGGTTGGACCAGCAAGGAAAGATACCTCTTGGAGCACAGAACATATGGCCCATCAGCAACTACTATTCGCAAATATCTCCAATGGCCAGAGATGGGGAGGGCTCTGAATTACTACAGTGAATTCTTTCCCAGGTTTCTGACTTGAGGGGCTTGCCCACATGCTCAGAGTCTAACTGATTACCATATTTAAGGCCAGGAGGGAATTTTCCCCAGGTCAGATTGGCAGAGAATCTGCAGATTTTTTTTCTGTGCCTTCCTCTGTAGCATGGGGCACAGGTCACTTGCTGGTTTGAAATACAGTGAATGGTGAATTCTCTGTAACTTGAAGTCTTTAAATCAAGATTTGAGGACTTTAGTAATTCAGCCAGAGGTTATAGGCCTACTGCCAGAGTGAATGGGTGAGGTTATGTGGCCTGCAATATGCTGGAGGTCAGACTAGATAATCATGATAGACTCTTTTGGCCTTAAAGGCTATGAGATATAAATACCAACTACCTTCCACAGAGGTCAGTCCCCCAGTGCCAGAGGAGGTGAATTGAATGCAATATCTGTAAAGTGATCTGAAGATAAAACACATTTGTAGGAGTGCGTGGCCGTCCCTCCTCATCAGTCTCCAAGGGAGGCCATGCCCCCTCACTACAGCACTATATGACAATATATAAATGCTACATATTATTATTATTATTAATAAACAAGAGTTAAGATCATGAAAATTCCAAAGTAGCACCAGGTGAAAGGAGAGATGGAGATAAATCTCTTTGAAGAATTTTTATATTTGGTAAGTAAGTGATTTGGTAGTCAGTTATATATTGAAGAAAGATGAGGACAAATTGGAGCGAATCTAGAGGAGAGCAACAAAAATGATCCAAGGTTTATAAAACCTGACCTATGAGAATAGGTTGGAAGAACTGGGCAGGTTTAGTCAAGAGCAGAGAAGACTGAGGGAGAACCTGATAACAGTCTTCAAATATGTACAAGGTTGTTTAAGGAGGACACAGTGGTCAATTGTTCTCCATGTCTACCAAGGGTAGGACAAGAAGTAATCAGCTTAGTTTGCAGCAAGGAAGATTTAGATTGACTATTTGGAAAACCTTTCTAACTATAAGGATAGTGAAGCAGTGGAACAGGTTCCCTAGTGAGGTTGAGGAATACTTGTCATTGGAGGCTTTTAAGAACAGGTTAGACAAACATCTGTCAGCGATTATTTAGGTATATTTAATTCTGCCTCAGCACTGGCCGATGGACTAGATGACCTCTTGAGGTCCCTTTCAGCCCGATATTTCTATGATTCTATATTCTAAGTGTTCTACTCATAATACAAAATAAAGAGGAATCGTACTCTGAACAGTTGCATTTTCTCCATCCACAGGCTGCACAGCACTTTCCAAAGGTGGGTAAGTGTTAGTTGTCACTTCACAAATGCAGTAATTGAGGTACAAAGGGTTAAAGAACTTAAAGTTATACAGTGAGTCAGTGGCAGTCAAGAATAGAATACAGGTCTTCCAACTCCATTTCCAACCCCATGCTCAAACCAGTGAGACACAACTGTATGGCATGGAAGGTATCATTACACGTGTTGTACAGAGGAGTTAAATGATGTGCCTAAGGCCATTTGGCAAGCAAGTTGCAGGGTTTGAAACTCATGATTTCTGGTTCCCAGTCCCCTGTTCTAATCATTAGGTCAAAACCAGTTTTCAGATCTAGTATCTACCATACTGGTGCGATAATCCACCTCCTTATGAAGCCTATATTAAGGAAAGGTTTCCTTGAAACAGGCTGGTCCTTACCCTAGGAATGAAGAGCAAAGAAAAAAAAATCCTTCTTTCATTTAAAGTGTGGTTTGCAAGGTTTTTTTGGGGGTGGGGGCGTGGGAGGGGTTGTTCAATATTGAATTTCCTGTAGAGTGTAAAAGGACTAAATTTCTGGGATTTCATGTACCACTGAATGCCAAGTAATTAGAACAATGACTAGATTGTGTTCGTGTGTGTCCATGGCTAACTGACCATTTAGCAAAATTCTCCTTACGCAGGTGTTGCCAAAACCCTGAAAGACACCAGTGGAGTGCTGCTTCTGGCTGAGAAACAGGGAGCAATTCTGCATAGTAATTGGGCACTTGCTTATCTTTTAGGTCTGTGAGCACAGTAGCACGATCCTTTCCAGGCACAGCAGCTGCAGCCTTTCAAATGAAGGCCTTTTCATAAGTTTCATTTGAACTTCCAATATATTTTTTTAAATTCACAGAGAATTGAGGGGTAATGTGGTTGGCATTTCTTAGTTTTGGGTGATTCCAAGTAGGTGCATGCTTCATCTGAATGTGTGTGGTTAGTACTGCACATGCATGTACACGAAAGTGTGTGTCTTCCAATTGGGTCGGAGCTACGCCAACCTAACTCATTTGTCAGTCTGTCAACGCCTTACTCTTTTTCTCCAGTGACCTACGTGGCAAATGTTCCTGCAAACAGCTGTTCAGATTGTGTGCAAAAAGCAGGTTGTGTTATATCCACTGTCAGCTGCAATATAGGAGCTTTGTGGATTCCTAGTTTCATCTCCAGTGCTTTACATGAGGCCCCCTTTTATGTTTTGCAGTACCACCTCGAGATAAGCAAATACAGGATTGTTCCACATTTCTAGCTTTGCAGAACCCTTTCCTGTGCCAGTCCCTTGTATTTGTTTTGGCAATGGAACTGGTTGATAGTTTATTGACATTCATTTGGATACTAGAGACAGAACTGGGTTCTCTCTCTATTATCTTCAAGTCATTCCACTTTCTTTTCTTGAGGCTTCATCAACTGATGTGAAAAGATAACATGGGGATTGGTGACAGAATTTATTTAGTGAAAGTGTGATAAAGGCTTGCACTTTGCCATGTTAAAATGCTATCCACAGAGCCGTCCTTAGCCATAGGCAGAATAGGCAGCTGCGTAGGGCACCAGTATGTCTGGGGCACCACTCTGCCAGAAGCCCGGATAGACAGGAAGCAGTGGAGCATGTAAGAGCAGGGATGCTGGGTCCTAGAGAGAGCCGAATGCAGCACAATCTGAGAGAGGGGATTGGCTGCTGGGGTCTCTGGGAAGGGGAGGGGCTAGGGGTAGGGCAAGGAACTCACCTGTGAGTGTGACTCTCTCCCCCGGCGTGAGATGAGGCAGGCTCAGCAGCTCTGGCAGTATCCTTTGTTGCCCCCCATAACGTCCATTCTTCTCCCCCCACACGGAGCACCCCTTTCTCCCCCCTCCCCTCCAGCAGGGCTGAGTTGGGTGAGGTGCTGGCGGTAGGGGCGGGGCTGGCTGGCTGCATGCTGAAGAAGTGAAAATGAAAGTAACTCACTTCCTCAGCAGCCAGCCCAAGCAACAGGGTGAAGGAGAGCGAGTGACGGAGGGAAGGGAGATGGAGTCAGTGGCGGTGGGGCCTTGGAGAAGGGGTGGAGCAAGGGTGTTCGGTTTTGTGCGATTAAAAAGTTGGCAACCTAGTTACTAGCCTTCAGGAGCCATCCCACAATGCCCCACACTGACAATTGTGTGATGTATTGTACAAGCATATACAATTGCTACAAGCACTTCTCATGATGATGCGCACCACCGACACAAGGAGCCACGTGTGCACACACACAAGCAATTTAATAACTGCAGTGGCTGTATGCCAATGTCAGCGAGGGCGACATAATTTTGTAGCGTAGACATGGCCTAATTCATTATCTACTTAATCCTCCCAGTCCTGTGAGGTAGGTAAGAAAGGTATTTATCTTCATTTCCCAGATGGAGAAACGGGGCAGCGATGTTGCCGAAAGCCTCAGAGTGTGTCTGTGTCAGAGCCAGCACTGATTCTTTACAGGATTGCCTCCTAAACAGGCTCTCTCAATATTCTTCCCTTATAGTACAGAAAAAGCCATTGAGATCCCAATGCCTAATGGGGCAAAAACATTGTCGCTGGTGGTTCTAGGTACATGTCGTCAGGCCCTCCCTCCCTCCATCCCTCCGTGAAAGCAACCGCAGACAGTCATTTCATGCCTTTTTTTCTGGGTTACCTGTGCAGACTCCATACCATGGCATGCATGGAGCCCACTCAGCTCACTGTCACTGTACGTCTCCTGGGTGCTGGCAGATGTGGTACTGCATTGCTACACAGCAGCAGTTCATTGTCTTGTGGCAGCAGACGGTGCAATAGGCCTGATAACCGTCGTCATCATGTCCGAGGTGCTCTTGGCCACCTCGATAAGGTCGGTCAGGAGCGCCTGGGCAGACATGGGCACAGGGACTGAAATAGGAGTGACTCGACCAGGTCATTCTCTTTAGTCCTGCCGGTCGTATTGCACTGGCGAGCAGCCAGGAGATGAGGATGGCTAGCAGTCCTACTGCACCGTCTACTGCCAGCCAAAGATGTAAAAGATAGATGGAGTGGATCAAAACAAGAAATAGATCAGATTTGTTTTGTATTCATTTGCTCCTCCCTCTGTGAAATCAATGGCCGACAATCGTTTTGGTGAGGTCTGTCAGGGGGACCTTGAAAAGTTTAATGGAGATTCAGTCCTGCCTGGAATCCCAGGGGGAGGGATAGCTCAGTGGGTTGAGCATTGGCCTGCTAAACCCAGGGCTTTGAATTCAATCCTTGAGGGGGCCATTCTGTGTGACAGTTGTTTTTGTTTCTCCTTGATGTAAAGCCACCCGCTTTGTTGATTTTAATTCCCTGTAAGCCAACCCTGTAAGCCATGTCGTCAGTCACCCCTCCCTCCATCAGAGCAATGGCAGACAATCGTTCCGTGCCTTTTTTCCGTGCAGATGCCATACCACGGCAAACATGAAGCCCGCTCAGATCACTTTGGCAAATTAGGAGCACATTAAACACCACGCGCATTATCCAGCAGTATATGCAGCACCAGAACCTGCCAAAGCGAAACCGGGCGAGTAGGCGACGTCAGCGCGATGATGAGAGTGATGAGGACATGGACATAGACTTCTCTCAAAGCACAGGCCCTGGCAGTGTGGGCATCATGGTGCTAATGGGGCAGGTTCATGCCATGGAATGCTGATTCTGGGCCCCGGAAACAAGCACAGACTGGTGGGACCGCATAGTGTTGCAGGTCTGGGACGAATCCCAGTGGCTGTGAAACTTTTGCATGCATAAGGGCACTTTCATGGAACTTCGCGACTTGCTTTCCCTTGCCCTGAAGCACATGAATACCAAGATGAGAGCAGCTCTCACAGTTGAGAAGCGAGTGGCAACAGCCCTGTAAAAGCTTGCAACACCAGATAGCTACCGGTCAGTCGGGAATCAATTTGGAGTGGGCAAATCTACTGTGGGGGCTGCTGTGATGCAAGTAGCCAATGCAATCAAAGATCTGCTGATATCAAGGGTAGTGACCTGGGAAATGTGCAGGTCATAGTGGATGGCTTTGCTGCAATGGGATTCCCTAACTGTGGTGGGGCCATAGACGGAACCTATATCCCTATCTTGGCACCAGAGCACCAAGCAGGCAAGTACATAAACCGCAAAGGGTACTTTTCAATAGTGCTGCAAGCACTGGTGGATCACAAGGGACGTTTCACCAACATCAATGTGGGATGTCTGGGAAAGGTACATGACGCTTGCATCTTCAGGAACTCTGGTCTGTTTCAAAAGCTGAAGGAAGGGACTTTCTTCCCAGACCAGAAAATAACTGTTTGGGATGTTGAAATGCCTATAGTTATCCTTGGGGACCTAGCCTACCCCTTAATGCCATGGCTCATGAAGCCATACACAGGCAGCCTGGACAGTAGTCAGGAGCTGTTCAACTACAGGCTGAGCAAGTGCAGAATGGTGGTAGAATGTGCGTTTGGACGTTTAAAAGCATGCTGGCGCAGTTTACCTACTCGCTTAGACCTCAGCGAAACCAATATTCCCATTGTTATGGCTGCTTGTTGTGCACTCCACAATATCTGTGAGAGTAAGGGGGAGACGTTTATTGCGGCGTGGGCGGTTGACTCAAATCGCCTGGCCGCTGGTTACACGCAGCCAGATACCAGGGCAGTTAGAAGAGCACAGGAGGGTGCAGTGCACATCAGAGAAGCTTTGAAAACCAGTTTCATGACTGGCCAGGCTACGGTGTGAAAGTTCTGTTTGTTTCTCCTTGATGAACCCTCCCCCCCTTGGTTCACTCTACTTCCCTTTAAGCTAACCACCCTACCTTCCCCCCTTCGATCACCACTTGCAGAGGCAATAAAGTCATTGTTTCTTCACATTCATGCATTCTTTATTAATTCATCCCCCTATTTGTGTGATAACTGCCAAGGTAGCCCAGGAGGGGTGGTGGAGGAGGGAACCACCGGGTGGGGTGGTGGAGGAGGGAAGGACAAGGCCACACAGCACTTTAAAACTTTAAAACTTATTGAATGCCAGCCTTCTGTTGCTTGGGCAATCCTCTGGGGTGGAGTGTCTGGGTGGCTGGAGGCCCCCCTACCGCGTTCTGGGGCATCTGGGTGAGGAGGCTATGGAACTTGGGGAGCAGGGTGGTTGGTTACACAGGGGCTGTAGTGGCGGTCTGTGCTCCAGCTGCCTTTCCTGCAGCTCAGCCATACGCTGGAGCATATTAGTTTGATCCTCCAGCAGCCTCAGCATTGAATCCTGCCTCCTCTCATCACGCTGCTGCCACCTATCATCTTCAGCCCGCCACTTACTCTCTTCAGCCCGCCACTTCTCCTCGCGTTCGTTTTGTGCTTTCCTGCACTCTGACATTGTCTTCCTCCACACATTCGTCTGTGCTCTGTCAGAGAACATTTCATCCCGAATGCGTTTTTTTCACCTTCTACTCATTGCTAGCCTCTAGGAAGGAGAAGATCCTGTGATCCTTGAAACACATGCAGCTGGTGGAGTAAAAAAAAAAGGGACAGTGGTATTTAAAAAGACACATTTTGTAGAACAATGGGTACACAGTAAACCTTGCTGTTAATATTACATACATAGCACATGTACTTTCGTTACAAGGTCGCATTTTGCCTCCCCCCACCGCGTGGCTAACCCCTCCCCCCTCCTCGTGGCTAACAGCCGGGAACTTTTCTGTTCAGCCACAGGCAAACAGCCCAGCAGGAATGGGCACCTCTGAATGTCCTCTTAAGAAAAGCACCCTATTTCAACCAGGTGACCATGAATGATATCACTCTCCTGAGGATAACACAGAGAGATAAAGAACGGATGTTGTTTGAATGCCTGCAAACATACGCTGCAATGCTTTGTTCTGCAATGATTCCTGACTACGTGCTACTGGCCTGGCGTGGTAAAGTGTCCTACCATGGTGGACGGAAGAAGGCTGCCCTCCCCAGAAACTTTTTGCAAAGGCTTTGGGAGTACATCCAGGAGAGCTTTATGGAGATGTTCCTGGAGGATTTCCGCTCCATCCCCAGACATGTTAACAGGCTTTTCCAGTAGCTGTACTAGCCACGAATGCAAGGACAAATTAATCATTAAACACGTTTGCTTTTAAACCATGTATACTATTTAAAAATGTACACTCACCTGAGGTCCCTTCTCCGCCTGGCGGGTCTGGGAGGCAGCCTTGGGTGGGTTCGGGGGGTACTGGCTCCAGGTCCAGGGTGAGAAACAGTTCCTGGCTGTCGGGAAAACTGGTTTCTCCACTTGCTTGCTGTGAGCTATCTTCCTCGTCCCGAAAACCTGCTTCCGTGTTGCCTCCCTCTCCATTGACGGAGTGAAAGCACACGGTTGGGGTAGTGGTGGCTGAACCCCCTAAAATGGCATGCAGCTCATCATAGAAGCGGCATGTTTGGGGCTCTGACCCAGAGTGGCCGTTTGCCTCTCTGGTAGGCTTGCCTCAGCTCCTTAAGTTTCACGCGGCACTGCTTTGGGTCCCTGTTATGGCCTCTGTCCTTCATGCCCTGGGAGATTTTGACAAATGTTTTGGCATTTCGAAAACTGGAATGGAGTTCTGATAGCACGGATTCCTCTCCCCATACAGCAATCAGATCCTGTACCTCCCATTCAGTCCATGCTGGAGCTCTTTTGTGATTCTGGGACTCCATCACGGTCACCTCTGCTGATGAGCTCTGCACTCACCTGCAGCTTGCTACGCTGGCCAAACAGGAAATGAGATTCAAAAGTTCACGGGCCTTTTCCTGTCTACTTGGCCAGTGCATCTGAGTTGAGAGTGCTGTCCAGAGAGGTCACAATGGAGCACTCTGGGATATCTCCCAGAGGCCAATACCATCAAATTGCGTCCACACTACCCCAAATTTGACCAGGCAAGACTGATTTCAGTGCTAATCCTGTTGTCGGGGGTGGAGTAAAGAAATCAATTTTAAGAGCCCTTTAAGTAGAAAAAAAGGGCTTCGCCGTGTGGACGGTTGCAGGGTTACATTGATTTTAATGCTGCTAAATTCGACCTCAATTCCTAGTGTAGACCAAGGCTTAGGGAAATGAAGCAACACCCCAAACACTGACTCTTAAACCCAGCCTGCAGTCCTTCCTATTACAATATGCCATGGCTCAATAAATACCCAACCAAACAGAACCCTTTATTTTGTTTTAGCTTAAGTCGATCAGGAGCTGCTGGACAAGAGTTGGTAAATCAAAGCAGGCCACGCTTAAATCCAAATAAGTGTCTCCACAGAAGAGTTTGCACCATTTTACCTAAAACAGTGTAAAAACTGCATAAACTAGTGCAACTTACTTGCGTGTAGACAAGATTCAAGCCCAGATTGCTATGTTTCACATGCCGTGAGCTGGGACTCATTCTAAACTCTGAGTCAACATGGAGCACCCATGGATTTCTAGGTAATGAGGCGTCTTGTTGCTGTTGCCCCATTAATGCTTGAGCTGTGACCTGTCACTCTAAATTGAACCAGTGCCTGAAAAAGCTGATCAGACACGTGATAGGGATGGAGCAGCAGGACAGCTGGTTGCCTGTGCTCTCTTTTGCCTGACTGCAGATGCTGTGGTTCATTCACCCCCATGGATGCAGGAGGTGGGTGCAGTTTGTATCCTTGTATCCCTTGTGCAAAGCTGTTCCTTAGCCACCATCCTGTGGGGCTCTGCAAGGGGCGAGCAGCCCTGAGTTACACGGGCAAAGCTAAACGAAGATTACTGCCAGCAGGCTACACCTTAGTAATTAGAGCAGAGCTCAGACACACTGCACGTGTATTCATCTGCTCCTTGGAACTATTGTTCTATTCATGTGCCCACTTTCATTAGTAAATCTTAGAATTTTAAAGAAGAGAGACTGCAGTAAAGAACAGAGTAAGTATCTATACCTACATACGATAGGCAGCGAGAGATACCGCGCTCATACAAAAACAGGGCCATTACAAGCAATGTTATCTATCACCAATTTTATATAGTATAATTTAATTTGTACCTTTCAAGCTGATCTGTGATTAAATAAGATTGTGATAGTTATAAGGTAAAAATGTTAGTATCATAGATACAGAAAATAAACTGTAGGACTGACTCAGCGAATGGTGCGTGTAACTGAACAAGGTCGGTGCCCCACCGTGGAGGTCAGCTATTTTATCCATACAAAATAAGACTAACCAAGTCATAGACCATGAGGAAACATCCAGTTTAGATAATTTATCCAATAAGATGATGTCATCTATTAGGTCAGATCCTTTTGCTAATGTTACAAGAACAGTTCAAACTATTTTTATCCAGCCCTGTTCAGATGTCATTCATTAGCTTCACAAGTGTTTTGGTCTAAAGCCTGAATGAACAGGTGGAAGAACATTATCTGACCAAATATGAACTCATATAGGTTACATATTGTATGTGCTCATGCATTTATTTAGAAAATATATTCACTACCTTACGCACTCTCCTTGCAAAAGCTCTGTATCCTGCCTGTTGAAATCTGAAGGAAAACAACACATATATCCTCTGAAGCCTTGGTGAATGAATGAACAAAAGTAGAAATTAAATGGAGGATGAGAAACATTTTTTTAAAAAAAAGAAAAGGAGTACTTGTGGCACCTTAGAGACTAACCAATTTATTTAGTCTCTAAGGTGCCACAAGTACTCCTTTTCTTTTTGTGAATACAGACTAACACAGCTGTTACTCTGAAACCCATTTTTTTAAAAAGTTGGTTCTAATAAGTGGCATATTAAATCCTTTGGTTTTCAGTTGTTTCAATATTCAAAACATAAAACCTTTATTCACCTAAGTGATTTTTCCCCTTCTATATTGCATCTGATAAGATATTCATTTCTCAGTCACATACAGAAACTACTGTGGTTTTTTAAAAAAAGCTTTTTAGTAGATTCAATTATCTGTAATTGACTATTTCAAGGAAAAGCAGCAGACAAAATGGGATATTATGCTTGTTTTTTAGAAGTCTGTGTGGGAGACTCTGCACTTGTTTACCTGTTACTGTTTTTAAAATGAAGTATTTTTAACTTAGTGTGTGTAGTCTGTAAAGATCATTTACTCTTAATTTATAATCTTTGTTTAATGGAAAACTTTGTTACTGCTTTACCATTTCATCTATACTATATATATTTAATCCCTTTCTTCTCACTGCTCAGCATACGGTCCCTATATCTAACTTTCAACAACAGAGGCTTCTTTGTAAAGTACAATGCAGAACAAAACTAAAAGAGGAACCTACAAATACTATATTTGGAAAGTCCAAATAATATAACTTTTTAAAATGTTAGAGTAAATTTCTATGATTAATCCTGTGACTGATATTCCAAATAGAACATGTAGGTATGTTCTAATGTTCCATTTACAATGTTAGGAATAGAATGGCTGTACAGCAGGTACAGAAGACAACTGGCACTGGAGGAATTAACTTTATGATTGTCAGCATTCTTGATGCAGCATTCTATATTCAAGACCTAGAATGTGATACAAATGAGCTGCTGCTTTGTTGGAATTGGATCTTAACTATCACACGGGTAAGTATGGAATATTTAGTAAGCTAGTATATTTGAGCAAACTCTGTATGCTTGAGCACCTCAATATGTAGCTATGGCTCATGTTTTTTACTGAAGCAGAGTTAAACTTACTGGAACGAATGGATATTTAGTCAAACCAATACAGGAGTATTAATGCAAAAGAAAGCACTACAAAAATACATAATTAAAGTTATAGGCAGGTTGATAGCACCACCTATTATTAAGGGTGCCTGACACTTCCTATTATAAGACCCTATTTTCAGTGGATTATAACTTTGTTGAACTTTAATCATTTTGGCTCAGATTTTCCATGCCGGGTGCCTGTCTCAGGCTGAATTATTCTGTTTAAAAATTGCAGTCAAACCAGCGGAGCCATTTCTGAGAGCAAGGCTAGGGGGAAATACCTGGCTTTGCTTATGTTAAAAATATTCTTGAGTCTTTTTCTTTGAAATGCTCTAGAGTGCCCATACTTTGGAACAATTTTGGTGACGATATAGACCTTTGAAAAACCGCAGTTTGCACATGGTCAGTAAAGACTTTAATTTTAGCAGCTAAATTCTTAGATGAGTCTATCCTTACTTAGCATGCCTTAGCTTCTCATAGTTCCTAGTGCTGGCCAGACTGTGCAGGCACCATCCCCACACAGCCACTGAGCTTGCAGCCCAGGGTGAAGGGGACTTAGAAGGCCTTTCCCTAAAATGGCTGATTCAGGTTAGGTGGGGCTTCACACTGGAACTGAGAAAAGGGAGCATGGGTAACCTTAATTCTGGCATTTCCTAACTGTTCAGTGATTGACTTTGCAACCTCAGTAACGTTCGTTATGGGTAATTGTGTGTGTAATATGAAATAGAATGATTAGAAGGTAGATTTGCATAGACTTTTAACAATTACTTCATCTCAGAAGTGTGAATGTGCCTGATACAGTTCTAATAAATTTCACAATCATGTGTACATAGCTGTAATTCAAATGGACCAAAAACCTGTAATGAACACCCATGGACTGTGAGATATTCAGTCACTGAACCTGGATCTTGTTTGAATTTTGCCTTTGAGCATCACCTCTTTAATAGGCTGCACATGAATCTCAGACAGAAATACCCCCAAGCTTTGTGGGCCAGAATCCAAATCTGTTTTGTGCTTTGTATTGATCTCTAATTTGTATGCAGGTGGGATAGCTGTTCAGTTGAAAGATGTGTTATTATGGTACAAATTATTACATATTGTACTAGCAAGCCAACAGAGTTGGTCACTGGTTGATTAGACTGGTTGCTTCTTTCTTGAAGACTTCCTGTCTGATGCAGCGTTTCCCCCAGAATACTGAAATTGATCTTCTTGACATTATGATATATCAGTCTGGTAAATCACATGATCTGCACAAGCAGCTTATGGAGGCCTAGTGACCTGGACTTGAGGAGGAGGAAATTAATGTCTGGATGCATTTTAGAATCTTAAAACCAACACTGAATATCTAAAGAACTTATTTGTAGAGAGAGAATGTATACCAAGTTGATTTAAAAAGGAGGATGGGGTGGGGTGGGGGGAGAAGAGACATACTCAGAGTCAGCTCTGAGTGACTTAGATGAGTAAGAGCCTGAGAACAGCTTCACACCAGGAACTTGGTTACCCACAGAACTTGCTAGATGAGGTACCTAGAAATCAGATTTAATATTCTGACATCTAAGATGTGTCCCACACTAACTGGGAGCTGCGCATCCTGTTGCTGATGAAAGATAGAAACAAACATCAGTGATGTGAGCCTCTGTTTCTCATGTTCAAATGTATTTTTACATGTGGGTATAATTAGAAAGGTGACTAAAAGTGACACCATAAAGCTCCAGAGCTAGGCTTCCTTAATTACTTCCCTGTCAAATTCATTCAGTTTACTAAGTCAAGACTATTTTCCTAACCGCTAGCCTGGTAAAACTGAACCAGGGTCCTAAAAATTAAACTGTGTTCTTTCTCCCTCATCCAGCATCATCAATATGAAAGATACTGCTGACAATATGGGGGTTGATGAAGGCAGCAGAGTACAAATCAGTTTGCTCTATCATAGCAGCATTGTCTCTGCAATGCTAACAGGAGCGAAAATTTGTTAATGTCAATTAAGTTAGAAAATAACTTAAGAATGCGCAGGGAGCAGATAAGTTGAATAATCAGGAATGTATGTCATTTTCCATAGTAACTTTGGTCTCTAATTATACTTCAAAAGAGAAAGATGAGTTAAAATTAGAAATAAAAAGTGACATTTATATACATAATTATAATTTCTAAATGAGCAAAGGCTTAGTGCATTGTTTACATAGAATTAGAGAGGTGATGGTTCTAAATTTAGAATGGCCAGCATTGTGTTTGCTCAGTGCAGTAGAGTACATAGGTGACCGTTCTTGCTGCCCTGGAGCATCTGCATAGTACAGGCAATGCAATTATGAAACAATGCATAATAAAAAAAACAGGATGACCAAGGATTGCAAGACCCAATTTCAGAGCTGTAAAAATTGAATATAAACTATTAAGTGGCTTATTATTAAAAGGCTTCATGGAAGATTGTGTTTTTAAAGAGGGATTGGAATGAAGGGGCGGTAGTTAAGACACACAAGAGTCAGAAATGGCTCTTTATGATGGAACAATGTGAAAGACGGTATCAAGGTGAATGGGAAGAGGATGTGGGAGTGATTAAGCGGAAGGCTTGGGCAGAGCAAAAGGAGGGAGATGAGGAGCACAAAAAACTTGAGTGCAGATTTCTAAGCAGGGTTGGAATTCTGCTATACAACTGTTAACACGTCCATGGCTGCACCTCTTTCACATCATGCTATCTGTGTTGGAACTCTTGTCTTGTTGATGCAGTCGCTAACATAGCTCGCTTTGGCTCCAGCCTTTGTTTGCTGTAGGTTATTACTACCCCCTGCAGAGCATTTGCCCCCAGAGGTCTGGATGGGGGCACTCTGATGCATTGATGAGAAGATTTAAATCACAGGATGTATGTAGTACAGCCCCAAAACCCTAGATTTCTATAAGAGAATTCTATTTAAAGGAAAACAAATGGGCAGAACAGTTTCAATACAGTAGGCTCCAGGTTTGGAAACCCCAGTATCTCTCACTCAATCCCTAGGAAGGTAGGATTTAAACGATTTGCCTGGGAGCTATTTCTGCTGCGATTGCCTAGAAACACCAGACTCTTTAATATGAGCTCACTCTTATAGGAACCTTTGCTAGCATACTTTTCTGGCTGCTGTCCCTTTAAATTTGGGAAAGGCAAACAGTTGCAGCCTTAGAGTGGCTGGTTTGGATTGCAGTGCTGTTAGCGGCACAACCCTCCATGTCATAAGATAAGGAGGACCCCTGGTTTTCCTTTCCTTAACTCCTGAGGAAATGGCATATCAAAAAATATCCACCGTGAAGAATAATGGAATTCCTTTCTAGATCTAACATTTCAGTATTCAACTCTTTGCTGCTGCTACACTGCACCTGCTATGTTCCTGTCCTATTAACAGAAATGAGTGGTGTTAGGCTGCCTTGGGAGCATTTTATCTGGGTGCTGAGATACCACAGAGTCTACCTGTTCTGCCACCATGGGCCCCCCCTTTAACCTATCCTGCTGAGGCAGGCTATTAAAGCCTTCTGTAACACACAGGCAGGGCCACACCCAGCTGCAGATCAGCTCTGGAAAGACTCAGTTTAAGCGATTTGCTCCAGCAGTCAGATGTCCACCTCCCTGGGAGTACAAACCCAAAGATATATTATTAAATTTGCCCCTTCCCCAATGTGGAGAGCGGTGTGCACACTTCTTGCCCCCCCGCCCCATTAGAAGTTACAGAAACTTGATTATAAACAAAACAAATGTTATTAACTACAAAAGGCAGATTTTAAGTGGTAGCAAACAGAACAAAGCAGATTACTAGGCAAATGAACTCAAACATGCAAACTAAGCTAGTTTCACTAAAGAAATTGGTTACAAATAGCATTTCTCACCCTAGATATTGTTGCAGGCAGGTTGTAAAGTTTCTGTGGTTCAGAATTCCACTTATATTCCTTTTCAGACTGGACCCCCTGTCTCAGTCTGGACTCTCCCCAAAAAAAGACTGAAGGCAAGGTGAGACAGGCCACAGAGAGGAGGAGTCCTGTTTGCCTTTCTCCCCACTCTTAAATAGGATTTACATAAAGCAGGAATCCTGTTTCCCAAACTTGACCCCCCCTTCCCTTACAGTGGAAAGTTACAAGAAGTCCCAGATAATGTTTTAGTATTGGGTGACAAGAACTATTGACTAAGTGGGATCACAGTGTCCATAAGTCAATGGCAGTATGGAGCGTCCACAGGAAGGCCAAGCTTTTCACAGTTCATTGTCCTCGCTGATGGGCCATCCAATCTGTCTGGCTTTTCCATTGTTGTACCTGAAGCGTTAGCAAAGTCACCCAAAGTAGCATAGTTGAAATACAGATACATAGTCGATATTAACTTCAGATACAGAAATGATACAGGCATACAAATTGGATGATTGCATTCAGCAAATCATAACCTTTCCAATGATCTCACATGACCCATCTTGCATAAAGTATCTCAGTTATGTCATTCATATAATATTTTCATAAGGAATATGGAATGTCACATGTTCATTATCAGGCAAGTGGTTAAAAGTAATAGGCAAGTTCTTATGGAGCCTCATTGATGTTCAGTAAAATCCACTAGCTCATTATGTAAGAAATCCTGTAACAGAGAACATCTGTCAAATAGGAAATCAGAAATGATTTAATCATAATGGATATAATTCAGTTGTCAGTGGAGTTACACTAAGGATAAGTCTTCACTACCCGCCACCTCGGTGGGTAGTGATCAATCTATCGGGGATCGATGCCTGTACTACACCTTGGCAGGAGGAGTAAGCGGAGTCAACGGGGGAGCCGCCATGGTCGCCTTTCCACGGTTGCCTCGCCACCGTGAGGACGGCCAGGTAACTTGAACTAAGATACTTCGACTTCAGCTACGTGAATAGCATAGTGGAAGTTGCGTATCTTAGTTTGGAAACCCCCCAGTGTAGCCCAGGCCTAAGAGTCCATTGTCTACTCTGGTCCATTGTCGTGTATTTCACTGAGTTGAATAAAAAAAAATAAAACAGGAATCGAGCTATGTTTATGTTCCTTCTTTAGCCAGGATGGACTGTTTCATAAAATATCAGTGCAAGAATATTTAAGATTTTAGTTCACTCAGTCTTAGATTTCAAAAGTAACTCAGACGAGGCAGCCCAAAACAAAGGGCAATGTTCATTACAAGGAATTCTGAAGCAGAGGTCACAGTTTGTTATCAAACAACCAAAATCTCCACATTATTTCTCATGTTACAAGTGCAAACAGGGAAGCAGTTAAGGCCAGGTCTGTGCTACCGCACCACAGCTACAGCTAAGGTTGAAGGAGCAGCATGTACACTTATGTTTTGTAAACAAAGTTAGAAAGGGAGTGCTGTGTCTTTTCTTTTTCTGCCTCCGGAAGGAAGGAGGGAGGGCAGGCTAGCGAATGAAACCATGGCAGAGCTTTGACTTTTCCCATATAGTGGCTGCAAGTGCCTGTGGGAGAAGCCAAAGTATATTTGTTACTTTGTTAGCTCTCTTTTCCCAGTACCCTGACAATCATTTTTAGAATGTAATTACTTAAACGGCCTGACTTCTCAATGATGTAAATCTGGAACTTCCCGTCACCTGCAGCAGCATTATGTAATGGGACTGAGCGTCGAGAAGCTGTACACAGGATTTGTGCTCGAGATTAGGCGCTGAATAACGTCATTGCTGATGTGTGTAGATCATGTTGGAAAATAATCTGCCAAAAACCGGGGGAAAGATTCTTATTGCATCTACTTTCATAGCCCAAAACCTCACACCATCTCATGGTAGAACCTGTCTGCTCGTGTAATACAGACTGACAGCAGACCAGGAGCCAAACCAGGACTGGCTGGCACAGCTCCTGGAACTATAACCTTGGCAACACTTCACATGCTTTTTTCTTCCCTTGTAATATTGGGGCCTCTTCATGAGCAACTGAGGCTCAATCCTAGCATAACTTCAACCCGGACACTCCCTGGAATCTATAGGGATTGAAATTGTGGACCTGCCTGCTCAGATGTGATTTCTAAGGACAGCTAAACTGGTTTGGATAAAATCAGAATGGCATTAAACTTTTGACAGACTTGCAAGAGTTCAGGACATGTCTACACCGTGGGTGCCCAGCAGAACAGCCGCCAGTGCTCCAGCTATGCTGCTGAAGCGCTGTAATGTAGACACTTTCTAAATAGATAGAAAAGGTTCTGTCTGTGTAGAAATCCACCCATTCTTCCATTGATCTAGCTGGTCTTAACTAGGTGTTCTGAGGTGTGAATTTTTCACACCTGTGAGTGACAAAGCTAGGTTGATCTAAAGTTTGTGTAGACTGGGGCTCAGTTACCTACTCTTTGTGTTTTATTATATCTCTGTGCACACCTGGGCTTTCCATTTCTGGTCAGGAGTCAAGTCCAGGAGGGCCTAATGACCATGGGGTGCTATTTTTGCAGTCTTTCCATGTCAAAGTATATTTCACCTAGTTCCTAGATGTCTAGCACAATTCTATAGACCAGAGAAGTTCTTGTTTAACCTACTGATAATGTCACTGTGTTAGTGTATCTGATGGGGTATACCAGGCCCTTCAAGGCCCTGTGCTGGAGGCCCCACAGTCCTACCACAACCTGCCCCAGGAAGCAGCACGAAGGTGGGTCCTCCAGGGCTGCTTCCCACCTTAGGGTCCTCCAGTCAGAGCCTGAACATCTACACCATAATTAAACAGCCCCTTAGCCTGAGCCCCACAAGCCCAAGTCAGCTGGCACAGGCCAGCAACAGGTTTTTAATTGCAGGGTAGACATACCCTAAGAGAAACAGAGTCAAAAGCGAGGTCTACTACGAAACTTTTGCTAGAATAGCAATGTCTGTTGGGGTGTGATTTTTTTAAATGACATTTCTAGACCTGCAAAAGCCCTAGTGTGATAGGGTTGGGGAAAGCCCCGTCCAGTGCAGGGCAAGTGCACCCCATCACATGCCTACCCCCAGTCTATATACTTGCCCTTCTTAGCAGGGGAATGCAGCCCAATGGCCAGAGTCACTAAATTGGCCCCAGTCAGCAGGGCAGTAAGGTCCAGTGGCTACAGTCAGTAAGTTTGCCCTAATGGGACAGGGCAATGCAGCCCTATGGCCAGCATCAATAGTTTTGTCCCTCTTACCAGGGTAGTAAGGCCTAGTAGCCCCAATCAGTACATTCGCCCCAGGAAGACAGGGCAGTAAGACCTAGCAGCTAGAGGCCACAGATTCATCCTTCGTGATAGGGCAATGATGCCTAATGGCTAGGGTCAATGTATTCACCTCTTCTAGCTGGGTGGTGCAGCCCAATGGCCAAAGTCAATAGGTTAACCCCTCTTAGCAGGGCAGAAAGAGCTAGTAGCCACAATCAGTACATTTGCCCTAGGAAGACAGGACAGTCAGGCCTAGCAGCCAGAGATCCATCTTTCTCAGCAGGGCAGCAAGGCCTAGTGGCCAAAGTCAATAAATTTACCCTGGTTTGCAAGGCAGTGTGGCCCACTGGTCACCATCAATAAATTTCCCCCATTAGCAGAGTTGTAAGGCCTAGCAGCCCAAGTCCATAGATTTGCACTTCTCCATAGGGCAGTGAGGTCTAGTGGCTAAAGTCAGTCAGGAAGGGGGCCACCACACACAAGGAGGGGGGTGGCAGCCCTGGGGGGGGGGGGCGGGGGCAGGGGCAGTCCAGGCCCTCCCTCTCCACTGGGCCCCAGCCCAGCACTCTGGTAGTGGCAGGAGCACATGCCACTGAGTCAGCAGTGGGATCCCAACCATAACACGCTGACTCATAACTCCAGTTCACTAACCGGGTCACTATCTAATTCCCCTAGGCTGCTTCCCACCATAGTTCCCATTACTGCAGTCTGGGTGTCTTTGCTGTCTCCAGGTACCCTGGTCTGTGCTGTCCCTGGCAACTCCTGATGCAGCAGGGTCTCTGTAGGTACCTTAGCATCTGCCTGGATTACAGCATCTCTAGGCTTCTGGTTTCAGCTGAGCCTCAGCTCAAGCCAGTAGAGCCCACCCTTCCTTCCTGGCAGTCAATCCTGAGCTAAGCTGCTCCTTTTTATACCAGTGCACCTGGAGCATGCCCAGGAGAGTAAAGGGGGTGTGGCTTCCTCAACCCACAATGTAGGATTAACACTTCCCCATCCAGTGCAGGGCAAGTGCGCCCCAGCACACTTAGTTAGACACAGTTAGAGCAGGACAAAAATGATTTTGCTAGTGTAACTTATGTTGCTCTGGTAACTGGCAAAAGCACTTTTCTTCTGGATTAAGCTGCATCTACACTAGGAGCGTTTGCCAGCATTGCTATACTAGTGAAGCTTTTCTCATGTAGACCTGGTCAAATCTGATATAACAGGCTGAGGGCCCAGAAGGAGCTATAAGTTACATCACCTCAGACTTTCCTCTGAATTTGACCCACTGGGAAGAAGACCTTAGTTGTGATTCATTTTGTAAATAGTGGAAAGGAGGATTTTACCACTTGATTGATTTAAAAGCTGTAATGTGGAGTCCACTTTCTGCACCCTACCAAATTATGTGACTGAAGACAGTACAATTCTCTCATGTTATCAGGATGGTGTAGGGATCTGTTTAATAGCAATTCACAGACAACAGAGATGCAAAATCATTGGATCATTTTTGAAAAGGCTTACTGACCCCCTATCATTTTAAGAGCTGGACACCAGTCTGTGCAGGGATGGGGTGTTCATTCTGAAACTCCCTTTGGGGAATCTAGTGCCATCATCAGCTATGCAAAACTTGTGGAGTCCTTGCATCTGCTGAACCTAGGGATCCAGGAACTGTGCAAGTGGACCAGACACTGAATTGCCTCTTGCAAAAAGTGCTAATGTAGACACAACCCTGAGTCCTCAGTAAAGCTGTAATGGGAGCATGTTGTTTCAGGATGCTCACATTTCGTTCATAAACTCCTCCATTTACTGTTTCCTAACTGTACAGAGCAGCTACTATTGCAGGGGTCAGCAACCTTTGGCACGCGGCCCGTCAGAGTAATCTGCTGGTGGGCCGCGAGACATTTTGTTTGCATTGACCAACCGCAGGCACGGCCCCCCGCAGCTCCCTGTGGCTGCGGTTCACCATTCCCAATGGCCAATGGGAGCTGCAGGAAGCAGATTACCCTGATGGGCTGTGTGCCAAAGGTTGCTGACCCCTGTACTATTGGCTCAAGTGAGCTTGGAGTGGCACATAGACCTTGTGCGTGTCCTGATGAGGGAAATTAAGAGGACATTGATTTATTTTTTCTTGACACTTAAGAATGATGGATTAAATATGAAAAACAGCAATTAATTGAGCTTTAATGACAGTAGCCCTTAAACCATTGCTAGCACTAATGCAGCTTCAGTGTGGCTGTAAAATAAGGTGCAAGGTATTCTAGTGTAGGCAAGGCTAAGGAGACAACCCTTAAAAGCGAGCATGTCGTACAAAACACTGGGGTTGATTGCAGTGCCAACAAATTCAACTCTTCCCTCCCCATGAGGGCCCTGAGCCTGGCAAGTGGTGTGTTTTGGTGGCTCCCGTGATTTTCCATCTCTTTCTTTGTGCGCCCTCACGTGGGCATGCAGCATGCAGATCAGGTGCTAAGATGAGTGAGTTGCTCCGAGAATGCAGTCTTACTTGCCCCAAATGGTCCGCGCTTTGTGAAATGTGCACATTTTGCTCTGAACAGAGGCTTGTCTGTCTCCTCTGTCCTCCCTGACAGAACCTGGAATGCACTGAATTCCCCTCTTGCTGGAATGATTTAAGGGCAGGACATCTTCTATCTCAAGTCTCACCCACTGCCCTGCGGAAGAGAGATTTCCCTTCCTAGCATGGGGCTTGGCAGCCCTTCACAGGGAGGGGAAGGAGTGACTCCAACAGCATGGAATCCTTAATGCAACTAGGGCTCTCAATGCACTCTGTTCTGTCTAGAGATGTTTACCAGTTAACACTGCCGAACACTTCAATGTTCACTTCACTGCCACGCATGTGCCTGGGCTTAACAACGACATAGCTGATGCTCTCTTAATTGCAGGTCAACAGATTCAGAGCACAAGCACTGGAGGCCAAGGAAGTGCTGGAATAGATGCCGGCAGCCCTATGGCATCTTTTTTGCTAAAGGCATTATCCATGGCCAAGGGAGCACTTGCACTGCACACCTTTTTAGCTTGCACAGCAGCATTTAGGAGTTTCAGGGGGGCTGAGAGTCTGGCCAAGGCCTGGCCTATACCAGAACCCCAAATCCGATGCTTCATGGTCTTGCTACAGCTAACTGGTTATCTGGGGTGGCCTTTTACTGTAGGGCTGTGGGTTCTCGGGATCCGTATTGGGGATTCATGATCTGCAGGATGTGGAAGGGTTGGGCCCAAGCTGTCAGGACATGGAGCAACATTAGGAAGCTAGTGACCTTGCAGGTGTCTTGGCAATTAATTGAGGTTCTTCCTTGGGTTTACCATTCGGGGGTGAGGCTGCACTCTTCAAGGCAGCCTTTCCATTGGGTTTATTTGGGGTCTCCTGGGTCAGTGAGTTGTTCCCTTCAGGCAAGAGGGGACTCTGCAGCTCAAGGGCCACAGATCAAAAATTTGATAAAATTGGGGTGGGCGAGGCTGTTGCTCTGCACTGATCTGGGGAGGGGGACCTATGTCCTGTATAGGCACATGTGGCTCCATGGCCACCTGGGGAGGGTCCTGCCCAGAGGACCGTTCCTTCTTAACCAAATTCCAGTTTGTGGGAGTGTGTAGGAAGGGGCTGTCATTCTAGGGCTTGCCTCTAGGAGAGTATGGATCCCACTCGTTCCATATGGGGGCTGCAACAGCAGCTATTCAGTGGGGTGTGTAGGGCATCAAAGGTCCAGGCGTGGATGATCCAGGGCCTATAAGTCCTATGTACATGTACATGCCGGACATCATTATCCACCTAGGGGAGAATGACCTGGGGGCGGGTCTCCAACTGATTTGGAAGGCAAAGCAGGAAATTGGACATGATTTCAGTCCACCTACAAAAAAGGTTGACAGGGCCCAGAGGAAGGCCAACTGGAAAGTACTGACGTGGCTGGAGTCCTGAGGTGGCTCAGCTATCAGCCCAGTGTGTGGCTGAGCTTTAACAAGAGGACAGAGTACACCTCTCTGGTACAGGTGCCATTTTGTTCCTGGATGATCTTGGTATTGGGTTGGCTGAACTTCTATGTAGCCTGTCAGGGATGGGGGTGGAGGCAGCCAAACTGAAGCTGGCGCCTCCTTGTGGCAGATGCCTAGTGGCAGGAACTCTCTAATTTAGGCTCCAGATCCAAAAAGGTAACACAGTGGGTCTTCTGAGGGCATCTCCTTACAAGATGGGGGCATCATGTCTAACTCCCTGGGCGCTCATGTGAACTAGGGGATGGGGCATTATCTGGGGAGACTGCCCCAGCAATGCACTTGATGGTGGTGCTCTCTGGAGGTTATGGTCCCCTCTTCCCTCCACCCCTGAAACAGGGAGGGATGCTAGTGGGTGAGTGGAGGTGCCCAAAGACCCTCCTTGTGTGACAATTGACTCCTCCAGTAGTGGGAGCCTGCAAGAATTGGCAAAGGATCAATGGGGTGTGAGTAACGGTGCTGGGCTGTTCCCCAACAGGAACTTCGGATGTAATTCAACTAATAAAGCCTAGTTAAAACCCAAACCATGTGTCCGTGCCTTCTTCCATTCCATTCCGTGAGCACACCAAACACTCACCAGCTTCCCTTGTTTTTGTGTCCGGGGGAAGGCAGCCATGACAATGGGATTAGAAACAAATAGAGCGATTGTTCTCTTAGGAGTCTGAAATCCTGTTTTTTCAAGGTTCGAGGACTAACCAAATATTTTTCACATTCACTGCACATGCCAGGTTGCAGCACTGCGTGCAGCTGATACACATGAGCCTTTCCCAAATATTGTAGCGTCGTCATGCAGACATTAACAGCTCTCCAATAGCTGAGGGGATACAACTTCAGCAAGAATTCCAAGCATTTGTGTGAGCAAATAGTTCGAAAACACAGCAGCTCTGCTTGGCCAGGTGGTGAAGTCTGTTTGAGCCTGTTGACAGGAGAGTAAAGCATTTCTTTGCTTAGCTAGTTATCAGATAAAGCTAATTGTTTGGTACTGGTTGAACAGACTAGCTTCTAATTGCAGGATTTCTCTCACCAAATGCTGCTCTTGCTTTATTTAACTAATTTTGCCTGACTTCACAAGTTGTAATAACCTGCTATGTTGAAATCGCTCTGTTCTGCCCAGATTCTACTTGGAAATGCTAAAGTTATTAGAATTTTTAACGAGCTACAATATTACAGCTCAGGTGCTGGCATCTATCAGCAGACTCAGGACTGCATAGTTTTGACTAGAAAAGCGCCACACCCCACTACACGACCTGGCAGCAGCTACAGGGGATGCACGTGAGGCCTGGAAAAGCTGGCCAGAGGGAACTGAGATAAGGGCTGGCGGTCTGACACAGCCACAAAGAAGAGAGCCACAGGAGTCCCAGAGGAGACACATCAGGGGAGGAATGCTAGAGTTCCTGGCTAGTGCCCCAGCAGTATTGAGGGGTTTTGTCAGATAAGAGGCAGGTGGACAGGAAAGAAATGGCCCTTGCTAGGGCTGGCTTCCCTCCATTTACGTCACTTGGCCTGTCTGCTGTGTTGGTATAAGTTGCCACTCCTCCCTTCTCCTCAAATGGAGCAAGGAGGGAGGTGGGGGGCCATAGATTCCATAGCAGCTTCCCTTGTATCTGTCTGTAGCACTCTGTCCTGTTCAATGGAGGCAGCTCCCTTGGTTCAGGGAGGCAACACCTGTCTTGCAGTTTTATCCTCCACGTACTGGCCACTCTCTGTCTTTGGTTTGCTCTCTATCGCAGGGGAGAAAGCGCCAGGGAAACACTCTGCTGCTGTAACTCTTTGTTGAGGCAGAGAGAGGCCCACTGGGGACTATCACCAGGAAGATGAACAGCAGACCTCCCGATAGCCATTTGGTGAATTGTCGGAAAGAAGCAAAATTGAAGCTGCAGTTATTGGAGCATCAAAAAGATCTTAAAGCATATCGGAGCAGGCTGCCTGTCAGCCAAACTGATGGCGGAAGTGTCCACCCAACACTTGGGGGCTGAGGAACTGAAGGGTGCAGGAAAGAATTGTTCACATGAAGTACACAACTATGACCACCACTAGTCCAAGATAGGTTTCAGAGTAACAGCCATGCTAGTCTGTAGCCGCAAAAAGAAAAGGAGGACTTGAAAAGGAAAAGCTCACTTCAACTTTTTTCTACTGCATGCATCCGATGAAGTGAGCTGTAGCTCACAAAAGCTTATGCTCAAATAAATTGGTTAGTCTCTAAGATGCCACAAATCCTCCTTTTCTTAGTCCAAGATAGTGGCTGACAGACAGGGCACCTGCGGGGATCTAAGTGAGTTGGTGTTCCCACTTTACATTCTATACAGCGTAACCGCTGGCTGCGTATAGACAGGTTAAAGTATTCGCAACATATGGTCTTTGAAATTAGCAGCTATTTCAATACTATTTCCCTCCCAATAGACGTGCCTGGATCACATGCGTAGCTGGAGGCAGGTTAAGAGCATGGCAAACAATATTTGTTTCCTGGAGTCTAGAGCTCTTATGATTAAAGAGGTGATTTATTTTGTTTTTCATCATCCCTTTTCTCAGCACACTGCTGAATTACTGCATCAAACTGCACCTGTTACGTTAGTGACTATAACGGGCTTGTTTCGTCTCTGAGAGCTGGCTGGTCAACCTACAGTTTTTTGCACCAATTTAATGACCAGTTTTAGTTAACTTGGTGCAAAAACTTTCTGTAGACCAGCCCTCACTTACACCAGTGTAAACTCACTGAATACAAAGGGATAACTTCTGATTCTCATTGGTTGAAGAATCAGACCCATTGTTTGTATTGGTTTATCCGCCTCAGAGAGGAGTGAAAGTGGGGAGTGGGTAGCAGATCAGGCAGTGTGCATAATGATTTCAAATTGCTGGCGACACCCTGTTTATAGGTATACAGAGGCACCAAGAATTGTGCCTGTGAATGCGAATGCTATAAATACCTGTGCACACCACCAACCCAGTGGAATCTTTTGCCAGGTTGAATAGCAGTAAATGATCAACTTAGATTTTCCAGATTGTCTGGGGGTTAAGTATCTTAAAATCCCTTTGGTGAAGGTAAAGTGAGTGCATAGCTAGGGCTGTGTGCTGATCTGTAACCGGATCTTGCTGGAATACTCTAGCATGGGTGGCCTTCAGGAAGGAAGGCAGGCATTTACTGGGGTGGGGTGGACAGTTAAAAATTAACAGAATAAATCTGGCTTTATGGTTCTAAATAAGACCTTTCAGCCGTGACTATCACCTGGAAGATGAACAGCAGACCTCCCAATATCCATGGTGAACAGTCAGAACAGTCAGAAAGAAGCAAAATGGAAGTATACTGGCTGCCTGAGACAAACAGCTGTATGTTCATTCTCAAAGTCGGGATATTTTTAAAAATAATAATAATAACCTTAGGTGACAATAGAGTTGTGACATGTTAACCCTAGATAAATGCCTTATAATATATAATAATTACATTGGGGAGGGGTGAACCAGTATGGAAAAATTAAGAACAATTTCTCCTCTCAACTTTTGCCCCAAACCTAAACTGAATTCAAAATCAACCCTTTTGGGTGGTAGAAGAAGAGATTATAAAAACGCCACCCTCTTCCTCCCACTTTTTTTCCTCCCCATTTCCAGGAACCTCTGTGCTGCCAGAATTTAGCCCAAACCCAAAGTGAAAAGGCCAAAGTACTAGGAGAGTGGCTTTTCTTGTACTATTTCTAGCCAGACTAGAAGCAAGGAACACTGAAACTTCATTAGAAAGCCTGATCTTTTAAATTTCCAGGACAATTTTGTTATCTTGAAAGGTCCAGATAAGCCTCTGAGCTCACTTCTGAATGCTTCTTAGAAATTAGCTGAACCTTTCTGAGGCTTGTCCATTGCTAATGATAATTGCTTAATGATGTGACATGAAATTCCATCACCTTAAAACAAAGAAATCCATCTGTTTTTGATTAAGGGAGCTTACATTAAGGTACCTGGGACCACAGATATCTAAGGCCACCTAAACATCCTTGTGCAATGTCTAACATTTTATGGGATGCTACTGTAATTCTGTAGGGCTTAATCGTTGAGCCAGTGTGCAGACTGAGTGGTTGGGCTTCTCATTTGCACATGGAGGAAGGACTCCTTGTCCCAGCCTGCAGGGTGCTAGTTGCAATATCCCCTTAACCCTTTAAAGGGGGAAGAGAGGAAATGATGGAATCCCTGCAGTGACATAATCCACATCACCTGACCCTGCTTTTTTTGAGGCCAGCCTGCCTGCCTCCAATCCCTTTTTACTGGGGTGCAGGGAGCCCCTGCCAAGCAGAACTCCCTGCACCGCAAGAAGGAGCATACAAGGGTGCAGGCACTCTCCAGGTGAGTCCTTCAGTTTCTGAAGTAGACTCTCACTTCCCTCCAGTAGAGGTGGGCGCACAATTTGAGAAGTAATTGAATGAGAGGCTGCAGCACCCTACAATTAAAGGGGCCCTATACCCCAGAGCCTTTAGCGCTTTCATAACCTCAGCACTGCAAATACCAGCTTTTGGCAAAGCTGAATTATTTTTGTTAACTGAAGTGGGGAGAAGGTTGCTGGAGTTTGTGTATTTTCAAGGCTGCGGGTAACAGGAATGGGAGAAACCCCCCAAGAACGTTTTGAAAGAACGATTAGAATCGTACTTTCAGATTAACCCTTTGATTTTCAGCCTGGCTAGCCAGACAGATCCCCTGGATTTGGATCATTCTGCACTCAGCAGCACTTTTTGACCTTTGCTCCTACTTCTCAAGGTCTGCTTCCTCCCCTGCCAAAGCAACGTCTGTGTCAGTCTCTTTCCATGTACCACTTTAAACTAATGGCCTCCTCCTCTACATCTGAACAGGTGTCTTGTTCTTACGGACCATAATGGCAGCTGGGAGATGATTCCACTGTGCTACACAGTCAACCCTGGACCTAAGGAAATAATTGCATTTTGGTGTCTGCAGCAGTCATGAGAGACTTACCCTACCCCAATGTCACTGGGATGAGATGGGCACTGTTTTCATTATTACTTGGCATGCATGTCTTTGTTTACCAGTGCTGGGTATGCAGCCTCTGATAAAGGTGATTAATTACTACTCACTGTTTGCTGTTGGAGGCTCCTCTGTCCCTCTGTTCAAAATTCACCCTTTATTGTTGTGGTGACTGATTACTGAATTTTCATAACACAAGGAAACAGATTTTAATAAATTTAAAGTAAAATTAGTGCTTAAGAAAGCAGTTATCACCAATGCCCTAAGGTTCAAAATCATGTGTCAGACCCCTAAAATCATGAGATTAAAAACCTATGGTGTTTTTGGGCTGTCTTTTAATTTTTGACTCCTCCTGCTCCCTCCCCGCGTGGTGTGTGTGTGTGTGACAAATAGTGTTGCCAATGCTCCCAAATTTATTAAGATTATTTTGGCCCCTGGCTGCAGGATCTCTTACCCTCCCTCCCCCATGTCTACTCATCCCCAGCCTATCAGTTCTGTCCCCTCAGCCTCACCTCCACTCCTTCTACCTCTCCTGGGGCTCTTCACCCCCGCCCCCCCTTCCAGGCCTGGGACAGCTGCATCAGGGTCCCCTCTTCCCCAGGCTGGGGTCAGAAGCTCCAGGGCCTCTTCACCCTCCTTTGCCCTTTCCCAGGTGAAGAGTCTCCCTTTATTTCTGGGACTCCTGCAACCCCCTTCCACTTACCAGGGGCTCTGTGTGTCCTCCTCCCCCATACCATTGTTCCCCATTCTCCCTCCATGCCAGGGGCTCTATGGAGTCCCATTCCCTCCCTCCCTCACTTCTTTCTGTCTGGGAGATAAGTCATTCAAGGTTAAACATGTTAACCTGTATTGGGATGATGGGCAGAGCTGAGTTGTGGGAGTATTGTTGGGGGGGGGGTATTGTTTTACTGGAAGGTGTTAATGGATGCTGTCAACTGGTTCTGAGTTCTATATACAATTACAGAGTGATTGCTGAGTCTTCTAACCAGATATAAGGGGCTGTGTATGTCTCCCATTTCACCCTTCTGGTTTTTCAATTTTTCACCAAAATCACTGCTGGGATGCCTAGAAGATTCCCTCAAATGTTGGAATTGATCAGATAGGGTATGTAGAAAGTTACCATGTTACTTATAGACAGGAGTATTGGTATTCTGCCTCTTGGGGAGGTGGAATACCAGTGGTGACGGGAGAACACCTCCTGTCGGTGTAGGTAGTTTCACAGCAATGCTGCTAAAGCATTTTAGGTGTGTAAGGCCTTGTTCTTGGCCAAAGATGCTTGGTTTTATTGTCCCTACCTGGCAGCCCCACAAATTCATGCTGGGATCTAACAGTCAAGCTGGGTTCTTTCCGTCCCATGCATCATCATGAGTAACAGAAGTTTGCAAACTAAGCAAATCTGTCACGCCTCCAAAGATTGTTCAGCCTAGACCTCCCACACCCCCATAGAGGTATCGGAGTACTGTTGCCCCTGTTTTTCTGATGAGGCACTGAGAAGTTCAGTGCTCAAGAAAGACCACACAAGGAGTCTTTGGCAGAGCTAAAATTAGAAGGCATGTTTCTGGCTCCCAGTCTCCTGCTCGATCCATTAGATCATGCGACTACTCTTCAAGCCTATGAAGATCTGTGTGGTGTTTAAAGCAAGGTGTTAATATGGGATTTACAAACCCCATACTGAGCACAGGTAGAAGAGAGAGGAGAGTCTTCCTTGCTTACAGCCAATCAGGGTGACCAGACACTCCCACAGCTGCCAGAACTGCCAATGGTGGAGGCATGGGGCATTCAGCCACAGCTGGACCAATGAAGAAAACAAGCCCAGCTATAAAGAAGGAAGAACAGGAAAGGAAGGGGAGGCAGAAAGGCCTGTTATATGGAAGGGGCAACACTCTCACCCCAGGCTGCTTTTAGGGAACTGTCAATGAGACAAGAAAACTGCAAGCCCTGGTGGTTAAGAGCTGATAGATTCAATTTAGGTTAAGAATTTATAGACTGGTCTAATTGTATAGTAGGTGAATCAAGGGGGACCACTTAGAAGAATGCCCCAAGAGCAGTTTACACAAGGGTATGTTAATTTCTCTAATGGAAGAGCTCTTCAGGCTATTATGCAAGGATGTCCTGACATGTTCATTAGAGTACAATATGAATCTCTTAAGGAGATTGTGTCCTTGTATACAGTGTTTTTCTGTTATGGGTGTTAAGCATCTGCTGGCTATGAATGTTGTGTCATGTGACAAGTTTTGAAATGAAAATAAAGGGTTGGTGTTTTCAACAACAAACAGCTTTTTGCAAAGAAACAAAGTTCTTAACTATGTTAGATGACTTGTGCTTTAAGTCAAATGCTAACAAATAAGACTGACAGGTTTCAGAGTAGCAGCCGTGTTAGTCTGTATCCGCAAAAAGAAAAGGAGGACTTGTGGCACTTTAGAGACTAACAAATTTATTTGAGCATAAGCTTTTGTGAGCTACAGCTCACTTCACTGGATGCATCCGATGAAGTGAGCTGTAGCTCACGAAAGCTTATGCTCAAATAAATTTGTTAGTCTCTAAGGTGCCACAAGTAATTCTTTTTTTAAAATAAGACTGACAGTCCCATTGCAATGAGCTTCTACTGCAAACCACAGCCATATTCTAACTATCAATAAGTACATGCAATTCGGAGCCTCGAGGTCACTGCCTAAGTCAGAACATGCCCAGTGTTCTTGAAGTTTTGACAAAACCTGACAAACCCATTGTAATTAATTTTTTGTGCAAACAATTTGCTGTATTTCAACCATTTCTAGCCAACACTTTTCTTTCTAGACTCAAGCTTTCATATATTTTCTGTCCCGCGTCTTTCAATAATCCCCGGTGGGTTGATGGCTTATTGAGGAGGTGTTCAAGATATTAACCAAATGGGAAAAGAATCTTCATGAATGGAAAGTTAAGGTTGCCTTGTGATAGCTTGTGCCCTTCCAGTATGTTGAATTCAGCAAAACTCAAACTTCAGAAAATACAGAGTTAAATGCCCATGGCACCTTAGCTCTGTCCCCCTGGAGCTGGCAATAGCCCCTGGAATTATCAGCATGTGCTCTATCTGCATTCAGTGTGTTAGATGTACCCATAGCGAATGGCGGAGGCTGTAAGGTGGTGAGTCACTCCTGTGCTAGGCTCCAGCCAATCCACAAGCCAGAAACTGGTTGTGTGACACTGAGGCCAGGTATATAAATTGCACAGGAGGAACAGCTGCTCAGTCTGCTCAATGTCACTGTAGGGCTTGGAACTCTCTCCTGCCTGATGGTGACAGCAGACTCCCCAGACCTTAGCCTGCTCCAGCCTCTCTCCAACCCCACCCTGGACTCCTGCTATGAGCTTGGACTACTAGGCCTGATTGTTTCCATCCCAGTTTCTGACAGAGGGATTAGTTGGAGCAGTTTAGAAGAGCTTTGGCCGTGATATGGGGAAATCCGAATCCCTCCATGCATGTTCCCAAAAGACACAGGTGTTTGTGTGCATCTTGATGTTCCAATCCAAATCATTTTAATACAGAGTTGAAGGTTGTATCAGCAGCAGGGCACTGTGGTGGACTTGCCATGGCTATTAGTAGTGAGGTGAGATATGAGAGCAGTCTGTGGATTTAATGATGGGTATAGGAATGTATAGATGTAGGTGGTATCCTGTGTGAAAGTGTCCAGGGGATTTAAAGGGCACAAAGTGGTTGTGGTTGTTACATTTTACTTGGGTAGTATTCTGTTGCAGAGGGAGTAGGCTCAGTGTTTGAGTGTAGGGCAAATGTAGGCAGTACCTGTCCATGACAATCAAGAGGCAGAGTGTGAGTATGTGTGTTATGGGGCATCACTCAAAGAGGGCAGAGCTAAGGTTGTGGGGGCATTTACCTTAACTCTGTATTTCCTATTTTTCAGAAGTTTGAGTTTTGCTGAACTGGATGTTCTGGAAGGCTACGAGCTATCATTGGGTAAACTTAATGAAGGGTTTTGCCATTGAACTTCCTAGTTTTTTAATACAAAGAAATATTTGTTGGCAGGAGCTGGTGATTATTTAGGCAGCTGTAGTTCTCACCTAGGTTTGCTATTTATATGGTACTATATTTAGGTAATAATCAAAAAGATTTAGGCTGTGTCTATGAAAACTGACACAGAGCATAGCAGACAGCATGGTGTCACATGCACTTTTATAGGAAAAGTATGTTATTTTATTTATCTAGGATTCTTCATGATACATATAGGGCATAACCCTATAGTGTCGATGCAGCCTATGTGGACAAAAGTGTTTTTTCCATCAGTGTAGGAACACTAGCTCCCTGAACACAGATGGCTACATTGATGGAAACTTTCATCGGTCAACATAGCTGCATCTACACAGGGGGTTAGGTTGGCATAGCTGTGTTGCTCAGTATAATCCAGAAGGCACCTGAATAGGCGTGTGAGTCTCAGTGTGCCTAACTGGAGAAGCAAATGCTTTTTCAAACAATGTTTTAATTTGATTTCCCCGAAAGGGCTGGTGGATGCCACGCAATCTGATGGGGTAACCCTCAAGTGTTTGAGACCCTGGTGCAATGAGCTGAACCCTGGTTTGGTCTCTGTCTGAGCAAAAAAATTTCAAGACTGTGTCAACTTTACGAAAAGCTGTTTTTTCCCCAGGGGTTGTATCTTGGCAAACCCTTGGTCAAATGTCCCCAAATTTGGATCTGTGACCCTACCCCACACCAAATTTCAAGGCAATTCGATTAATTGTACGGATTTTAGAGCACTTTGAACAGTCAAGCTTTAAACAGAAAGCTGGTCTTAACTTTAACTTTAGTAGAACTGTTGATCTGCTATTATAGAGAGAAGGTGCATGAGGTAATATCTCTTATTGGACCAATTTCTGTTGGTGAAAGAGACAAGCTATTACACCACACAGAGCTCGTCTTCAGGTCTGGGAATGGTAGTCTAATATCCTGGGACCAACATGGCTAAAACAACACTGCTCTGCTATTATGCCATTTTACAAAAGTAGGTAACCCGATTCAAAAAACCACTTAAGTATGTATTTAAGTCCCATTGATTGATTTTTAGGGGGGACTTAAGTATGTGTCTAAATGCTTTGCTGAAGCAGAGCCTTAAACACTTCTTGTAAAATTTCTTGTGAGCATAGCAGACAGCATGGTGTCACATGCACTTTTATAGGAAAAGTATGTTATTTTATTTATCTAGGATTCTTCATGATACATAAACCCAAATACATTTTACAAGCAATTTTTAATACAACAAAAGTAGATAGCATTCAAAAAGCTGTACTTTAGTATATAGAAATCAAAGATGGTAAAGACCACCTAAGTTATTCCTGTCAATACAGAATTGTTCCATAATATATTTGTCTAGTGCACTAGAACAAAATTCAAGTAGTTTGTGATATCATGTCACTAGCAGAAGCCTTCTGTGGATTAATCTCTTTATTCTCAAGCTGTCATAAGAACATAAGAATGGCCATACTGGGTCAGACCAAATGTCCATCCAGCTCAGTATCCTGTCTACAGACAGTGGCCAACACCAGGTGCCCCAGAGGGAGTGAACCTAACAGGTAATGATCAAGTGATCTCTCTCCTGCCATCCATCTCCACCCTCTGACAAACAGAGGCTAGGGACACCATTCCTTACCCATCCTGGCTAATAGCCATTAATGGACTTAACCTCCATGACTTTATCTAGTTCTCTTTTAAACCCTGTTATAGACCTAGCCTTCACAACTTCCTCAGGCAAGGAGTTCCACAGGTTGACTGTGCGCTGAGTGAAGAAGAACTTCCTTTTATTTGTTTTAAACCTACTGCCCATTAATTTCATTTTGTGGCCCCTAGTTCTTATATTATGGGAACAAGTAAATAACTTTTCCTTATTCACTTTGTCCACACCACTCATGATTTTATATATCTCTATCATATCCCCCCTTAGTCTCCTCTTTTCCAAGCTGAAAAGTCCTAGCCTCTTTAATCTCTCCTCATATGAGACCCATTTCAAACCTCTAACCATTTTAGTTGCCCTTTTCTGAACCTTTTCTAATGCCAGTATATCTTTTTTGAGATGAGGGGACCACATCTGTACGTGGTATTCAAGATGTGGGCGTACCATGGATTTATATAAGGGCAATAAGATATTCTCCATCTTATTCTCTATCCCTTTTTTAATTATTCCTAACATCCACTTTGCTTTTTTGACTGCTGCTGCACACTGCGTGGACATCTTCAGAGAACTATCCACGATGACTCCAAGATCTTTGTCCTGATTAGTTGTAGCTAAATTAGCCCCCATCATATTGTATGTATAGTTGTGGTTATTTTTTCCAATGTGCATTACTTTACATTTATCCACATTAAATTCCATTTGCCATTTTGTTGCCCAATCACTTAGTTTTGTGAGATCTTTCTGAAGTTCTTCACAGTCTGCTTTGGTCTTAACTATCTTAAGCAGTTTAGTATCCTCTGCAAACTTTGCCACCTCACTGTTTACCCCTTTCTCCAGATCATTTATGAATAAGTTGAATAGGATTGGTCCTAGGACTGACCCTTGGGGAACACCACTAGTTACCCCTCTCTATTCTGAAAATTTACCATTTATTCCTACCCTTTGTTCCCTGTCTTTTAACCAGTTCACAATCCATGAAAGGATCTTCCCTCTTATCCATGACAACTTAATTTACATAAGAGCCTTTGGTGAGGGACCTTGTCAAAGGCTTTCTGGAAATCTAAATACACTATGTCCACTGAATCCCCCTTGTCCACATGTTTGTTGACCCCCTCAAAGAACTCTAATAGATTAGTAAGACATGATCTCCCTTTACAGAAGCCATGTTGACTTTTGCGTAACAATTTATGTTCTTCTGTGTGTCTGACAATTTTATTCTTTACTATTTTTTCAGCTAATTTGCCCGGTACTGATATTAGACTTACCAGTCGGTAATTGCCAGGATCATCCCTAGAACCCTTCTTAAATATTCGCGTTAAATTAGCTATCTTCCAGTCATTGGGTACAGTAGCTGATTTAAAGGACAGGTTATAAACCATAGTTAATAGTTCCGCAATTTCACATTTGAGTTCTTTCAGAACTCTTGGGTGAATGCCATCTGGTCCTGCTGACTTGTTACTGTTAAGTTTCTCAATTAATTCCAAAACCTCCTCTAGTGACACTTCAATCTGTGACAATTCCTCAGATTTGTCACCTACAAAAGATGGCTGAGGTTTGGGAATCTCCCTAACATCCTCAGCTGTGAAGACTGAAGCAAAGAATTCATTTAGTTTCTCTGCGATGACTTTATCCATCCATTCATGGATGACTGTCCGTTATTTTAAATAAATATCGGACTACCACTGCTGAGATAATGATAGAATTTTAAACTGGAGAGCAACCTTCTCTGATGAGGATTATATTTTTGTCAGCTTGGATGGTCAGTTCCTCCCAACGTATATGCATATGTCAGAACCATGAACCTTCCTGCATTCCATCCAGGCTGTGTGCCATGAATATATTTATGCCATCTTGGTGTCAGTTCATATTCTGTTTATCAGATAAAGGGTTGGTGTTTGGTTTTTTTTTCAAAGGCACAATGAGCAGTCAGGTGCCCAATTCCCATTGTCATTCAATAGGAGTTGGGTGCACAACTGCCTTTTGTGCTTTTGAAAATCTCCCCCTAAAAATACTTGATTGGAGTTCATGTAGGTTTGTTTTCTTCCTCACTTACTCATGTGTTCTCTTTATGGTATTAATCAGAACTATTGTCCTCATTTGAGTTAGTCCTGCAGGCTGATGATCTGTTAATCAAACAGTCCATACCATCTGCTTTAGACCATATACAGCACAACCAGTGACAAGCATTGTGGAATCTGACTCAGTTTCCTGTTGTTCTGTCTATATTATGGAACAGACAAGAGGCTGTTCAGCTTCTTTAGCCTGACTAAAACAATAGGGTTGAAAAGAAAAACACTTGTTTTGATCACTTATCCTTCAATATGTATGTACCGGTAGATTTTTAAATTTTAAAAAAAATTTTTTTAGCATGCATGATGCAACACCACAGCATGGCAATGTTATTTTTCTTTACCATAATTTGGGATCAGATTCTGGCTTTTCTTGCATGAGTGACAAGAGGAAAAAAAGCAACTTAAACTAAATCAAAAGAGGGTACTTTTAATTTTAAATAAGTGTCCACACATGGGCTTGTACCATAAAACGTTAAAGGTATGCATTAAAACAAGTTTAGTTGTTTTGGTATAAGTTTGTATGTAGACCAACCCTCAGGCCATATTTTTATAAAGGAAATGTACACCAGTTTAACTACGGGCAATGTAGTTACACCAATGTGAAGTTAATGTAAACAAGACCTGAACACTGCAGAAATAAGAAGCTGCAGAATAGTGTGTGCAGTCAAGTTTATAGCACATTGGAATTTGAGAATCAGGACATTACACAGCTCCTGTGATAAGACAATTACTTATGCTTTTTGAGGTTCACCCTGAGATTCATAGTCACCATGAAGTTTTGACTTTCATACCCATTGAAACTTGATTGTCGAATCTGACACACAATAGTTGCTATTAATCCATAATCTGTACTATTTTTCTGTAGCAGAATCTTAATTTCTGCAGTGTCTAGATGATGTACTACTAGAGAATCCAGGGCCAGTTTGGGCTCCTAGAGAAAGAACCCAGTCTCTGGAAGTCTTGTGCATTTCAAAACCTCAACTGTCTGTCTTCCTGCCACACTTTTTTCCTTTTTTATGCTCTTTTTATTCTCATACCAGAAAAATATAGCCTGACTGCCCCCTCCCACAGGAAAGCCCATGGGATGGGGGCTCAAGAGAGGGAAATCTCTGAGAAGTTCCCCCTGCATTTTTTCTCGGGGTGGGGCGGGGGGACTGGAGTTGCCCCCCACCACAGAGAGAACAGGCCATAGGGCAAGCTTGCAAACCTCATGATAGACTGGTGGACAGACAGGAGGCCAGGGCTATCTGTGCAGGCAGCTTTCATGTCTGCTAAAGAGCCTGACTGAGGCCCCTTTAGTCTTGTCTAGGCTAGGATAAAAAATTAAAATGTATGGTGTTCACACAAGCTAACACATTTGAAAAGTCTAGTGTGGACAAGGCACATTGGCTTTAGTATGTGCTGAACTAGTAGAGTTCAAATGTACGCTCCATCCAAAGAGCTAACACCTTAAATCATAGTTTTTTAGACAGAGCCTTTGACAGGGCTTCTCAGGAAGCAGTTGCCTGAGATACCCCTCTTTAAATGTTGGATTCCCCAGCTCGGAAGGCCTGGATCTAGCTAACTTTATTGGGGAACAATGGGTTTCTGCTCCTGACCAACCCCAGTTCACTCTCTTCTCTCTCAGCCAGCTGGCTCCCTTCCCCCAACCCTGTGAATCCCTAGATTCATAGGGTATGTCTGCACTGCACGGTTAACTCCGCTTGTACCTGAGTTTTAGGCCTACCTTCCAAACAGAAACACCTCTGATGCAGGTTTAGAGGTATTTTCAGCCTAGCTTCCATGGCTGGGATATAGGTTAGAGCCTGAACTCCACTTTAACTTAGACTGGAATCCACCCACATTGCAGTGAGGACACAAGCTAAATCACCTGACAGGCTTCCAATGCCCTGCCCACAATTCCCCCAAAGAAAACAATAATTATCCTGCAACTGATTAGGAAACAATCCTAGAGCAGTTCACCCCATGGTTCTTTGTGCTATACTCCCCTGCACCCCTGGGCAAGTGCAGAGCCAGGAAGACTAGTAGCGCTATGCAGCTGGGACGTCTGCACCTGGGCAAGGCTAACCTAGGTACTCAGACCTGGGTGCCAATCACCTGGTTTAACTGTGCAGCGAAGACAGACGCATAGAGAGCCTCCAAAGGTGTAGAAGAAAAGTGGGGAATGCTGCTGTAAAGACAACTGACCCTTCTCTCCCTCACCGCCTTTTCCACACTGGAAAGATGTGATCTGTTTATTGATGAATTAAGCTAAATTGATAGGTTTCAGAGTAACAGCCGTGTTAGTCTGTATTCGCAAAAAGAAAAGGAGGACTTGTGGCACCTTAGAGACTAACCAATTTATTTGAGCATAAGCTTTCGTGAGCTACAGCTTACTTCATCGGATGCATTCAGTATTTTCTGAATTTTCCACTGAATGCATCCGATGAAGTGAGCTGTAGCTCACGAAAGCTTATGCTCAAATAAATTTGTTAGTCTAAGGTGCCACAAGTACTCGTTTTCTTCCTGTCATTTCATTAACTCAGACCAAGTTTTTTTGCGTAATTGTGACATGAAAGGTATGCGTTTTTAAACCTTCCTATTCAGTTTAATTTATTTTGTAAAGATCTCTAGGGAAAAACCTGTCCCCTCAAGGTTGTTAATCCCATTTTATTGTTAACAATAGAACTCTTTAGTGCATTCATCAACATCATTGTATAAATGGTGATGTTGGAGGACCGGGGGGGATTACTATGGTATATAGAATCACTAATGCTGATAAATCTGATTGGGCCACAAATTCTGAATTTAATGTGTAGTGGAATATACTGGCTCTGTAAGCCTAGAGGGGTCCAGAAGATTGTTCCAGGAACATGGGAACAAGCAAAGTTGGAGCAAATAGCTGAAGCCAGAAGAGAGGCCACAGTCCCGGGAATTAGTAGTTGGATGCGGGAAAACTCAGGACACTGTGTCTGTAAGGGCCTGGGATCAGAAGCCCTGTAGCAAAGGGTGGATCAGGGCTCCCCTCTCTCCCAGCCAACTGGCAGGATGTCCCTGAAGAAGCATAGTATATATGCTGCTTTCTCCCTCAGAAAAGAGGAGATGCTGACAAGAGAAGGAAGCCAGAGCCAGGTGGCTGAGAGGCGGCTAGGAAAGGCTGCGAGTGGCAGCTTTGTGAAGGACAGATGGACAGAAGAAGAGCTCTGTGTGAGGTAGGAGAGCCAGAGCAGAGTATGAGCTTTTGGGTTGTGGTGATGGACTTTAAGACTGGGACTTTGAGGACTGTTTTTGAATTGTCTGTTATTAAATCAGCCCCAGGTGAGGGCTGGTGTTAGCCACAAGAAAGACTGTGTAGGGCTCCTGAGGAGGGAAAACAGAGGCAGGGTGTGGCAAAACCACCTCTGGACCTGAGGGGATGCTCAAGAGGTGGCTGCGATGATACATTATGGCAGACAGTTGTATAGTCCAGTGAGTAGTCACACCCTGCACTGTTCCTTGGTCTCTGTCTTGTAATATCTTTGTTGCAAACAGAATTTAAGAAAGCCCAATAAGAGCTTTTTGATTTCTGGCAAGTATTTAAAACTGAAATGTGGCTTCCCCACCAATCCACGCAGCTCTAGTGCCTGTTGCAAAAGCAGTTCTTTATCTTCTCAAGGTCCTTGTGGATGTTGTTTGTTCAGGTTGGGAACAGGGTGTTTTTTAATGAGACCAAACACATAAAAAGAATCTGATAAGGCACTTTGAAAGTTAAAAAGTTAATGCCCAATATGTATATAAAATTAGTTAAAAGTTAATGTAATGAGGCCTAAAGGAGAAAACAAATTCATAAAGGTGAGGTGGGTGGTGTCTTCCTACACTCAAACATATGCTAGGAAGTTCAAAGGTGGAATGATTGTGAGTAGAAAACACAGAAGCTAGTTTAATGGTAGAGGTGAGTATTGAAAAGTAGGTTTCAGTAGCTTACAGTGAAGGGAGGAAGGAATATGGAGGATCAACTCAAAATTTAGTTCCCCTTCTGACTAGTCAAATAAAGCACAAGAAGGATTTGATTTATGTGCTAATTGGCTGTCCTTGTCAGAAGCTGCCGTAGAATTTGATCTTTTTGACTTAAATGGACAATGAGGAGAGGCTGAGGGAACTGGGATTGTTTAGTCTGTGGAAGAGAAGAATGAGGGGGGATTTGATAGCTGCTTTCAACTACCTGAAAGGGGGTTCCAAAGAGGATGGATCTAGACTGTTCTCAATGGTAGCAGATGACAGAACAAGGAGTAATGGTCTCAAGTTGCAGTGGGGGAGGTTTAGGTTGGATATTAGGAAAAACTTTTTCACTAGGAGGATGGTGAAACACTGGAATACGTTACCTAGGGAGGTGGTGGAATCTCCTTCCTTAGATATTTTTAAGGTCAGGCTTGACAAAGCCCTGGCTGGGATGATTTAGTTGGGGATTGGGCCTGCTTTGAGCAGGGGGTTGGACTAGATGACCTCCTGAGGTCCCTTTCAACCCTGATATTCTATTCTATTCTATGATTAATTTCAGATAAATAGTCAATTGTATTATTTTAAAATGGAAATCCTTTCTTACCTTGTCATGCTGATCTCTGTGGAAATCTAGCATTTGAAAACAAAGCTTGAAACTATAATCTTTTATCCACATTTACCTTCCTGGGTCAGGCTGGTCAGATGATGGAACAAGATTATGCTCACATAACATATATTTGCTACCCTACAAAAAACACTGGAATTTATTTATTTCGTGAATATGTTTTGACCACCTGTAGAACTGGTTGAATAAGGAAAAATAAAACAAGACAAAACATCCTTTCTTAACAACTAATGTTTTTTCCTGTCAAGTGATAAATAATTGAATAAACTATTCATGAATATTATTCAACCAGTAGTGTTCCTAGGTGACCTCACAAGGACTGTCCATAGCACTGGGTTCCTCTGATTGTGGCCACCTACATCTCTGTTACATGGTCTGTGTTTGAACCTGACTCCCGCATTCACGTGAGGAGGTTGAGCATTCAAACTGACACGGATATGGTGCTTTGACACTCTCAACACAGTGAGTAGGGCTGAAGCAAATGTGAATGTCTTGCCTCTTCAGAAGAAATAAGATGACAGGCTCAGTGGGTAACAGCAGCAGCGTCATGCAGGCACACCTGGCGTCCAAAAGAAAGCTGGCTGGTCTAATTTTACTTCAACCAGCCCTGAAATGACCCCTTTATTCTTTAAGTGTTTTGTTTGTTTGTTTTAAATTAAGTAGATTTTACTTTATATCATTTTCTTAAATACCATCAAACTATTGCAGTTACCTCTACATCCCACTCCAACATTTATTTGTCAGGAAAAATGGTGGAAGCCAAAAGACTAGGCTTGGCAGAATTTTTTTTTAATATTTTTGAGGGATAATATTGAAGTTTGTTTTAAGCAGTTTTTAAAAAATGTATTGACTTAAATTTCCACAGTTATGGGAAATTATGGAGAGGGTCAAACAATAATCACTTAATGACAGTAGACACTGAGGTTCAAAAAGTTAAAGATGTATAACAGGTAAAACACAAATTGTCAGCATCACATGTCAAAATATACACACTAAATATCCTTAAACTCTAATAAGTTCTCAAGCAGCATTTTTCTTACTTTGCTTCTCTGTAAATTTCTATTATTATGGATGGAATATTTTTGAGGTTTGTATGCATGGTGACATTGACATCTAATCCTTTCAAGCCCACCTAAAACTCTGCACACTATAACTGAGGCCAAACTAACAACAGCCTTGAGATAATCTATACTATAGTTCTCTGAAAAAAATCCCTGTCTAAGGAAACAGTGCAGCTGGCATACATGGTACCACGTCAGCAGCATGTGGCTAAATGGTAGGGTAACAGAGTTTGCTGGCTCTCTAAGGACTGGCCCAGGGTCCAGTTACTGTGGCAGCCCATTGTAGTATAAGAATGGCCGTACTGGGTCAGACCAATGGTCCATCTAGCCCAGTATCCTGTCTTCCAACAATGGCCAATGCCAGATGCTTCAGAGTGAGTGAACAGAGCAGGGCAATTACCAAATGATCCATCCTCTGTTATCTAGTCCCAGCATCTGGCAGTCAGAGGCTTAGGGACACCCAAATCATGGGGTTGCATCCCTGACCATTTTGGCTAATGCCATTGATGGACCTATCTCCATGAACTCATCTAATTCTTTTTTTTTTTTCTTCAACCAGTTTTAGTCTTGGCCTTCACAACACCCCCTGACAATGAGGTCCGCAGGTTGACTGTGTGCTGTGTGAAGAAATACTTCCTTAGATTTGTTTAAAATCTGCTGCCTATTAATTTCATACCGTGACCCCTAGTTCTTGTGTTATGTGAAGAGGTAAATAACACTTCCTTATTCACTTTCTCCACACTGTTCATGATTTTATAGACTGCTATCATATCCCTCCTTAGTTGTCTCTTTTTCAAGATGAACAGTCCCCGCCTTTTTAATCTCTCCTCACATGGAAACCGTTCCATACCCCTAATCATTTTTGTTTCCCTTCTCTGCATCTTTTCCAATTCTAATATCACTTTTTTGAGATAAGTGGACCTAGTATTCAAGATGTGGGTGTACCATAGATTTATATAATGGCATTATGATATTTACTGTCTTATTATCTATCTCTTTCCTGATGGTTCCTAACATTCTGTTAACGTTTTTTGACTGCTGCTGCACATTGAGTGGATGTTTGCAGAGAACTATCCACAACAACTCCAAGATCTTTCTTGAATGGTAACAGCTACTTTAGAAGCCATCATTTTTATAGATATATATAGACAGAGAGTTGGGATTATGTTTTCCAATGTGCATTATTTTGCATTTATCTAGATTGAATATAATCTGCCATTTTGTTTCCCAGTCACGCAGTTTTGTGAGGTCACTTTGTAACTCTTTGCAGTCTGCTTTGGACTTAACTATCTTAAGCAATCTTGTATAGTCTGCAAACTTTGCCACCTCACTATTTACCCCTTATTCAAGATCACTTATTAATATGTTGAACAGCACTGTCCCACTACAGATCCGTGGGGGACCCTGCTATTTATCTCTCTCCATTCTGAACACTGACCATTTATTCCTACCCTTCATTTCCTGTCTTTTAACCAGTTATTGGTCCATGAAAGGATTTTTTCCCCTCTTATCATGTTTGCCTGCCTGTGAAGAACTAATGGGAGTAGTAGGCCTCAGAAGATTGCATCCTGGTAATGTGGGGTAGTGACATAAGGAGCCAGTGGTTGAAAGAAATTGAAACTGGAGACATTGAAAACCTCTTCCCCACCCCCACTCAATGTGAGGCAGAGATCTGGGGGGGAGGAAGAACTGCTTCTGAGTCACTCCACCAAAGGGCTTTGGAGGAAGCATGGGGAAAAGCCGGATGAATGAGTAGAAGGAAACTCAAGAGAGGGGAAAGTTGGTTTATTTTGGTACTGTATTGGCTTCTTTCTTGTGTTGTGGTGTTTGTTAGAAGCTCTAGAGTAGGGTGGAAACTGGGAAAGGTGAAGGAAGAGTCCCTGGTAAAGGAGCAGCATGGGAATGGAGTCTGGACAGAGCAGCTTCTTCCTTCTAGAGACCCAAGCTGCAGCTTCTTTCAGAACATGGGGAAATTCCTCTTGAACTCCACCCTGTGCCACGGTACAAATTGACACAGACCCGTATGAGATGCCTGTGACTTAGCTAGTTTTCATTGGACAGCATTAGTCATTCTGGCCTTTGTTACCCCACATGGGATGCAGTTTTTGGCAAACCTGGGGGCTAAACCAACTTCTCATGAGAGGGAACAACCCACTGGATGAAAATCCCCACTGATTGGCTGCCTGACCTAGCAGAAAGAGTCCAGCACAGGGTGGATCTGCTCCCTTCTCCCCTCCCCTGCAGCGAGCAACGGGACAGTTCCTGTCTGCTCCTCCCTCCTCCCCCCACTCCCTCTTGGTAATATCAGGCCTGGGAAAGAGCAGAGGGGGTTGAAGAGCCTTTGGAGCTTCCCCCCACCCTCAAGCTTGGAAAGGGGAGAAGGGGACCCCACTACAGATGTCCAGGCCTGGGAGATGGGGTGAAGAACCCCAGGAGGATCCGAGGTGAGGCTGTGAGACTGAACTGATGGGGGCTGGGTGGGAGCTGAATTGGTGTGTGTGTGTGGGGGGGGGCTGGATTGATTTGGGGGAGAGCAGAACTGATGCTTGGGTGGGGTCTGGACAGATGTGAAGGTGCAGGGCCAGGCAGAACTGAGGTGGAGGCAGAAATAATACAGGACTGGGAGGGCAGGATTGATACAGGAGTTGAAGACAATTAATTGCTGGGATGGGCAAATGTAGCTATGATAGCTCCCGCACTGGGGGGCCAAAATCACCATACCCAGAGTATCTGGAAGAGAGGGCAACACTAATTACAACACACTGTGAGTCAGGTGTATAAACCCCAGACTGGAAAGGAATGGGTTAAAGCAGCTGCTCTGGGCCAAGAAGGTCCCACTGCACTGCACCTTGAACACCCAAACAGACTGGAGCAGGAGCTTTAAAAGGGGGAGCAGAGTAGCGCAATAGCGGGCAGGCAGAGGAGGTGAGCTAACCTACTGTGCTCTCAGCTCCTGAGGAAGCAGCATCATAGAACTCTTGCTGCCTGAGACCTGGCAAGAGTGGCCTGATCAGGCCTGCAGAAAAGGTGCTGGTGACTCTCTGAAGGCAGAGACTTCATCTTTGTGTATTAGCTCTTTCCTTTACTCCAGGGGAAGAGAAGGCAGTGGTAGGGAGCAATTCAGGGAGGCAGCTGCAGAGCACCCCAGGGTGCAGGTTTTAGCTGCCTACTACTTGGCTCTGGATTGGAGCTTGGTGGAGAAGGAGGGCCTGGGCTCCCAAAGCAATCTCCAAAGAGGGACAATTCCAGAGGCCTGTCCCTGATGTGGTGAACCTGGATTGGGGGAGAAGGCACTGAAGAGAAGAATCTGAGATGTGTGATCTTGACCTAATGTGGGGGGCCTGAGGCCCCTGCTTAATCCTGAAGCCCTCCCTGTTTCTGGACTCTTTATACATGCCCCCCAAAGAGAAAGACTTGAATACCTGACATGACTAGAGGGCCAAGTCACTGGAAGGACACACCACCCCAGGAGAGAGCGGCAGTAAAGAGGACAATCTGCCATACCTCTGCTGGGCAGCGACGCGGTGAGTATCTCCATATGCATGTACATATGCAAGCACACACACACACGAGTGATAGGGCCAGTTCAAAAACCTGAAGACAGACAAAAACAACAATATAATCTGTTTGAAAAACTCGTGATTTGGGACCAATCTTGTGATTATTTTTTGTGTGTGTGGAGGGGGGGGAGGTCTGATTAATTATTTTTGATCTCTTGAGGTTGGTAATACTGCATCAGGGAGGTAAGTGCATTGCTACAAGTAGCCTGTGGCCTGTACTGTACTATACCACCTATAGTGTGGCCTGATCTGTACTACAGGAAGCCTGGGGCCTGATTCTGTACCAGAATATACTGGGTTTAAACAGTGTGGCCATAAAGCTCAAATTTGGATCCTTTAATACATGGGCACCTAACTCCTTACGTATGCACCTGATTATCAGAGATGCTAAGCTCACACATCTTCCATAAGTGGAAATTCAAACTCATACTCAGCGGAATTTTTCCAATACTTCTCTGCAGCAAGGAATTTGTAATTACTTAGTGTTGTCTTGTTATATCCAGTAATCCAGACATGCTCATTAAAGCTGAACTTCCTTTCAATTTTGTACATTTAGTTAGGAAACAACCAATATTATCCGCAAAAAGAAAAGGAGTACTTGTGGCACCTTAGAGACTAACCAATTTATTTGACCATAAGCTTTCGTGAGCTATAGCTCACTTCATCGGATGCAGCCAATGAAATGATCTATAGCTCACGAAAGCTTATGCGCAAATAAATTTGTTAGTCTCTACGGTGCCACAAGTCCTCCTTTTCTTTTTGCGAATACAGACGAACACGGCTGCTACTCTGAAACCAATATTATGTGTTTGGAAACCTCAAACTGTTTACTTGTAGGAAAGAGGTACTTTTTATAGCACCAGCAGTTTTTAGACCACAATCAGGTTGCGCTGCAGGTCATGAGTGAACTTTATTTACTGACTCTTTTGACTGTCTCTAGTACTCTTGAAGCTAATATAAAAGCAGGGTGAAAATTAATATGTTGCTTGTTTAACCTCCCCACTACTACCAAAACATGCTTGTCACCATTATTATTTTTGACAGCTTGTCTGTTCATTTCAATGGGCTATCAGAACATACCAAGTACTTAGTCAGGTTGGAGGAACATATTTCCATGATGTAATGAGCATCCTCTTCAGCTCTAGAAGTGAGCTCTTCTTTTGAAAGCTAAATACTTGAAGTGAGATATTATTAATGCAATAGAGTATAAAAAGAACAAATGGCTGGAATCTGAAGCCAGACAAATTCAGATTAGGCATATTTTGTTAGTTAATAGTGTTGGTGAAGCTCTGAGCCCCGGCAGGCGAGCCCCGAGGGGCTGAAGCCCCGAGACTCATCTTGCCACTGGGCAGAAGTCCCTAGTCCCACTACCCCACTGCAGGGCAGAAGCCCTGAGCTCTCCACCCCAGTCTGATAGATGGAGAATGGGGGGCGGGGTGCTCTGTGAGCCACACTTTAACTGTAAAAGAGCTGCATGCAGCTTGCAAGCTGTGGTCTGGCCATCCCTGCTTCTAGCCCAAAATATTTGAACCACTTCTTTCATGAGCTCATGGGAAGTTGCCCCTTCACATTTTCACGTTCCCATCACCTAGCAGGAGATACAGCTGTCTGTTAATGACTTTTCTGCCTCTTTGTTTGCTTTTTAGATTGGCTGCTCTGCCACCCCAGCCCGTTTGCCAGCAAAACACTCACAATGGCCTGTGCCAATCCTCAGTGCTTTGCCTTGTCAAGATGACTAAAGGGTGAGGGTATTCTTTGGTGTGTTTTTCCTCTCAATATCCTTGAGAGGAAATACCTTTCTTTTTATTTCTTTCAGGATGGTTTCTGTCACTCCCTATAGGCAAATTATGGCATAAAAAAGACAAGAAGGAAGGCCTTTTTCTTCTGCTTCATGTAAATTCCCTCTGTGTGCTTCCAGATATCCTGGTTAGATCTGGTTTTCTTAGCTGACAATGATCAAAATTAGTCATAAACAAGTGACTTCACTATTTCAACAAGTACCTGTGGAAATTTATCAGTTGGAGGATCACATTAACAAATGATCAAATAAAGTGGAGGTGATTAATAAATGAGAGGCTATTCCTTCATTTGGTAGTGGGATTCTTTCTGTATACAGTTAAACAGAACAAGCTGTAGGGAGGTATTGACACAGGATGACTCTGGGGCACTGAGAAGTGAAAGGCTGAAGGTGAAATATTTTCAGTCACATTAGAAGGGGAGCTAGTACTCCTATAAATACTATTCTTGAAGAGGTGGTTTTTTTCCCCTTAATAAACTAGTTAAAATAACCAAGAAAATATCCTTCTAATACTTGTACTTCCTCAAGATAAATTAATCTCTTGAAATGAAAAGATTTTTTAAGTGAGATGTTTTCTCAGTGTCTTCATTAATATGGGCCTTGGAATTATGTTTTTTATATATTTTTAAAATCACTTTGCTCTCTTTAGCTTTCTCTTCTAGATCTGCTACATCCCTGCTTACTCTTTTTGCTTTGGGTGAGGAGCCTTTCCTTGTTTTTTTCCACTTTCTTTCATTCACTGAAGTTGATGAGATTTTTCTATAATTTATTTTATGACTTTTGTCCATGGATTGGCATGGCTGGATTTTATACCTTCTGATTTGTAGACTGGACCTGCGTTCTAATATTGCTTTTCTCCCTACATGTGTGGGATGTCTCATTGATGGTAATAGGATCATTGCATGTTTAAGAAGAGTGGTATATTGGAATCAAGTGCAAGAAAAAAAGAACAGTACCTTAATTAATGCTTTCAATACCTTTGTGCAGTAACTAATCCATTATCTAAGTTTCACAGATGGGGAAATTGAATCACAGTATGGTGAAGTGTCTTACCTTATGCCATACAGAATCTCAGTGGCAGAAAAGGGAATAGAACTGAAAACTCTCTAGGCTCCTACCACCATACTTCAGCTTTTTGACCTATGGAGAGATTTCTAGTGTCTGTCCCAAAGTTACCTATTTTACCTATTAATACAACTATGTAGAATGTTGAAACAGTCAGGGAAATAGAGGTGCATTGACAATCTACGGGGATTTTCAGTGAACAGTTTATAGTCTTGTCCTGTGTGGTTATACTTGTTACCCACTGAGTCAGTTGTTTCCAGCTGTCTTTCAGTACACTGTATGAGGGATTGATTTACGTAAATTACATAATTCTGGTCAGCTGAGCAGAGTTCCTGTAATGGTACAGAAGCCAGAATTGACACCATCATATGTGGATCCATAATGTAACCTACCATGAGACTGCTCTGTGAAAAATAGATCTCCAGTGTAACCATATACTAGTGTGAGCTGCGCAAAGCTGGTTTCATACACTGAAGTCATCCATTATTTTTGGAAAGCTCTGCTTGTTTGGTCTCCATCACCTTTCAAAAATAGGATTATATTAATAGCTTTATGGCAAGCATTTTATTTTGACAAATGTTCATACTATATGTAGATGACTTTAGTTGATCAAATCTGAAACTATTGTGGCCTACAAAAATGTCTGCTTTTGTATTTTTGTTTGTTTGGGGCGGGAAGGAAAGAAATCTACATTTAGTTTTCATTAATTTGCCAAAATCCTATTTATGTGTTTTTCATTTGTATATGGATTGTCAGGTAAGTGATCTGCTAAATTTGTATCTAAAGACATGCATATCCAGTGTTTTTACCAAGGAAAAAGCTCCAGCAGAAATAAATGAAGCCTTTGTTCGTTTGGGAACCTTTATAATTGTGACTGAATCATGGTTACATAAATGATACATCTCCTTTGGCGGGTAAGTTTTACTGTGTTTGTAACACAGTGCCATTAATCCTGCTATGGATACATTTTTTCTTTTTATGCTCACTTGATCAGACTTGTCAACACTAGTAATTTCAACCCCTAGTTTGGATGCAGTGGCACAAAAGAGTGACTTGCGCTGGTGCGTCTCTAATCTGAAAAACTTCTCATGATGTGGATTATGACGTTGCTATGAAAGTACAAATCTGTGGGCAGCCATATACTAACCAGTCAGTTACTATGTACCCTCTGAAACTCACACAGTGGTTCCCCAGTGTGACAGGAGGTTTGTGTACTTTCTCAGCGAAGCTTATCATCTTACCTAGAATATTCAAATTCTGCTTTTCCATTTTGTTAGTGAGCGCAGACTAGTTTGTGACAATGGAATGATGCTAGAGCCAGGCCTTGTCTTCACTGCATGCTAACATCATATTTCACTCTTGTTCCCTGCATAACATGGTGCACATTCACACAGCCACATACAGCTGTCAGTGCCACACAGCAATGCAGCCACCATGCTCTGAGCTATAGGGCAGACCATAAAGTTAATGCAGTGAAAATGGGCATCCACAACAATCAAGATTTCATGGTTCTCCAATCCCCCATGAGCCCTCCTATGTACTACCTTGCAATCTGCTTCCAATCAGGGATCAGAGCACAGGGATCAGATATGAATCTACCTTCATATCTTTTTGCTCAGCATCCCCTGTTTCATCTACTTGCAGTTTGTCTAGATTCACCCATCTGCAGTGTTTGATACACCAAAACAATAGTCTCTAAGAAGCCTGTGGCCACTTCGCAACATGAACGTATTGGAATCTTGGTGCAGCTTTGGACTGAAGTGAGGAAAACTCACAACTTTTAACAGTACAAAGAGGAACATTGAACTGTACAAAGGTATATCTAAGCAGCTACTGGCTGAACTTTGGATTGAACAGGCAGGACAACAGTGCAGGGAGAAGATAAAGTGGCTCAAGGTGAATGACCAGATGGCCAGGGACAAGAATAAGGCAAATGGTGGTGCCCCAACAACCTATCCAATTTACAATGAAATGGACCAAGTTCTGAGCAGCCACGCAATCAAGGAGCCCCATTTCAGCATGGACTTCTTGGTGGAGCTGGGATGGGTGTGGGTTCAGAATTTGGATGGCTGTCATGGCCCAGTGTTATGCCAATAAAATAAAAACCAGCAGGATCTTATTAAAGGAGAAAAGGCAAAATGCCACATTTATTGTGAATACAGAAAGAATCATAGTAAGCAGTTAGTTATAGCTATAACATTCCATTCAATCTCATATTTATTCACACATTCATTCATACACACACACACACACACACAGGTTCTGCAAGGTTGTTGTCATAGTTACCAGCCTTAGAGTTGCTCATGCCAAGCCACTGGCCAGGTGGCCTGGACATGAGGAGGGAGCAGGGCCTTGTCAGATGCTCATCTGATGCTCCTGGAAGTTGGTTTGCAGAATCAGACCCCAAAGTTCTCACTTTCTAGAGTCCATTTTTATAGGAATTTCTTCCTATGCCAGTCTATGGGAATTGCTTCATCATGCTGTTGCTGAATCAATCAGCAGATGGCACATTCCTGACAGCTCCGTGCTGCCAGATGTTATCTTGTTCTTTGGTTCTCCCATTCTTGAGGCTGTTGGGTGGATTCCAGTCTGCCCTCCGGGGGTCCTCTGGTTATTTCCACTTGACGCCTTCTTCAGCCGATGGACACTGGATTCTTAGGCTGGCACCTCCCTGATCATTCAGTTATTATCCGTACCAAGCATCCATCCACATAAATCCTCTATCTCTATTTTAATCACAATTATTAACAAAGCGAGATGAATACAACAAAAGGGCGGGGAGTCTCTGGGTGCTGTTTCTGTTGTTACAGAGTATTGCTTTGAGTCTCTCTCTGTGTGAGTAGTTGTTGTTACAAAGAATTGCTTTGAGAACAGACTCTGTCTTAGAATGTACTAACACAATTAGCAGCTTGCAAGTTTCACACAGAGAGGGAGAGAAACAGTACCAAAAACCAAGAGACCTTTTAATTAGTAATACCCTGGAATTTAAAGTATGGGGAATCAAACTCATTTGTGATTTTAATACAGAATTTCTTTAATATGATCCAACACCAGCCCACCCAAGACAGCCAGCAGGGAGAGGCAGGGGTGGTGGCCCTAGCCTGAGAGCTGAGCTTGGCTCTGATTCACAGGAGCTGTTCCCTTATACATACTAGGAAGAACACAGTGCAGAGGAGGTTTCCCACACCAAAGAAGTGGGAGAGGTCTTGGTATCTCAGGTAAAATGGAGGCTACCCCTTTGTTGTTATTATTATGAAACATTTGGACATGTTTGTAGCCTATAATCCTAGCTCTTGGGTATTAGTTGCGGACTGAAGGAGTGCATTTACACTTGTCCACTTCCCCGTACTTTGCTCTCCTCCCTCTCCTGATCATGCGATTCAAAATGACAGACAAATTGGGGCAGGGGAAGAAATGCAAACTGGCATTTCATAGCACATGAACGCAGTCGCTTTTTCTTAATGAAAAAGCCTGAATATAAAAATGATAAAACATTTGTGGCTCTATCCCTGCCAAAATGTAAATTGCTATAAAACTACGTTTGAAGGCATTCATTACCCTCCCACGCCATTTGGATGTGAAGGCACCCTCTCACTACTGCAGAAGCCAGCTTATTGTTGGTCTGATTTTGGTCCATTTCTGGAGAGTAACAAAATAGAATTTTTTGCTCCGTAAAAATTCCAGGCAGTCTCTGAGATTTCTTAGAAAGGCAAGCCTCTGCCTGCCAGTGTTGTAACTTGCAATCCCTGCCCAGTCAATGATCAGTTTATCTATCACAAGATGTGGAAAGATTTCCCTCACCTAAATTGAGGGTCTCCTCTCCAATGCCTGGACTTTCTTCTATTTTGGTATCTGAAGGAGCACAACACCTTGTGAGACTGCAGCAAACTGAAAAGGGTGCAACATAGTCACCACAGCTGCTCTGTCTTCCAGTAACTGCCCGCCCTCCCCCGCAAATGTTTTGGATAGTTGGAAAGGTAAAATTAACTGACCGGTTCTTATCCTGGAATAACTGCTTTCAAAAAGTTCTCAGCAGAATGAGGAAGCCAACAGACTAGCATTCTTTTGAAATAAAAATGGTCACTTTTGGCTTGTGACTTAGAGAATAAAATGTAAGAATTCAAGGGCACTTGCCAAATTTCCCCCCCTCTGTCTGTGAGGAACAAGTGCAACAGTATTTGATGCACTAAGCATGGCCCAGCAACTTACAGACCACTCACTGTCAGTAACAGAATTCTGAATTTGAGGGCAAAGCAATGGAGGAGCAGGCATGACATAATGATGGAGGTGCATAAAGAATACTCCAGGCAGTCAGAAAAGCACATGGAATTGGAGGAGGAGGAGAAGGCTGAGGAAAGTGAAGGAAGGAAGAGTTGCTGTCAGAGTATCTCCACCATAATCATGAGATGGGGGAGCAAGACATGGACTTTCACAGGGACAAATTTGAGGCACTATTCAAAGTCATGAGCTGGGAGGGCGAACCCCACGGAATCATGAGTCTCATGGAACTACCTCGAAATGATCATGTACTACAAAATATGCAGAAATATTCCTGGGGGAACCAGTCATGGAACCATAGACCCTCACACCATCAGCAGTATCAGCTTCACTCTATACTTCACTGATCCAATACACCAGAAACAGAACAAACTAATGATTTCTACAGTCCATATGAGTGACCCATTTTTATCTTATGTCTCTTCTTTGCACATCCTTTCAGGCAAGGGCATCTTATATGCCACTTTTTTAGCATCAGCTGAATTTCAATAAAGGTAAAGAGACAGGAATCTTTATTTCTTGAACACCTGCATAAATGCTACATTTGAATACAAAGCAACAGCCTCAATGCACCATACAGCAGCTCAAATTTATCATGCAACCCCAGTATTCAGCCCCAGTGGATTTGCCATGCAGCTCACATATGAGTGCAAATGGTATCTTCTATGAACTTTCCTAGAAAGTCCCCTGTGGCATCAAGAGGTTCATTCTTTGGTTGTCTATAAATATCCCCTGATTCATAATTGTGAGTCTGTAACCCAGTCCATCCTTAAGTACTCTCACTTAAGCTCACATATATTGTAAAACATAACATACCCCAATCATGGCATTCAACGCATTACAGTCCAAATGGCTCTGTATGTAGTGCCATCTGGTTTTTAGTTGGCCAAACGCACATTCCACCACTATCCTGAACCTGTGCAGACTGTAGTTCGACTGCCTCTTGTCTTGTTGGCACACATCAGGGTAAGGCTTCATCCACCAGGGCAGCAGAGGTATCCTGGGGTTGCCTAAAATCACAGTTGGCATGGCTATCCCACGGATGACTGCTAGGAAAGTTAGGAGGGACAATGTACCAACTTGCCTACACTGAAACAGGCCAGACTTAAGGAACATCTTGCATCCTTCCAGTATATCTGATGTAAGTATCCATGAATGTGCCACGGTGAGCCACAAGGGCTTGTATAACCATGGAGTAGTGCCTGTTACTGCTAAAATACTCTCTTGCTTGAAGTGTCAGGCATAGGAGGGGTCTATGCATCCCATGCCATCAGTTGCACCTGCACCATTTGGGAAGCCCACTTATTTAAACCTTGCAATTATGTCAGGAAAATTTCTAATTTGGAGAAGTCTGCGGGACAGCAAGGCATTAGTTGCCTTGCAAACCTCAATGACTACCGTGCCAACTGTAGATTTTTCAACCTCATACTGATTGCTAACAGATTTGTAGCAGTCTGGAGCTACCAGACGCCACAGGGCAATAGCAACATGCTTCTGGACCATTAGTAGCTCCCTCCTCAGAGTGCTTTGCCATGCATTGTGGTGTTGTGAATCTTGGGATATGATCCCAGATAGCTGTATTGATTGTCACAGCCAGGTACAGTGCCCATACAACAGCACGCTAACATCCACAATGTGGCTGTGCAGTAGCAGGATAGGCAACCGCACATTGACAAGGACACCATTACTTATCCTGGGCCGCAGATATGTGCCGCAGTCTCTCCCTCTGTACAATGAGGACAATACTCCTCACCTTGCAGGGGCTGTGGTGAAGATATATCCATGAATATTTGTGAGCCTCTCGGATACTAGAATGATGAGGGACCACCAGGTAGATAAGTAGGTAGGTTGTTGTTGTTAATGTGACAGGCCTAATGTGACAGAAAAACCTGTTTAGATTTTCAATATTTGTTAGACCTAAAGCTGAGGAAGCTGATGTTGGAGAGACACTGGAGGGAACAGTAGTGATTAGGATGATAGCAGTATACCATCTCTCACTTTTAGGATGTCATCTAGCCTATCTTGGCAGCGGTCGAAAGATCTTATCACATCATGTTGAAATGAGTTTGGTGATGACATTCCACATCACAGAATTCATGATTGGCACTAATCGACACTTTTTCTTGGAAGAAAAGGAGTACTTGAAAAGGAAAAGCTGTACACAGCTCACAAAAGCTTATGCTCAAATAAATTGGTTAGTCTCTAAGGTGCCACAAGTACTCCTTTTCTTTTTGCAAATACAGACTAACACAGCTGTTACTCTGAAACTTTTTGTTGGGAGGCTCAAGATGGGAGGCCAAGGATTCACTGTAGACTAACCTACCCTCCCACACAGAGGTGGCGCCTCAAAATCTGAGTGGAAACATGCTGGTGGTGTATCATCCATGCCATACCTGTTCTGGGAATACAAAGAGGATTTTAGGGTATTCTTTGTATCACGCAACAATAGCTCATATTTATCGATTGCTGTATTTATTGTATAATAGCTTCTCCCTTTAATCTCAAAACTGCTAGAAAATATTGTTCTGAATGATCTTTTACTAATCACCTCTGTCCTCAGCTAGACTCTCATCAGTCAGGGACTAGAATTATTCTGTATAGGTTCTTAAACTGCAATTACTGTAGTATCTGAGCATCTTCTAGTACTACAGTAAGCAATGAGACTGACACCTTTCACATATTATTTGTTCTCTCATTCTCTTCCCAGGCCGAGAAGTGTGTGCTATGGAATGCCTTGTTTTGGATGTTTTTTTGCCTTGGCTGCAGGGCTGGGCTGCAGCGGAGCACAGAGCTCTTTCAGGCAGCCAGGGCTTGGGGCTCCTCCAGCGAGCTGGGGCTTGGGTGGGCCGGCTGGGGCGTCTCTGGCCCCGGTGGGCGAGAGTGTGGGGGGTGGGACCTTGGACAGAAGGGGTGGGGCAGGGGCTATAGCCTCCCCAAACTGGGGGTTCACACACTGTGCATGTTTTGTTTGTTTTGGGTTTTTAATAAATATACCTGTATGTATGTTAGAGGAGACCTGGTCAAAGAAATGTGTCTTCACTCAGAGTGGAAGGTGGTGAGGCTTGTGACGGTCCATATTTTTGGGGATAACTCATTCCGTAGTCTTTGACGCAAGGAAGTTCTGTTTCCCCACATAGGCAAGCTTCACCCTTTTAAAAATCTAAACTACATGGTGACTTTGTTGTAATTGCCGTCTTCTGTTCTGATCATATTGGAGCTGTTGGGATTCCATACACTGGAACATAAGATACTGTCTCCATTGTGTTACTAATTGGTATCTATAACATTGTGTTCTGGTGGTTTGCATGGTGCCTCCCTCACCATTTGCTTCAGATGGCTTATGGTTCTAATTTATCATCTGCATGAGATTCACTGTTGGTTGCTTTGAAGGGGTTTATTTTAGGCTTGATTTTTTTCTATCACCAGCTGATTGGTGCACTTTAACAATTCATGTGGATTTCATTCAGATATACAGATCTACACTTTACTGTATTTTCATTGAGGTTGTTGTCTTCACATATCAGACATCACAGGAAGGTGCCTTCAGAATGGGTACTCATATTTTATTATTAAACATGAATAAAACACATTCAGACTTTTCACTTAATCTATACCTCTAGAGGTAAATACTGCATGTATTTCCTGGTTTATGCTCATCATCAGATGTATAAAAGTAAATTTCAGGTTTCAGAGTAGTAGCCGTGTTCGTCTGTATCCGCAAAAAGAACAGGAGTACTTGTGGCACCTTAGCGACTAACAAATTTATTAGAGCATAAGCTTTTGTGGGCTACAGCTCACTTCATCAGATGCATAGAATGGAACATATAGTAAGATATATATATATATATATATATATATATATATATATATATACACATACAGATAAGTTGGAAGTTATCATACAAACTGTGAGAGGCTAATTAGTTAAGATGGGCTCCGATGAAGTGAGCTGTAGCTCACGAAAGCTTATGCTCAAATAAATTGGTTAGTCTCTAAGGTGCCACAAGTACTCCTTTTCTATCAGCAGGAGAAAACTTTTGTAGTGATAATCAGGATGGCCCATTTAGACAGTTGACAAGAAGGTGTGAGGATACTTAACTTAAGGAAATAGATTCAATATGTGTAATGACCCAGCCACTCCCAGTCTCTATTCAAACCCAAGTTAATGGTATCTAGTTTGCATATTAATTCAAGCTCAGTAGCTTCTCGTTGGAGTCTGTTTTTGAAGCTTTTCTTTTGCAAAATTGCCACCCTTAAATCTTTTACTGAGTGGCCACAGAGGTTGAAGTGTTCTCCTACTGGTTTTTGAATGTTATGATTCCTGATGTCAGATTTGTGTCCATTTATTCTTTTGAGTAGAGACTGTCCAGTTTGGCCAATGTACATGGCAGAGGAGCATTGCTGGCACACGACGGCATATATCACATTGGTAGATGTGCAGGTGAACGAGCCCCTGATGGTATGGCTAATGTGATTAGGTCCTATGATGGTGTCACTTAAATAAATATGTGGACAGAGTTGGCATCGGGCTTAGTTGCAAGGATAGGTTCCTGGGTTAGTGTTTTTGTTGTGTGGTGTGTGGTTGCTGGTGAGTATTTGCTTCAGTTTGGGGGGCTGTCTGTAAGTGAGGGCTGGTCTGTCTCCCAAGATCTGTGAGCGAGGGATCATTTTTCAGGATAGGTTGTAAATCTTTGATGATATGCTGGAGAGGTTTTAGTTGGGGGCTGAAGGTGACAGCTAGTAGCGTTCTGTTATTTTCCTTGTTGGGCCTGTCCTGTAGTAGGTGACTTCTGGGTACTCTTCTGGCTCTGTCAATCTGTTTTTTCATTTCAGCAGGTGGGTATTGGAGTTTTAAGAATGCTTGATAGAGATCTTGTAGGTGTTTGTCTCTCTCTGAGGGATTGGAGCAAATGCGGTTGTATCTTAAAGCTTGGCTGTAGACAGTGGATTGTGTGGTGTGTCCTGGATGGAAGCTGGAGGCATGTAGGTAAGTATAGCGGTCAGTAGGTTTCCGGTATAGGGTGGTGTTTATGTGACCATCGCTTATTAGCACAGTAGTGTCCAGGAAATGGCCCGCTTGTGTGGATTGGTCTAGGCTGAGGTTGATGGTGGGATGGAAATTGTTGAAATCATGGTGCAATTCCTCAAGGGCTTCTTTTCCATGGGTCCAGATGATGAAGATGTCATCAATGTAGCACAAGTAGAGTAGGGGTGTTAGGGGATGAGAGCTAAGGAAGCGTTGTTCTAAGTCAGCCATAAAAATGTTAGCATACTGTGGGGCCATGCGGTTACCCATAGCAGTACTGCTGACTTGAAGGTGTATATCGTCCCCAAATGTGAAATAGTTGTGGGTGAGGACAAAGTCACAAAGTTCAGCCACCAGGTTTGCTGTGACATTATCGGGGATACTGTTCCTGATGGCTTGTAGTCCATCTTTGTGTGGAATGTTGGTGTAGAGAGCTTCTACATCCATAGTGGCCAGGAGGGTGTTTTCAGGAAGATCACCGATGGATTGTAGTTTCCTCAGGAAGTCAGTGATGTCTCGAAGATAGCTGGGAGTGCTGGGAGTGTAGGGCCTGAGGAGAGAGTTCACATAGCCAGACAATCCTGCTGTCAGGGTGCCAATGCCTGAGATGATGGGGCGTCCAGGATTCCCAGGTTTATGGATCTTGGGTAGCAGATAGAATACCCCTGGTCGGGGATCCAGGGGTGTGTCTGTGCAGATCTGTTCCTGTGCTTTTTCCGGGAGTTTCTTGAGCAGATGATGTAGTTTCTTTTGGTAACTCTCAGTGGGATCAGAGGATAATGGCCTGTAGAATGTGGAGTTAGAGAGCTGCCTAGCAGTCTCTTGTTCATATTCCAACTTATTCATGAGGATGACAGCACCTCCTTTGTCAGCCTTTTTGATTATGATGTCAGAGTTGTTCCTGAGGCTGTTGATGGCGTTGTGTTCAGCATGGCTGAGGTTATGGGGCAAGTGATGCTGCTTTTCCACAATTTCAGCCCATGCACGTCGACGGAAGCAATCTATGTAGAAGTCCAGTCTGTTTCAACCTTCAGGAGGAGTCCACCCAGAATCCTTCTTTTTGTAGTGTTGGTAGGAAGGATTCTGTGGGTTAGTATGTTGTTCAGAGGTGTGTTGGAAATATTCTTTGAGTCAGAGATGTCGAAAGTAGGATTCTAGGTCACCACAGAACTGTATCGTGTTCCTGGGCCTGGAGGGACAAAAGGAGAGGCCCCGAGATAGGACAAACTCTCCTGCAGGCTAAGAATATAGCTGGAAAGATTAACAATATTGTTGGGTGCGTTAAGGGAACCACTGTTGTGGCTCCTTGTGGCATGTAGTAGTTTAGATAGTTTAGTGTCCTTTTTCCTTTGTAGAGAAGCAAAGTTTGTGTTGTAAATAGCTTGTCTAGTTTTTGTAAAATCTATCCATGAGGAAGTTTGTGTGGAAGGTTGGTTTTTTATGAGAGTATCCAGTTTTGAGAAGTCATTCTTAATCTGTCCCTGTTTGCTGTATAGGATGTTGATCAGGAGGTTTCACAGCTTTGAACAGCTCTTATTCTCGGATGACAGTAGTGTAAAGGTAACTCAGTCAGAGAATTGCCTTTAATATAGTATACCATCAAGTCTATTCCACAACGCTCAGCAATAGAACACCTGCTGATTCCCCCATCTTCTGAGGAAGTCCGGCATGTCATCAGACAAAAAATTACAAGGCAGCAGGCCCAGAAGACATCCCGGCTCAGGTTTTTCAAGCTGGTGGAACAATGCTCCAGCATAAATTTTGCCAACTCCTCGACAAAATCTGGACCTGCGAAGAAATTCCACCTGACTTTAAGAATGCCATTATTGTTACAATATTCAAGAAAGGGGACAAATCTTTGTGTGGGAATTACAGAAGTATATATTGCTCTCCTCTCTCCATCTCAGGGAAGATCCTTGCCCGGATCCTACAAAACCTCCTTCTCCTCCTTGCTGAGGAACTCCTCCCTGAATCACAGTGTGGTTTTAGGCCATCCCGAGGCACAACTGACATAATCTTCATGGCACGACAGATTCAGGAGAAGTGCAGAGAGCAACACCAGGCACTGTTCATGGCATTCATCAATCTAACCTAGGCCTTTGACTCTACCAATCGTGATGCCCTATGGAAGGTTCTCTGTAGGTTTCCTGTCCAAAGAAACTCGTTTCCATCATCAGATTATTCCATGATGGGATGATTGCCACCATTCAGTGCAACAGCTCAGAGACCGAAGCATTCATCATTTGCGCTGGTGTCAAGCACTGATTCTCATATGGGACCACCTTCCTGATGGAATCGGGATTGAGTATCCTATGGGTAGTCAGCTCCCCAGTTTCTGACGTCTCCAAATTAAATCACTGACTTTTGGCATGCAGATGACTGCGTCATTCTTGCACACAAAGAAGCTGACCTGCAAAGTGCCCTAAATCTTTTTGCAGATGCCTATCACAGCCTGGGTGTCTCTCTCAACATCGGGAAAACCAAGGTACTCTACCAGCCCTTACCTGCACAAACTACTCTTCATACTCCACAAATCACCATCAGTGGAGAATCCCTGGTAAATGTGGACTATTTTCCATACTTTAACAGCCACCTCTCCCAAACAGCCAGCATTGACACAGAAATTAAATACAGGATCCACTGTGCCAGCACATCTTTTGGAAGACTACTCAAACAAGTCTTCAATTATAGGGACCTGGAAACAGGCACCAAGGTTTTGGTTTACAAGGCAGTTGTCATTCCCACCTTTCTCTGTGGGTTTGAGACCTGGGTAACCTATAGACAACATCTCAAGTGGCTGGAGTGATTCCAGCAGCATTGCCTCAGGAGGATTCTCAAGATCAGCTGGGAAGACCGACGCACTAGCATTGGTGTTCTTTCTGCAGCCAACATCAGCAGTATAGAAGTACAAGTCACGAAACACAAACTCTGCTGGGCTGGCCACTGTGTGTAATGTATGACTGACATTTGCCTCGCAAAGCAAGTACTCTTTTCTCAGTTAAGTTAGGGAAGAATGGCTTGCAGAGGACAGCAGAAGCACTTCAAAGACATTTTGAAAGCACTCCTTAAAAAGGGAGGCATCAACCCAACAAACTGGGGGGACTCAACGTGGAACAGAACAGCGGCACCACACCATACGCCACAGCTCACTTTGAGGAGAACAGATGTACTCATGAGATAAAGGAGGAAAGAAAGGGCACAACGGTCCAGACAACAGCTATGTCTCCTCCAAGATTACAGCTGTCATTTCTGTGGGACAATCTACAGGGCATGAATTGGGCTTCTCAACCACTTAAAAACCCACCAATGAACCCCCTTGGCAGACATCATCCTCACATCGATGGATAGCCAAAGAAGATATATATATTACTTAAATAAAATACTCTAAAAGGTGGTATAAATAACACTTTGCTCTTTTCTAAAGCTTTCTAGCCAATCTCAAATCACTCTACAAAGATCAATGAATTTAATCTCATAACATCCCTTTAAGGTTTGGTGGTAGCAGTAGTAACAGAACATGTGGCGCCTAATGGTCTCAGACACCATCCGATGGTCCAGGGACATCTATATCAAACACGTCACCGACCACCGACAGTACCAGGGGCGTGAGCCGGAGCGACATCGTGCTTCGACTACGAGAAAGGGACCGAGAGACTCTGTCCGTTGGACCATATGAACTAGAACCATAAACTCACTGAGCATTAAATCTCACCAAATAAGGGTCAATCCATCCTCATCGTATCCACTCATACTCCACACCTGAACATAGCCATTATATGAACAACATACCCTCTTATCTCAATGTCTGTACTTTGATCCGTCAACCTTTTACCCCCAATTGGGGATATTGCAGATTATGTATTCCTTACGCCACCCAATCTTAAACCAAACTTTGCACCCCTTGATAATCTGTATGTTATTCCCTGATAACCAGAAACTCCTATGCTTAAACTCTGTACCATTCACTTTTTTTAAACATCATCTTAACACAATTTTTAATTCTATTCTTTCACTGGGGAAATGGAGGCATAGAGGAGTTCAGTAATTTTGTCCAATATTGCCAACCTCAAGAGTTCAAAAATCATGTTTGTTTTTTCTAAATGCATTCTTTTAGTTTGTCTGTGTCTGTGTGTGGTGTGTAAAATAAAGTCTGAGATTCTTATGGAACTTCTAAAGTCTAGGAGTGGGGTCTTTAAGTAAAATACCAAGTATTGCAAGACAAGTTTGCAACACTGAAAGCCCCACAAAGTCTGTGGTACTGGCAGTCCTATCCCATGGGGAATAATCACAATTGTGGTGTAGCTGATTCCCTGAGGTTGGAGTGCAACCTGTAAACCCCTCTCCGCCACCAATAGGTGTGAATATGTCCCTTTGTCAGTGCTGGGAGCAGTTACAAACCCCATCCCATGTGACACAATTAACTGAAAAAAACTACCTGGAGATTTATTGCTTACAAGCAGCTTCAAGTATTGTAACTTTGCCAGCTCATAGTAATCACAGTGACCTATTTCTGGCATAGGCTAGGGCATGGGTTACTTTCACCCCCCCCTTCGATGAGCCCAGTAACATGCCACATATATACTATTGACAAATGATGCCACTTTATCAATTATAATTGTGCCATATTTCTTTTGTGTACAGTGGACATCTGGCATGATACTGAGAAGAAATTTTCTGATAACAAGCTGAATGAGTCATAAGTAGCTCTTAAAGTGAGTGTGTCAGAGTTCGCAAAAAGAAAAGGAGTATTTGTGGCACCTTAGAGACTAACCAATTTATTTGAGCATAAGCTTTCGTGAGCTACAGCTCACTTCATCGGATGCAAGAGTTAAGTTTTTGGGGGCCTGTTCAAAGGCAGTTTTATGCCCAAAGCACTATCCAGATCAAGCCATTGTTTTCTCCCTCCCCCGCCCCTGCAAATTATTGTTTTTAACTTGTGTGTAAAGACTGCCACATTTTAATATGCAAGTATTTTTGTTGGGAGACCATAGGAGATTAATGTCTTAATTGTTCTGGCACCATTTCTGGCTACAGGTATACAGCAGTAATGTTTTATTTCTGTAATAAAGGTGTGACACACAGAAGGGCTGGTAAAAGTCTAGTCTTCATTTCCTGGCCCCATTCATATGACATGAGGCAGGGTTACAAATGTCATAGGGCAGGGATTATTATCCACTGGCTCCAGCTGTTACAGTTCCTAGTGCCTTTTCAAAATGTAATTACAGCTTTTGGTAGCTTTCTTGAGCAATGATAAACTGGAGGGCAGGAATGCTGTCATGGGGACCTATAAAACTGATGTGTAAACATTTTTGTCCAAAGATATATTATAGATGAAGCGCAAATTTCACAACTCTATTGACTTTCCAGTGTAATAACTGTGATAGAATACTGATTGAGACAATATTTCTATTAAGGTGCGTTTATGGTCTAGTACAGGGGTTCTCAAACTGGGGGTCATGAGGTTATTACCTGGGGGATCGCAAACTGTCAGCCACCACCGCCGAACCCTGCTTTGCTTCCAGAATTTATAATAGTGTTAAATATTAAACGTGTTTTTAATGTATAAGGGGGAGCAGGTCACACTCAAAGGCTTGCTGTGTGAAAGGGTCACCAATATAAAACTTTGAGAACCATGGGTCTAGTAATTGAAGACCTCCCAAGTATATATCCATTTATCCTTGCAACACCTCTGGTACTTCTCCCATCACTGGAAGTGCCTATGATATCGAGAAATATTCTTGGTTTATAGAAAGAAAAGGAGTACTTGTGGCACCTTAGAGACTAACCAGTTTATTTGAGCATGAGCTTTCGTGAGCTACAGCTCACTTCATCGGATGCATAGCATATCGTGGAAACTGCAGAAGACATTATATACACACAGAGACCATGAAACAAAACTTCCTCCCACCTTACTCCCCCGCTGGCAACAGCTTATCTAAAGTGATCCTCAAGTAGAGCCATTTCCAGCACAAATCCAGGTTTTCTCACCCTTCCCCCCCCCCCCCCCCCCCACACACATACAAATTCACTCTCCTGCTGGCAACAGCCCATCCCCCTTTGAAACCCCTCTTTATAATGCGCATGATAATCAAGGTGGGTCACCTCCAGCACTAATCCAGGTTTTCTCACACCCCCCCCCACACCCCTCCCCCCTTTTTTTTTTCCAAAAACCACACACACAAACTCATTCTCCTGCTGGCAACAGCTCATCTTACAATGTGCACAGCAATAATCCAAGTTTAACCAGAACGTCTTGGGGGGGGTTTTGCAGGAAAAAAACAAGGGGAGACAGGCTACCTTGCATAATGACTTAGCCACTCCCAGTCTCTATTCAAGCCCAAATTAATAGTATCCAATTTGCAAATGAATTCCAATTCAGCAGTTTCTCGCTGGAGTCTGGATTTGAAGTTTTTTTGCTTTAAGATAGCGACCCTCATGTCTGTGATTGCGTGACCAGAGAGATTGAAGTGTTCTCCGACTGGTTTATGAATGTTATAATTCTTGACATCTGATTTGTGTCCATTTATTCTTTTACGTAGAGACTGTCCAGTTTGACCAATGTACATGGCAGAGGGGCATTGCTGGCACATGATGGCATATATCACATTGGTGGATGTGCAGGTGAACGAGCCTCTGATAGTGTGGCTGATGTTGTTAGGCCCTGTGATGGTGTCCCCTGAATAGATATGTGGGCACAGTTGGCAACGGGCTTTGTTGCAAGGATAGGTTCCTGGGCTAGTGGTTCTGTTGTGTGGTATGTGGTTGTTGGTGAGTATTCGCTTCAGGTTGGGGGGCTGTCTGTAGGCAAGGACTGGCCTTTCTCCCAAGATTTGTGAGAGTGTTGGGTCATCCTTCAGGATAGGTTGTAGATCCTTAATAATGCGTTGGAGGGGTTTTAGTTGGGGGCTGAAGGTGACGGCTAGTGGCGTTCTGTTATTTTCTTTGTTAGGCCTGTCCTGTAGTAGGTGACTTCCGGGAACTCTTCTGGCTCTATCAATCTGTTTCTTCACTTCCGCAGGTGGGTATTGTAGTTGTAAGAATGCTTGATAGAGATCTTGTAGGTGTTTGTCTCTGTCTGAGGGGTTGGAGCAAATGCGGTTGTATCGCAGAGCTTGGCTGTAGACGATGGATCGTGTGGTGTGGTCAGGGTGAAAGCTGGAGGCATGTAGGTAGGAATAGCGGTCAGTAGGTTTCCGGTATAGGGTGGTGTTGATGTGACCATCGTTTATTAGCACTGTACTGTCCAGGAAGTGGATCTCTTGTGTGGACTGGACCAGGCTGAGGTTGATAGTGGGATGGAAATTGTTGAAATCATGGTGGAATTCCTCAAGGGCTTCTTTTCCATGGGTCCAGATGATGAAGATGTCATCAATATAGCGCAAGTAAAGTAGGGGCGTTAGGGGACGAGAGCTGAGGAAGCGTTGTTCTAAATCAGCCATAAAAATGTTGGCATACTGTGGGGCCATGCGGGTACCCATAGCAGTGCCGCTGATCTGAAGGTATACATTGTCCCCAAATGTAAAATAGTTATGGGTAAGGACAAAGTCACAAAGTTCAGCCACCAGGTTAGCCGTGACATTATCGGGGATAGTGTTCTTGATGGCTTGTAGTCCATCTTTGTGTGGAATGTTGGTGTAGAGGGCTTCTACATCCATAGTGGCCAGGATGGTGTTATCAGGAAGATCACCAATGGATTGTAGTTTCCTCAGGAAGTCAGTGGTGTCTCGAAGGTAGCTGGGAGTGCTGGTAGCGTAGGGCCTGAGGAGTGAGTCTACATAGCCGGACAATCCTGCTGTCAGGGTGCCAATGCCTGAGATGATGGGGCGCCCAGGATTTCCAGGTTTATGGATCTTGGGTAGTAGATAGAATATCCCAGGTCGGGGTTCCAGGGGTGTGTCTGTGCGGATTTGATCTTGTGCTTTTTCAGGAAGTTTCTTGAGCAAATGCTGTAGATGCTTTTGGTAACTCTCAGTGGGATCAGAGGGTAATGGCTTGTAGAAAGTGGTGTTGGAGAGCTGCCGAGCAGCCTCTTGTTCATATTCCGACCTATTCATGATGACAACAGCACCTCCTTTGTCAGCCTTTTTGATTATGATGTCAGAGTTGTTTCTGAGGCTGTGGATGGCATTGTGTTCTGCACGGCTGAGGTTATGGGGCAAGTGATGCTGCTTTTCCACAATTTCAGCCCGTGCACGTCGGCGGAAGCACTCTATGTAGGTGACTGAGGTACAAGGTGTCATGATATATGTCCTTGTTAATTTGCAGTCCTTAATCAGGAGGCATTTATTAAAGAAAATAACTACAGGCTTCCAGATAGGCTTCCACACAGCTCAAATTACAGCTTGATCCCCTTTGACTGGAATTCCACGTGGTATAGAGATTTCTAGTGGCTGCACAATGTACTGCAAGTGAATCTATCACTTCACCACACACTACAGTGAGACTGAATGAGTCACTTGCCTTCAATCACATGCAAGCGCATGCGGCTCTCCAGACCTCCTACTCCCTGACGCGTACTTCAGGAGGTGAAGGCCGCTTTGCCGTCCACTGCTCGGGTTTACCTCAAGCGGGTCCTGCACGAGGGCATGCCCCGCCCACCCTCCACCTCAGGCCCGCCGGACCTATTAATTGGGCCTCATGCCCCATGGACCCAACTGACCCCCCCACCCCTTCACCATGAGCTGGCTGCACGAGCTGCAGCCGGTCTGCTTCCAGACCATGCCAAGGAAACATCTATACACGCTCGTGCTCCACACCCTTCATGCCCTCACCCTCGTGTCCCGCCCCGATACAAAATGGCAGGACCTCCTTCCACCTTTGGAGGGTGAGGAGCCTCGGTGGGCCAGCCTATATTTCACCTTGGTCCCGAGGCCTGCCGGGGATATCAGTTGGCGGCTTCTTCACGGAGCCGTGAGCACGGGCGTGTACTTGGCACAGTTCATCCCTGTCCCGGATACCTGCCCCTTTTGCGACATAAAAGCCTGGCACACATATATTTGGAGTATGCCAGGCTACAGCCCTTATTCCGGCTCCTCACCAATATTTTATTACGTTTTTGGTTGCACTTTTCCCCTCACCTTCTTATTTATGCACTCCCTATCTATGGCCCCACAAAGTCACGGGATCTCCTGGTCAGCCTTCTCCTGGCCCTAGCTAAAATGGCCATCTATAAAACCAGAGTGAGGAGGTTGGCCGATGGAGTCTCCTGTGACTGTGGGGCCTATTTCCGATCCTCGGTCCATTCACCTATCCGGGCAGAGTTCCTCTAGGAGGTGTCCACTGACTCCCTTGACGCCTTTGAGGAGCAGTGGGTGCTGTCCAGGGTTCTCTGCTCGGTGTCCCCATCCGGTTCCCTTTGTTTGACCCTTTGACCACACTCCTGTCCTTGTTATTTCATTAGTTGTCCCCCGGATTTATTTGGTGTCCAGGTCCTGTGGATCTCCCTCTTAGGCTGTGGGGGGGGCTGGGGAGAGATCCTTTAGCAGTGGGCGGGCTTTGCCTGCTCACTTCCTGGATCCCCATAGGATCACATGCAAGTCTGCCGCAGAACTGGAAATGAGACTCAGGTCTCTTAACTCCCAGTACAGTGTTTTAATTACAGAATCATTTGTGCTGGTTAATACAGTATTCATGATTTTTTTTTTTCATGATGGATAGGACTTAGCCCATCAGGAGACCCAGGAGACACTGTCTTGGCTTTATTGCTTTTTCCAAAAGGAGTAGGGCCATTGTCTTGCCTCCTTCTTGCCCCTTTTGGGATGATACATAATAGCTTTTCTGGCTGTTATAATATATGTGCCATTACATTTTCATTTAAGGGACTGTGGTATAAGTGTTGGTTCTGCTTTGTGAATAGCACAAGCAGTTTGCAGAATTGCCCCCTCACTCAATGTTTATATCTTACAAATTTAGTCTGGATACTCCTTGCTTTGTATTTTCCCACTTGTTGCTGAAGAAGTCATTTGTACTGAATTGCTTTAGTGGGGCATGGACAAAGATTGGGGAAGAATATTAAATCACAAGTTGCTAAAACTCCCCCAATCAGTAGAAACCATTTGGGAAGTGAAAATATATCTTAAACAGTTTTGCAGGTGGATTGAGGATCTGTTAATCACTGTGAATTGTCAACTCTGAAGAATTCAAATGTTGTCAGTAAGGAGTGGTCTGTTCCACTCATCATTACAGCAGTTTCAACCAGCTAGCTTAATGACAAGGGTTGTGAGGCCAAAGCAGCAACTGCCTTGTGTGGTTTTCCCCACACCCCAGGCAGAAAGACCAGGCACATGTAGAGTAGGGCAGACAAACAGCAGGAAGCTGCTCCCCAGAATTGCAACTTCTATTTAGGCCAAATCAGCACCCCATAATCCAGGTGTGAATTTCCCCCTGCCATGTAGAAAAGGGGGTTGGGGAATTATAGCACCACCATCCGTGGGCTCTGCAGAACACTCTTGAGATCTGAATAGGGGGAGTGTTTCAGAGTAACAGCCGTGTTAGTCTGTATTCACAAAAAGAAAAGGAGTACTAGTGGCACCTTAGAGACTAACTAGTTTATTTGAGCATAAGCTTTCATGAGCTACAGCTCACTGTGGGTGTGGGTTAGTGCAATAAGTGAGTGGACCTCTGCTGGGAGGCAGCAAGCACTACTGGTTCAGGGGAACATGCTGGTAATGTAGCTCATATGTAGGAGGGAATATTCAGGACAGAGGGGCACCAGATTCCCAGGGCTTCTCTGTAGAGAGCCCCCAAATCAGTGGCACTTAGGGGTGGTCCTGCAATGTGGAAAACTTGCCTGCACTCCCTGATGGAGTCATGGAGTAACTCTGCAAAACAAGACCACCCCACTCCTGCACATATTAACAGAGGAGGGGTGATCTAGCTCATCATTATTGTTATTTGAGAGTAAACAGCCTGATCAGCCCTGTACAAAGACCAGGGAAGATAGAATCCCTGTCCGAGGAGCTTAAAATCTAGCCAAGAGTCTAGACAGGCATGATCCATACTTTGGAGGTTCAAACTTCAAGCTGTACTGTGTGTGTGTGTGTGTGTGTTTTTAAATATATACTTCTCACCCTGGGAACCTAATAGATGTTTCCTCTAGCAGTGCCTGGTGGCAGAAGCCCACTCTTGTTTACAGTACTCCATTCTCTAAAAAAATAGATAGGGAGAGAAATGCCCTGTGGAAGCGGAGGAAAAAACAGAAATATTAATTTTTTTGAAGAAACACATATTTAGGAGCCTGTTCCTGGTACTTGTCCTCCCACGAACAATCCTGGGGATTCAGTGAGGCTTCCTAAGGGACTACCTGCATGCATAATGGCTGTAGATTACAGCTCTAGGTGGAGGTTAAAGAGTCACATAAATAAACTTGGATGAGAAAACTACGAAACATTTGCTCATGGTTTATTGGTTCACAGATAAATTTATCTAGAAAAGGAAGATAAAATAACGAACAGAACATTGGAGACATTTCTTTATTATTCCAATATAGGTTGAATATCTTAAATTTACTGACTCACCCTGTTTAGAAAATGTTGCCATCTAAACTTCAGATCAAGCACACAACTCAGAGTAACAATGTGACCAGCTGCAGCCTTTGGTGATCCAGCAGCAATGTGGCTGACAAATATTATTTTTAGTGTGCTGTATGTAACCTTCATATTATCTCCCTGGAAACAGAAGCTGATGACCCAGCTTTAAAATGTTTTAATCAAACAAGATAGAGAGAAGCTGTAAAGCTTCTAAGTTCTAAAACACTTTAGGTTTGTGTGTGTGTGTAAGTTCTAATATTTTTGGGAAGAAAAGCTCTAAAATAGAACAAACATTTTAGGAAAATATTTTGACTGCATTAAAAACCAGAGTAGCTTCCCCCCCTTAATTGAATAATTACTTTATACCTTACGGTATAAAACCTCAGGCTCAACCTCCTCTCTGCCTGTGCCTAGATAGATCTCTTAGGATTGACTTCATCTCTTTCCTTCTGCTACCAAGCATGACTGAATCTTCTGATGGGTCTGTCCCCTCCATGCTGACACCCTGGGTGTTATCTCATGTCAGTGCTTCTCACGTAACATTTTCTGCTGTCATTTAGGAAGGTACCTCCTGGATTATAAGTATGTCTATATAATAGTGGGCCCTTCCCCCCCCCCCCCCATGTGTTATCACTTGCATCAATGGAGGTTCTCTCAATTTTATACTGGTTTACCTTCAGAGAGGGAATTGGACCCAATGTCTATCTTCTACTGGCTGAGCAGCTTCGATCCCAAAGGAAACCACAAAGCTTTAAAAATCATGGCCCAAATTGTCTGCCTGCCTAACTCCATTGAAGTTAGACCAACAGAAACTTTAGCCTTATATGTATATGATGGCCGCCACCTTGATCAACACTGGGGATTGAATTGGAGACCTCTAGAGCTAAAACATGAGTCTCACAGCTGGATCTAAAGAGCCAGGCTTTGTAGCTAGAGTTATAACACTCTTATCCTCTGTGCGTTAGACAAAGAGGGAGTTGTATAACACATCCTGACCAGTGGCTTACACATAATGCAGCAATGCTAAAAGCCGCTGTGCCTGCCAGGGGAGGAAGGCAGCCATTTGGCACGACACATTGCACAACAGTGGGAAGAGGGGAAATATTGGCCAAAGACACCAGGACAGCCCCCCTACTCTTAAGAAAGATACCATGGGGTCTTTAATAGTTAAACAGAACAGGCTACAGTTAACTTAGGCATTTTAGAAGACCACCAGGCTTCCCACTGACTGTTGGTCTTTGAAGATAGGATAGATAAGCTGTGGTGGTTTGGTGTTTACTTAATACAAACACGTCTCACTCTTGGAACATCAGCCCTATTGAAATGATTTGTCATCAGCAACGTTTCAGACTCATGAAGTTCAAGGGCCTTGCAAGCACAATTGAAAGTGCAGTCCCCCTTCCAATTCTATCATTAAGGCTAGAAGTGGGGCAATACTGAAATCTTTTATTCAAATATCGAAATAGCCACACACCATATACCCAGTTCAACTAAACGAGGGCCCTGATCTGAACCACCTCTGACTGGATTCCTCCAACTGTTCTTCTATCCAAAAATCACTGCTATTTTTGTGCCTCTCAAAAAACTTGTCTAAGCAATATATTTCCCCAGGAAAATAGCTGAAGATGTGGGATAGTCTACCAACATTTTTAAAGAAGTAAATTTTCCAGCTGCTCTGCTTCCTTAAATTCTCTCTTTCCCCTTCATTAAAGGGGCTATATTTCTAACTAAAGTGAAGCCCTTATTCTCTAGAATCAGAAAGGACAGGCTATCCTTCCCCCTCTCAGCCATGGAGTGCAAGGTTTCTTAAAAAACAACAACAAAAAAACACCCCAATCAACTGGGTAGGAACTTTGGAAATGAGTTCTGCAGTCCTCATCATTAGTCAGTTTCACTGCCAGCTATTCAAGCATCGCTTGTCTCGATTACTCCATCCTACCACTCTCCCTGCCCTTTCAACACAACATCTCCCTCACCACTCTATGCAAAATGCTTCCTCGGCGATGATCTTCCTTTCCTGCTGCTCCATTCTGCCCTTTCAAGCCTTTCACTAGATTTCTCTTCAATGGACTTTCATTGATGTATCAAAGGCTATGGCTACACTACAGCTTACGTCAACATAACTTATATTGCACAGGGTGTGAATTACCCACCCCCCCCCGAGTGACACAACTTATACCAATTTAAGCAGTGCGTGTCCAGCGCTATGTTGGAGGGAGAGCTTCTCCCGCTGACATAACTGCTGCTGCTCGTCGGAGGGTGGGGGTGGGGTATTAAGTAAACGGAAGAGCTCTCTCCAGTCAGCTGAGTGTGGCTACACTAGTGGCTTACAGCAGCGCAGCTGAAAGCTCTCTAGTGTAGCCGTAGCCTGAGAGAACCTGGCTGATTTTTAGAGATGGTCAAATACTGCAAAAATAGATGTTGTGAATAGCAGCAGAATTTGCCAGATAACACAGCTGAATACTAGTCTATCAGCTTGTACCCACTTTGTTTTATTATTTGTATTACAGTGATGCCTAAAGGTTCCAACTGATAGTGGACCCCCATTGAATTTGGCACTGTATGAACACAGAGTCCCTACCTTGAAGAGCTAATAATTTAAATAGACAAGACAGATAAAAGATAGGCAGGGGCAACAGATGCACAGAGAGATGATTTACCCCAGGTCACATATGGCCAGGGCTGGCCTTAGGGGTGGGCCACTCGGGTGACCTCCCAAGGGCGCCATGGTCCATGGGTCACCGTGTGGCAGCGCTGATCTGTGCACGCTGCTGGTGTGGAGTCAGAACCTGCTCCCTGCTGGCAGGGGAGTGCCGCATGGGAGGACATCCAGATTTCTCTCTGCTCCTTCCCAGGGGAGGAACATGGGGGTGGGTGGGGGGTGAGCAGTGATGCACAGGTACTGTTCCCCCCTTCCCCCAACATTCCTCCATGACCCTCTTGGGGGCTGGGGGGGGGGGGAGCGAGTAGCAACACCAAGCACTCCGTGCATCCAGGTCACTTTCCCTACCTGGGCTGTGCTGTGAGGCGAGCATCAGAAACTGCTGCTCTCTGTCCTCCCCCTATGCAGCCCATGGGAAAGTGACTGGGATGCACGGAGGGCCAAAATACAAGTGTGCCCAAGGCACCATTTTGCCTAAGGCCAGCCCTGCATATAGCAGGTCACTAGCAGAGCTGGAGCAAGAATCCAGGCATCCTAACTCTCAGTCCAGTGCCTATCTACAGTGTCTCTCAAAGGCTAAAGCCTGCCTTGGACACTTTTTTTTAGCCTCCTGGCAAACATTAGATTCACTTGGCTCAAACTATTTCACTCTAAAGGTTCTGGGTTCTCAGAGCCAATTTAATCTTGGTGTCAAAACTGGCAGGGAGCAGATAGTGCTCGCCTCAATCAACTGACAGAAAGGGGAGCCATGCCAGCAACAAATGCCAACTCCTATAAGAGGTTGACATGGAAACCTTGGCAGGTTAAAGGGCCATAGAGGATTGCTGCTGCAGTTACATAACTTGGATTTTTAAAAAATGCTCAATCTGGCATGCTTTGTGTTTTGACATGTGTTTGATGTCAATGCCCCTGTTTTATAGCCGTGCTAAGGACTCATTGACAGAGGGCACTTAGAGCTTTATATAGATGTGATGGTCTAACTTGGATTGGTTTCTGAACCAAAAGCTAGATTGTGGTGGAGGGATCTGGGGCTTTGCCAAAGAATTTTGTAAAGGTCACTTTAATGGTGCTTCATATTCTTACAAAGAGGAGTTATACAAAAGATTAACTTGGCAAATATATCCAACTGGATACTGAATCATTGGGTTATTATAACGGAATATGAATAGCATTTCTGAAATGGCACAACATAAAAGAATTGAAAAGAAAGTGTCCTGCATTCCAATGGGATGTGATTTGAGCACTATATAGCTAACCTGAAACTTTGGGGGATAATTTTGGAGGCAGCTTGCCCCAAACTAGCCCAGTCCCCTTCTGTGTGTTCAACAATATGTTGTAAGTGAACCCAGTGCTGGGTTCTGACTGCATCTAAGGATTTGTCTTCACTGACAATTTTTTTTTTTTTAAAAAAAACATCGGGTAAATAATGTGTTGTTTATCCTGCTGTAAAAACACAGTGGAGATGAGGCACTTTAGGTTTACTGTGAAGTAAACTCCAAGTGGGGGTATAGTGCTGACCTTGCCTAGCTACCTCATGGTAAACACTACAAATATTACTTAAGATTTTTACAGAAAGAAAACTAGCATGTATGTTATCTCACTGTAAAAAAAACCCAGCACCTTTTTAAGGAGAGAAGACAAGGCCTAAGTAAGCTAGGCCTGGGCTGAGACTACTCTCTGTTCTTAGCTCTGGGTCTCTAAGGCACATTTCAGGCTCAGACATCTTGTCTGGGCCCTTCTTTGGGATGTGGGACTCCACAGTTCAGCCATTGCACATCATGGAACCGGTGCCTCAGACCGCTTGAGCCCTCTACTTGCTTATGCTTCTTCAGAGTTCCACCTAGCTATGGGCACTCTGGCTTCTACTTTAACTCTGTCAGGGACAACATGGGATGAAGGCATAGAACAGAGGCTTAGCAAAGGAATTACTTAACCACAATCACTTGATTCCTAAAAATCCCTCAAGAGTTACAGATCTTCACAAAACAGAAGACCTGAGATGCATCCTCTCCTAATCTGATCTCATCTCTTCAGAAAGTCCACTGTCAGTGTTTCAGGGTAGGCAGAGCCCCTGCTGCCTTCTTTCCTTCAGCACAGTCTTCTTGCATGTGGCAATGAATTCTACCTCTCCAAACAGTGGAGATATGGAAAAAAAGATTAGAATGCTAAAGTTATGTTAATATTACACACAGAAAACTATGTTAAAAGAACATTATTAAGGTTGCAAAATCAAGCACTCACATGCTCAGCTAATCTTAGTGTTTCTTCCACCCTAACTCCTTGTCCCAGTATTCCTTTTCCCCTGCTTCTAGCTTACTAGTCCCTACTTTCAGTACCCCTCTGCCCAGGCTCCCTGTTGCACTCAGCTTTCCTATTCATCCTCCAGTCCAGTTCTTGTCCCCTCTGCACTGAGATAAAGTAGCTTACTTCTCCATGCTTCCTGGGCATCAGGAGGGAGATTGGTATTCACCCAAAAGTTCTAAAGGAACTCAAATGTGAACTTGCAGACCTACTAATTGTGGTATTTAAACTTTTGCTTAAATCAGTTGCTGTACCATGATGATTTGTGTGTAGCTAATGTGACTATTTTTTTTTAAAAAGGCTCCAGAGGTGATCCTGGCAATTACAGGCCAGTAAGCCTAACTTCAGTACTGGGCAAATAGGTTGAAACTATAATAAAAAACAGAATTATCAGACATATAGGTAAACACAAATATGTTGGAGAAGAATCAACATGGCTTTTGTAAAGGGAAATCATGCCTCACCAATCCACTAGAATTCTTTGAGGGGGTCAACAAGCATGGGGACAAAGGTGATCCAGTGAATATAGCACTCGGACTTTCAGAAAGCTTTTGACAAGTTCCCTCACCAAAGCTCTTAAGCAAAGTAAGCAGTCATGGGATAAGAGGGAAGTGCCTATCATGGGTCAGTAACTGGTTAAAAGATAGGAAACAAAGGATAGGAATAGATGGTCAGTTTTCACAGTGGAGAGAGTTAAATAGCTGTGTCCTTCAAGGAACTGTACTGATAATGGTGCTGTTCAACATATTCATAAATGATCACGAAAAAAAAAAAAAAAAAAGAGTAAACTGTGAGGTGACGAAGTTTGCAAATGATACTAAATTACTCAATATAGTTAAGCCCAAAGCAAGAGTTACAAAGGGATCTCAGAAAACTAAGTGAATGGGCCCCCAAAAAGCAGAGGAAATTCTTTGTTGATAAATGCAAAGTAATGCATCCTGGAAAACATAATCCCAACTATACATACAAAGATGTGGTCTAACATTACCTGCTACCATTCAAGAAAAATCTTGGAATCATCGCGGGTGTTTCTCTGAAAACATCCACTCAATGTACAGCAGCAGTCAAAGACTAACAGAATGTTAGGAACCATTAGGAAAGGGATAAGATAGATAGTATCCTAGTGCCGCTATATGAAGCCATTGTATGCCCACAACTTGAATACTACATAGAGTTCTGGTTGCTCTATGCCAAAAAAGACATATTGGAATTGGAAAAGGTGCAGAAAAGGACAACAAAAATGATTAAAGGACTGGAACAGCTTCCGTGTGAGGAGAGATTAAAAAAGCTGGGACTGTTCAGCTTGGAAGAAGGACGATTAAGGGGGGATATGACACAGGTCTATGAAATCATGAAGGGTGTGGAGACAGTGAATCAGGGAGTGTGATTTACCCCTTCACATAAGCACAAACCAGGGTTCACTCAATAAAATGTATAGGCAACAAGTTAAAAGCAAACATAAGGAAATGCTTATTCACACAATGCACACAGTCAACCTGTGGAATTTGTTACCACAGTATGTTGTGAAGGCCAAAAGTATTAGTGGGTTCAAAAAAGAATTTGATAAGTTCATGGAGGATAGGTCCTATTGGCCAAGATGTTCAGGGATGCAATCCCCATGACTGCTAGAAGCTGGGCCTGGGTGATGGAAGGTAGATTCCTTGATACAATGCCCTGTCCTTTTCGCGTTGTCTGAAGCATCTGGCACTGGCAGAAGAAAGGACACTGGACTAGAGGGACCATTGGCCTGACCCAGTATGGCCTTTTTTTTGGTTTTTCAGTTCTTATGAGAGGGGGCATTGAGAGCAAAGAAGAAATAGTCTCCTTGCTTTCAGTTCCAGTGTCTGGCCCTGGCCTGGTCTACAGCAGCAATTGCAGGGAAAGTCCTGCTCAGTCCCCTGCAGCCTTGGGCTGGACTGGTGCATACACAGTGGAGATGGAATCTTTGGAGATTTTAGCTGTTGAACTCTAGCAAATATCTAATGAGTATGTGCAAACTGCTATTTTTGAAAGGTTTACAGCTTGTCCAAATTCGGGTAGATTTTCACAGGGACAGCAAAAAACAAAATAAACAACCAAAAACAACTCCCCCAAAACCCCACATCCCTGTCAAATTTCACATCCCTGCTCCAAAGCATGGGAACATTAGAGGTTTTCAAATAAAAGGTTGACACAAATTTTTAAAGTCTCATACTTGGAAATGGCTGAATCGTTTTTGCCAAAATTTAAACAAACACATCCTGAAGCAGACATCTGGCATGGGAAATTTCAGCCAAAACAGTTAGACTGGCAAAGTTTTAGGTAGCTGAAAACAGGGTCTTACAATGGGACATGTCAGGCATCCTTAATAATAGGCAGCACTATCAGCTCCACCTATAACACACACTTTTTTTTTTTAAACTATGTATCACTATACTTTGCAATTTAAAGCTCTTACATGGTTGCCTAATTTGAGATCAAAACATGTAGCCAGTTGGAACCCAGATCACCTTCAGAGTGGAAGGAGAGGGAATTGTTTTACGTGATGTTCATGATACTGTTTCAGACCATTCTAATGAATGGAGTTTATGGAAAGCAATTATTAGAAGCATGAGAGGTATATGGCTCCAGCATTTGGGGAAGCTGGCATGAGCACCGGAAGCTCCAGGGTGCCCGGATTGTGGCCCTGCCCCCTGCTCAGCCTCCTCCCCTGAGGCCCTGCCCCCATTCCGCCCCGTGCTCCATCCCCACTCCGCCCCATTCCCTGCCTCCACTCAGCCCTAGCCCCCACTTGCCCCCTCCCCCGCCCCACCATCACTCCTCTTGTCCGCTGCGGAGGACAGGAGCAAGCAGGGGACCTCTGGGGAGGGGCAATGGAGGAGAGAAGTGACTTGGTGAGCAGCCCGTGGTGGGGGCCTCAGGGGAACAGGGATGGGAAGGGGCGGAACAAGGATGGGCCTCAGGGGGGAAACAGAAGTACTATGGGCGAGAAGAAATGCAGCGTGGGCGGGGTCAGGGGGAAGAGTGGGAGTGGGTCCTTGATGTAGAACGCAAGAGGGGCCCCGGCCCAGGCGTCTGCACTCGCAAAGGTGACGGGTCAGCAGCTGTTTGTGGAGGCTTAGCCTCCTCGCCTGGCCTATTATACCCCCTGCCCATGATTAGAAGGGGGAAAGGAAGAAAGAGCGGAGGGAGAAACCAGAGCCTGTGACAGAGTCTACAGGCTAAACTAGGAAGGAAATTTAGCAAAAATAAGAAAACAACAAGTTAAAAATTACTTACACAAGTTAGATATCTTAAGTCACCAGGGCCTGATGAATACATCTTAGAATACTCAATTTACTGACTGAGGAGATATCTGAGTCCTTAGTGATTATCTTTGAAAAGTTATGGAAGACAGGAGAGATTCCAAAGGACTGGAAAAGGACACATGTAGTGCCAGTTTAGAGAAAGGGAAATAGGGACAATCTGGGGAACAACCGATCAGTCGCCTTAACTTCAGTACCCAGAAAGATAATGGAGCAAATAATTAAGCAATCCATTTGCAAACACCTAGAAGATAATAAGGTGATAAGTAACATTCAGCATAGATTTGTCAAGAACAAGGTTGTGTCAAATCAACCTAATAGCTTTCTGACAGGGTAACAAACCTTATGGATGGCGGCGAAGCGGTAGTTTGACTTTAGTAAGGCTTTTGGTACTGTCTCGCATGCCCTTCTCATAAACAAATTAGGGAAATACAACCTAGATGGAGCTACTTACTGTAAGGTGAGTGCAAATCATTCCCAGAGAGTAGTTATCAGTGGTTCACAGTCAAGCTGGAAGGGCATATCAAGTGGGGTTCTGCAGGAATCAGTTCTGGGTCCAGTTCTGTTCAATATCTTCATAAATGATTTAGATAATGGCATAAGTACACTTATAAAGTTTGCAGATGATACAAGCTGGGAGTGGTTGAAGTGCTTTGGAGGATAGGATTAAAATTCAAAATGATTTGGACAAACTGAAGAAATGGTGTGAAGTAAATGGGATGAAATTCAATAAGGACAAATACAAAGTACTCCACTTAGGAAGGAACAATCAGCTGCACACATAAAAAATGGGAAATTACTTCCTAGGAAGGAGTATTGCAGAAAGATCTGGGGGTTATAGTGGATCACAAGGGGATAAATATGAGTCAACAGTGTAACACTGTTGCAAAAAAGGTGAACCATCATTCTGGGATGTATTATCAGGAGTTTTGTAAGCAAGACGAGACGTAACTTTCGCTCTACTCCATGCTGATTAGGCCTCAGCTGGAGTATTATGTCCAGTTCTGGGTACCACATTTCAGGAAGGATGTGGACAAATTGGAGAAAGTCCAGAGAACAGCAACAAAAATGATTAAAGGCCTAGAAAACAACCTATGAGGGATGATTGAAAAAACGGTGTTTTAATTAGTTTGGAGAAGCGAAGACTGAGAGGGGACATGATAAACAGTTTTCAAGTACATAAAAGGTTTTTACAAGGAGGAAGGAGAAAAATGGTTCTCCTTAACCTCTGAGGATAGGACAAGAAGCAACGGACTTAAATTGCAGCAAGCGCTGTTTAGGTTGGACCTTAGGAAAAACTTCCTAACTATCAGGGTGGTTAAGCACTGGAATAAATTGCCTAGGGAGGTTGTGGAATCTCCATCTGTCATTACTGATTCCCCACTCTGGCACTTCGAGTGCAGAAGGTGGGGGTCCACAAGGATTTAAAAAAATACTTGACACTCCAGGCTTGTAGTAAACCCCCAAGGTTCCAGCTTTTCTCTGACCTTGGCTTGGTAATGCTGCCACCACTCAAGTGAAAAAACTGCCTCTTGCATATCCTGGAAAAACTCACTTGGGAAGTTTTCCCTGAGGGCCCTTGGCTTTTCCACCCGTCCCTCGAGGAAGCCGAGAAGAAAAGAAACAAAGGGGAAACCCAGCTGTTGCCACCAGCTAATTGAAAAACATACAGACAGACCCTTTAAGACACAAAACCAATCAGGTTCTTTAAAAAAGGTAAATTTTATTAAAAACAAAAAGAAAGAAAATACATCTGGAACTTAGGCTTTTGCTAGATTTTAAAACAATTCCAAAAATTAAGCACCCAAAATAGCTTTCTTGGGGGTTCAGCTTAAAGGTTACAAGCAATCAGAAGCATCTGGACTTAGCACAGAGGAGTCCACAAACCTTACAGAAAATAAAAGAAAATAACCTAACCGCATCTATCTAAACATTCCCTGTCCCAGTGAATCCTTCTAGGTATGGAAGATAAATTTTCATACCTGGTCCAAACTTTACACAGCATTCCAGCTGCCCATGTCTCTTCAACCCAGAGCAAACAGAGAGACAAAGGGAAAGATTTTCCCCCCCATTTTAAAAAGTTCTAGCCTTCCCATTGGCTCTTTTGGTCAGGTGCCCACTCCTTTTTCTTTACCTGGGGGACTTTGTTAACCCTTTACAGTTTAAGCAAGCACAGCCACCAAGAGGGACTTTATAGCTAACTAGCTGGCTGGGTGTCCATAAAAGGGAGCTCCCCCCCCCCCCCCCCCCTTCATTTATCACACCATCACTGGAAATTTTTAAGAACAGGTTAGACAAACACCTGTCAGGGATGGTCTAGAGATAGTACTTAGTCCTGCCAGGAGTGCAGAGGACTGGACTAGATGAGCTCTTGAGGTCTCTTCCAATCCTATGTTTATGATTCTATGACTCAAGAAGAGAAAGAGTCAGGGAGTTGACAAATCCAATGTTCAGGAGTGTAGATAGGATAGGAAGGGAGAGAAATGCAGCAGAATATTCTAAAGGATGGAGAGACCTAGGAACAGCGGGGAAAAGTAAAGAAACAACTTGGAGGGAAAAGACTGACATGGAAAGAATAAGGGGAACTGCTAACACGCATTAGTAGTGTTCCAGAAGCTTAGCTATAGAGGATACTATCATAGCCAGTAAACTATGAGTAAAAGGCTCAACTGCCACCATTCAATTACATTGTTACTTTCTTGTTAGAAGGCGGGATGAGGAGCAGGGGGTTGTATTTCAGCACAAGCCTGAAATCTCTGCTCCTTTTTTGTTGAAAACTGAATTTTCATAAGTTTCATGTTCTGTCAAGAATGTGCTCCGGCGCTGCCTCCGAGTCTGTGCTGTGCTCAGCATATCCATTCTGCTGGAGAGCCCCATGGCATGGGAGGTAGGGGGTTTTGGTGGAGGGTCTTTAGAGCTTCAATTTGCTTCATCCTACGATCCAAAGCTTAACTTGCATGAGTTTTAGCATGTAGCAAGATGCATCAGTTTATTCTGGCATTTTCTTAATTTAGTCCCATCGCCAGAGGGTTTCCATCCATCGACATGCATGAGTGAGAAAGACAGGGATGGATGTGATTAGTGCCAAATGTTGGCAGGAGTTGTTCATTCACTTTAACTTCAGCCCAGTGCCCAGCTATCGCAATGATAGGTACCCCACATCTGAACAGAAGAATATGATGAGACTTGCTGTGGATGTGTCTCATGACAGTCAAACACAAAGGATGCTGACACGGATGCCTCACAGCAGGTGGACAGAGTGTAAAAAAAGCAACAGCATATTAAGAAATCGTTTTACCATCAAAAGCTGTAGCAAGTACAAAGGCTTGTATGTCATATAAATGCATTGCTTTCACAAGGTGCTCAGAATCTCACAGATAACACTGTTTCATGTACCAGAAAATGGTGCTCACCAATTCTTAGTCCGTGACAATGCAAAAAGGAAAAAATTCTCCTGAAAATTTCACTCACTGCAGGGTCGAAAGAGAAGAGCCACATCAGTACGGTATGTGACTGTACTTGTGGGCATAGACAGCTGGAGGCTTGGGGGCACTTCTGCCTCTTCAGAAATTAGGGATTGTATTAACAGTAATGGAAATACTGAGTCTGGAACAGAAGCGCCTTTATCTGATTTTATTAAAAGTGGACAAATTTGGCCATGGCACTGAACTTTTCATCAAGCGTTCCTTTTTCAAAACATGAGCAAAAAAAAATAAAATAAAATAGTTTACAAATCTGAAAAAGTTTCAATGACCTTTACCCTAGGTTTCTTTAAATGAATTCATCTGCAACATCTGTAACTTCTAAGTCCCTGGTTTTGCCTTTGCATACATCAGTTGAGATTTGTTTCTCCCATGGTGGATCAAAGCCGTGGTTTAATATACTATAGAGCATTGAAACTACGCTCTTTTACAGCACTGGTTGTCGGTACCACCAAAATCATTTGTATCAACTTCAGCACTATGGAAAATAGCTGATATTCGGTTTAGCTGAATGAACTGAGATACTTCTGAACTGAGTTCAATGATCTGTCTGTAAGTGGACAGTTGACTTACAGCAGATAAAGCTGAGTAATCAGTAGATCAGATCATGATTGAAATCAGATCCATACACCTGAAGCACATCTTGAACTTGTGTTTCTGTTGTTTTTGGAGTTGCTCTGAAAGTTTCAAGATTTTGAATAACTTTGTAACCTTCCTGTTTAAATCTTGATTGAATTCTGGTAAAGTCAATTACCTTGAATTAGATAAAAAGAAAAGGAGTACTTGTGGCACCTTAGAGACTAACCAGTTTATTTGAGCATGAGCTTTCGTGAGCTACAGCTCACTTCATCGGATGAGCTGTAGCTCACGAAAGCTCATGCTCAAATAAACTGGTTAGTCTCTAAGGTGCCACAAGTACTCCTTTTCTTTTTACGAATACAGACTAACACGGCTGTTACTCTGAAACTTGAATTAGATGTACTTTTAAAATTGCTTTGCTGAATATGGGTAGCTGGATTCACCTGTCCCTGTATGTGTTTTCTTGGGAACTTTTCTTTTCCTTGGAGCCCAGGCATTGTCACTGTATTCAACTTTAAACTGCTCTGGTGGATTTGCTCCCAGAATACATTGTAGCTGTCATCTGATTGGGTGGACTGAAATGAATTAAGTGTTTGTGTCATAAGAGATTGGCCTTCTGTTGTTGAAACATCTGATCCTGGCAGAATTTTGGACAGATTGTCTACCATGTTTAGGATTTTTGATCTAGTTCAATACCAAATAAAAAAATTACACTTTTCCATTTAAGCTGCCCTGCCACCAATTCAAGCTCTGCTTTCAGGATCTTTCATTGCATCCTTTCAAAATTCCCAAGTTGCACACAGGTAATTCTCAGAAACTGAAGCCAATGCTTCTGCCTAGAGAGGCCACAGGGACTGCCAGATCATTTAGTCTGACCTTGTTAGATAGAGGATATGGATATCTAATAATGTACTTAACACTTCATATATAGTATCCTGAAATATAGCATATAGTTTGGGTACTTTTTTTAAATTAACTTTGTGATTTTGTAAAGAATTTCAAGAATCTCTTAGGGTAGTATTTTCAATAGCATGATCCTGGCATGCCAAATTCAAAACACAGCCATTGCAATGAGTGTACACAGCTCATGTTTCCTCCTGTGTCATTCTGGTTACCACACTTGATACTAGTCTTGCTGTATTAACAGCACCATCATAGCATTGTCCATGACAGTTGTTGATCCTCTGATTTAAATTCAATAACATATCTTTAATTACTGATAGGATTACCTTCATTGCTGAACAGGCTACATTGTCCAATTAACTCTTCATGAACATTCATGTCATCCACAGATCACAGGCAAAAAAACCAACCAAACAAAAAACGAAAACTAAGAAACCCTCAAACCCACTTGCCATTTGTTGGAGAAACCTGTTTCATCTACCATAGATAAATACCACTTTCCAGAAATTTTCTCCAAAATATATTGACTTTAAGACCCATGATTTCCATTATCTCACTTTGAAAACTGAACTTGTGAATTAGTCTTAGCTCTCTTTCAGCATCTTTGAAATATCAGGATCATGTTCTGCCTGAAAACAAAGCAGCTGAAGAAAGCTGCAGTCAACCTCTCCACTTAAGGATATATTTTCAGCTTGTTCAGTATAATGGCAAGATAATGTACACGTAATATTGTCATTAGGATCTTCCTGTTTTCTTCTTTCTTCTGAGAGAACTGAAAACTTAGCATGTCACCAATGTTCTTTGTGGTCTTTTAAACACTGTCATCTGCTTCGTGGTGACATGGAAGTTTGGTGCCTTTCACATTTGTCTTGAGCCTTTTTCCAATTAGAGACATCAGGGTGTGCAAAAGTGTCACCTGTGTAATTAGTCAAAAGTAGTTCATGCCTAAAAGCTGTACAACCATGGAAACAAAGTACTCAGTCACTAGCTTCAGAGTAATGGAGCCATTGAAAGTCATCATAGAAGCATAGAATATCAGGATTGGAAGGGACCTCAGGAGGTCATCTAGTCCAACCCCCTGCTCAAAGCAGGGCCAATCCCCAACTAAATCATCTCAGCCAGGGCTTTGTCAAGCCTGACCTTAAAAACTTCAAAGGAAGGAGATTCCACCACCTCCCTAGGTAATGGATTCCAGTGCTTCACCACCCTCCTAGTGAAAAAGTTTTTCCTAATATCCAACCTAAACCTCCCCCATTGCAACTTGAGACCATTACTCCTCATTCTGTCATCTGCTACCACTTAGAACAGACTAGATCCATCCTCTTTGGAACCCCCTCATTCTTCTCTTCTGCAGACTAAACAATCCCAGTTCCCTCAGCCTCTCCTCACAAGTCATGTGGGGGGTTCCAGTCCCCTAATAATTTTTGTTGCCCTCTGCTGGACGTTCTCCAATTTTCTCACATCCTTCTTGTAGTGTGGGGCCCAAAACTGGACACAGTACTCCAGATGAGGCCTCACCAATGTTGAATAGAGGGGAACGATCACATCCCTCGATCTCCTGGCAATGCCCCTACTTATACAGCCCAAAATGCCATTGGTCTTCTTGGCAACATATCCAGCTTCTCATCCACTGTCACCCCTAGATCCTTTTCTGCAGAACTGCTGCCTAGCCATTTGGTCCCTAGTCTGTAGCGGTGCAGGGGATTCTTCCATCCTAAGTGCAGGACTCTGCATTTGTCCTTGTTGAACCTCAGATTTCTTTTGGCTCAATCCTCTAATTTGTCTAGGGCCCTCTGTATCCTATCCCTACCCTCCAGCATATCTACCTCTCCTCCCAGTTTAGTGTCATCTGCAAACTTGCTGAGGGTGCAATCCATGCCATCCTCCAGATCATTAATGAAGATCTTGAACAAAACCGGCCCCAGGACTGACCCTTGGGGCACTCTGCTTGTTACCAGCTGCCAGCTAGACATGGAGCCATTGATCACTACCCGTTGAGGCCGACAATCTAGCCAGCTTTCTATCCACCTTATAGTCCATTCATCCAGCCCATTCTTCTTTAGCTTGCTGGCAAGAATACTGTGGGAGACCGTATCAAAAGCTTTGCTAAAGTCAAGGAACACGTCCACTGCTTTCCCCTCATCTACAGAGCCAGTTATCTCATCATAGAAGGCAATTAGATTCACCAAGGGCAAGTCATACCTGACTAATCCATGCTGAGTGTTCCTGATCACTTTCCTCTCCTCTAAGTGCTTCAGAATTGATTCCTTGAGGACCTGCTCCATGATTTTTCCAGGGACTCAGGTGAGGCTGACTGGCCTGTAGTTCCCTGGATCCTCCTACTTCCTTTTTTAAAGATGGGCACTACATTAGCCTTTTTCCAGTCGTCTGGGACCTCCCCTGATGGCCATGAGTTTTCAAAGATAATGGCCAATGGCTCTGCAATCACATCCGCCAACTCCTTTAGCAGTCTCGGATGAAGCACATCCGGCCCCATGGACTTGTGCTCGTCCAGCTTTTCTAAATAGTCCTGAACCACTTCTTTCTCCACAGAGGGCTGGTCACCTCCTCCCCGTGCTGTGCTACCCAGTGCAGTAGTCTGGGAGCTGACCTTGTTCGTGAAGACAGAGGCAAAAAAAGCACTGAGTACATTAGCTTTTTCCACATCCTCTGTCACTAGGTTGCCTCCCTCATTCAGTAAGGCCTAGTGGCCCAAGTCACTACTTTGCTCCTGTCCACAGGGCAGTAAGGCCTAGCAGCCAGAGTCAATAAATACACCCTTGTCAGCAGGGCAGTAAGGTCTAGCGGCCACTGCCAGGCACAGGGGGAGGGGTTGCAGGGGGGTCTGGGCCCTCCCTCTCCACTGGACCCCAGCTCAGGGCCCTGTTAATGGCTGTAGTGCGGGCCACTGAGTCAGCAGGGAAAGGTTGTGACTGAAACACGCTGACTCAAGGCTTCGGCTCACTCACAGGTCCACTGTCTGATTCCTCTGGGCTGCTTCCTGCTGTTGTCCCTGCTGCTGTGGTCTGGGCTTCCCTGTTACCTCTAGGTTCTTCAGTCCACCCTTTCTCTGGCACCTCCAAACCCTGCGAGGCCTCTGGGGTTGCCTTGGCATCTGCCTGGGCTACAGCATCCCTGGCTCCTATGGTCCCAGGCTTCCACTGGAGCAGGTGGTACATGTCCTTCCTCCACGGCAGTCAGCCCCGCCTGAGCTGAGCTGCTCCCTCTTATATCAGTGCACCTGGAGCATGCCCAGTAGGGTAAAGGGCGCATGGTTTCTTCAACCCACAATGTAGAGTTAACCCTTTCCAGTCCAGTGTGGGGCGAGTGCACCCTGTCACACACCCTCCCCTTTAAGAGTGGAATGGGTGGGGGCTTGGGGGCTCTTTCCTCACCCTCCATCCGAGAAAAGAAATCAGCATTGGCGTGCGCCTTTCCTGGGTGGTGCATCACTTGGAAATCATAAGGCTGTAGGAATAAGTACCATTGCATTATTTGTGGGTTGGTTTCTTTCATGTGATGGAACCAGCGCTGGGGTGCATGGTCAGTAACTAGCCAGAATGTGTTCCCTAACAGGTAGTACCTTACAGCGTCTGTGGCCCACTTGATGGCTAGGGCCTCTGGGGAGAAATGCATGTTAGCTCAAATTGGATTCTCCAGGGACCAACAAAGAAAGAAAGGATTTTGAGGTAAATAGCCTGGTGTTAAACTGGCTCGGGACCTTCTTCCTGATCCAGCAAATGGACAGGACCCCTGGGCCCAAATCCTTAGGGTATGGTTGGAAGGCCTGGCCCTAATGAGACCCAATAAGGCTGGACACTTGTTCTTAGTTGAAGCTGTGATGAGTTTGTAACCACAAAGATGCACCTTGGTTGGTGTGTGTGTGTGTGTCGGTTGGAGGACTGCTCCTACTGGAACCCATGTGGGGTGATCTCTGGTAAGCTTATGAACATGTGTTTAGGTTCTTTTATTCATTTTAATATGTTTTCTCTGTAATGCTTTTACCTCAGCACTATAGTAGGCTTGTTTGGGAAGTACTGTGTGGTACCTAAGTTATACCTATTAACCACCCTGAAGAGAAAGCAAGCGGGTGTAGCCTGGCTCAGCTGGGAAAAACATAGCAGAGGCAGGGAACCTTGCAGCCTGGAAATACCCCAGTCAAAGGGAGTGAGATGAGTGTCTTCACCTAAAACAGGCAATGGCTGGGGAGCTGGAAGCCTAAGAATGGGTGCCCTTGCTGCAGTGTGCCCTTGTTGCCAAGAAGGCCAATGGCATTTTGGGATGTATAAGTAGGGGCATAGCGAGCAGATCGAGGGACGTGATCGTTCCCCTCTATTCGACACTGGTGAGGCCTCATCTGGAGTACTGTGTCCAGTTTTGGGCCCCACACTACAAGAAGGATGTGGATAAATTGGAAAGAGTCCAGCGAAGGGCAACAAAAATGATTAGGGGTCTAGAGCACATGACTTAAAGGAGAGGCTGAGGGAGCTGGGATTGTTTAGTCTGCAGAAGAGAAGAATGAGGGGGATTTGATAGCTGCTTTCAACTACCTGAAAGGGGGTTCCAAAGAGGATGGCTCTAGACTGTTCTCAATGGTAGCAGATGACAGAACGAGGAGTAATGGTCTCAAGTTGCAATGGGGGAGGTTTAGATTGGATATTAGGAAAAACTTTTTCACTAAGAGGGTGGTGAAACACTGGAATGCGTTACCTAGGGAGGTGGTAGAATCTCCTTCCTTGGACTACTCTGGGGGAGTACGCATGCAGTTGCCTTGAAATGTGACAATCATGTATTACCATTCTGTACTGTACTGCTAACCTCACCCCACTGCCCTGCCTGCAGCACGAACCAGTGTGACTCTGGATGCGGGCTGTGGCAGGAATTGGGGAGGTATATACACCCTGTGTTCCATTCAGCCCAGCTTTTGGGAGAGGCTTTTTGCATACTGCCGTACAGTGGGGATTTGGGGAAGGATAGGCCTTGGGCTGGTGAAAGCTCTGCTTTGCTATGTGGATCTCCTGGGCATTATCTGCCCTGTGGGTGGGGGTGCAGACAGCATGGAGGCTAGTATGCTAAAGCTGGTGCAGCTGCTTTGGGGGAGGATTGCTGTCTTCCAGCATCAGTGGAAATCCTAGCACACTTAGTGGTTTTCTCAGCCTGTGCACTGGGCAGAGAATTAATACCTAATTGGGATGTCTGTGCTGCTCTTGGATGGTTAAAGTGATAGATTCTTTAACCCTTAGCATGTGTACTCTTAAATATGCCCTCTGAATGTATTGGCCTTTATTAGCTTGGGAGTTTGGCAAATGAAAGTTGGAGCTTTAGTTTAAACACAAAACTGAATATTATCTGTAAATTTGCCAGTTTGGCATCCCTGCCCAGAATCGCAGGCCCTCTACACACCACCAGCTTTAGTTTATAACTAGTTACTTGCATGGCTGGCTCTAAACATAGTTTGAGTCTACATGGGGTTACAACTCACTTAGCTGCCATGGTTACTAAGTGTTTGGCCTGCCAGTGGCCTCAACTGACAAATGGTAGCCTTTGGGTTACTGATCAGCACATTCTGTCTTCCTGAAGTGTGAACAGGATTTCTTCTTTGTGTAAATGGTTTGTGTAAATGGTTCATCTTGTTCTCTTTTTTTCCCACCTGTACGCAGTAGGACACCCCAGAGTGCACTGTCCCATGTGCTGCTGCTGCAACTCCATGGGAGTCCATCTTCTGGGGCACGCTCTCCTCTGCTGGGACACTGTGATGTAGTCACCCAGGCTTTCCCAGAATGCACTGATGCAAACACAGTTAGGCTTCATGGCAGGTGCTGATGCACAAATATGGTTGTACTGCCTGAAAAGCTGCTGTCTGTGTTTGTTGCCTGTCATTGTGTAAGATGACTCGTCTCTTAACCAGATCCACATTGACAGATAAAAGCTGTAGTGTGGATAGAGACTTGCTGTTCAGTTTCCTCTGTATAATTGAGTCTTCACAAGTGTCTTTCCAAGGTCCAGAAAGAAAGAAATCCCTCAAGAACTCGGGGATAGATCATCCACATTTAAGGAAGAACTTTTACTGAGGGGTAGAGATTTAGGGAGAACAAATGGAAAGCTGGAAGAGACCACAGTGAGGATAAATACCCACATTAGACAGAACAGTAGGGGGAGCTGAAGATAGGGGATTTTGTTTTCTAATCAAAATAGAGATGGCTTCAGTTCTTTCCTCTCACCTGCTGTGTTCATGCTGTCTGGGATGTTTCATATCTATCGCTGTGTCACATGGGGAAGAAGCGTGCTGTGCTGAACTCTGAATCATTGGATTCCTGTTGAACTTGCTGAGATCTGACAAAGGACTTTTTGTTATGTTTACCTTGAAAGTAAACATGCAGATAAGCTATCAAGTTCCCAGCAAAAGGCTCCTTCATCCTTTTTTAACATTCTGTGCAAGTGGACAGGATCACTGGCACGTCATCCCAGAAGCCAGATTTTTAAAGGTAGTTTCTAGATTTTTGTTTTATTCCGTAACACACGGACCACTGTACTACAATTGACTTATTGTCCTCACACCAGCTTAAATGTTAACTTGCAGTTTTTGGTGGGGGCATGAGACTTACAATGTATTTACAGCCTCACATGGAGCAAAACAAGAGTTAGGAGATAACTTAAGTGTAGCTATATTTCCTACTATTGTATCATAGCCAAAAATTGTGTGCTCCTAAACTACAGTTCCATTGGGGTATGAAGAATAGATCCACATGATCAGATTATTACTTTACAAGGCAAACCTTAATGACATAAAACCCACCTCCTCCAGCACTAGCTATTTCATGTTATGAAATATTCACTGTATGTCGTTTTTCACAGCAGCTCTTTATAAAAGCACATGCCATGCTATAATTAAGTGCACTGATGCCCTTTCTATGGGGTAATTATTGTACATATGAATGAGAGATCCGTTTTTCATGTGTGTTTATATAAATTGCAGTCAGGGCTTCTACCCAGAAAACTATATTAATGCAACATTGTGGATTTTGTTTAGGTTCTTATACATCCCACATCATCATGGTATCTGAACATCTTCCAAGAGTTCATTAAATGACATGACTTGTATCTGTTACATGTGGTTCTTTCTTTCTCCCTCTCTTTCCTCAAGGATACATTTCATGTTCCTGTTATTTTTAAAATAATATATTACATTTTTAAAATTGTAATACATTATCTATACACTGTACTCTGTCCCTTTTTATGTGCCTCACACTTGGCGTGGAAGGTGCTGAGATTTCAGGTGGAGCTTGATTCCTTTGGGAGTTCATTGCACTGGCCCCAGAAAAAAACTGTCTCCTGCACAGATGAGTATGATCTGGATGCGGACAATTCTATTGTGCCTGAGGAGTGGAGCTGTTGTCTGCGGCCCTTTTCCTGGAGCTGTAGGTGATCATCTATGTTATCCTGGATCTGAGCCACCGAGTGCCTTTAAAAATAAGGATGAGATCTTGAACATGAGACTGTATTCTAGGCACAATTGCCAAGCTAGGCACAAAAGGTTACCGAACTCAGCAATGCTTCTCACAGCAATTGTAACCTGGCCTCTTAGACATCTTCAGGGGCTGATCTGTTATGCTATGATCTCCTGGGCTAAAGGAAGCTGGATGTAGGTTAGAGCCAGGGCTGTCCTTACCCATATGCAAAGTACGCAGCTGCGTAGGGCACCAGGAAATTTGGGGCACCAAATTCCCTGGTGCCCTGCACAGCTGCGTGCTGCTCCAGCCCCTGCTCTGCCTCTTCCCCATGGCCCCTGCCCCTGCTCCGCCCTAGCCCTGCCCCAGCCCCACCTCTTCCCACCCGTGCCCTGCCCCAACCGCGCCGCCACTCCACCCCTTTCCCAAAGCCCCCGTCCCTGCTCTGCCCCGCCCCAGCCCTGCCCCCACCTCCCTGAGGAGTGCGGGCAGGGCTGGGCCTGCACTCACTGGTGGCAGGAAGTGCAGTGACCTGGCCCTAGCCGCGCTGCCAGTGAGTGCTGGGGGGCGGTTCTCCCCTGTTCCCCAAGCCAGCCCCGTCCCCCCCACAGAGGCTTGCCCCCCTCTCCCCACCGCTGGGGGGCTGCGTAGGGCCTCAGAATAGCTAGGGACGGCCCTGGTTAGAGCAACTGTGAGGGGGACCCAAAATTGGGGAGATTCAAAGGTGGAATAATGTGACCTTTCTACCCCACTCATCCCCATCCTTTTCAGCTTTTCTAGTAGGGAGGACCAGTTCCTAGGTAACAAATTTAGTTTGTAAATACTCAAGTGGTGTCTGATCCTCACAAAAGCCATGAGAATTTTCCAGATCTCTTGGACTAGATGCTGCTGTTGTTTTTTCTGTGATTGGATATTGCTTTTGAACTGAAATTACCTGCAGCCTTCTCACTAGCAGGAGAGATCTGGAAAACATTCTGATCAAACTTGGAAACAATTTTTGCAAATGTATTTCTTTTGCTGTTTGCTTGGTACTTTCTACTGCTGTTTATCCATAATACCATCTCCTTCCAGGGGAACAGGTGGCCATTTGAAATGTCTCCATCTCCATTGAGCAGCTGTGCCATTAGGCTTTATTTCTGCAGTGAGTTATCAACTGGATGTAATTCAATCCCCTCTTTCCTCACACCAACAACAGTCTTCTCGTCTCGTGTACAAGCAGCAATGGAATTAGACCTCCAGGAGTTCGGAAGTCTAGCTTTTGTATGCTAAATTTAATGCAACACGTGTACAACGTGTGCAAGAGGTGGGCCAACTTTTCTGAGTTTCTGTAGCATAGCATAGAAGCCACACATCTATTTTTTCCTTCTCTACAAGTAACTTTGACCCCTAATTCCAATTTAAATAGGGCAGAGGGGAGAAAAAGAGAAGAGCTACCCATACTAAACTTTGATGCTGGAGTTTGGGGGGAGGGCAGGATACTCCCCCCTAGAAAGTATTTTTAAAACTCCCAAAGCATTGGATCTTGGAGAGGCTGTGTTTGAAGAGGCAGCAGGATTTAGACATGGCCTGAATAGCGGGGGGGTCAAAGATGAAGCTAAGATTACAGGGCAGACAGGGAGGATGGTGTTTTTGTTCATCATGATAGAGCAACCTGGGAGAAAACCTTTGTTGCAACAGGGCCAAATTTACAACCACCAAAGATCCAGGACTTGGGCCTTCATATGTACCACAGTCAGGCCCACTGGAGGTGAAACCTTTAATGTGCTCTCAGTGAAGCACTGACCTGCTGGAGCACTGCCATGCAGATATGGTCCCTGTTGAGATAGACCTAAAGGCCCGGAGTCTGCCTAGGAGATGAGTACAAAGGAACTCTTGGACACCTTCTCTCACTGTGCCCACTTGCAGTTATCCAAGGTCACAACCCCATTCCTGACTGATTGACCTGAGCACAGGAAGGATCTGTAAGTAGAGATGTTCACCTATGTTGTGTGAACAATTTATATTATAAATATATCCCCTTTTTTCCCTGTTTGGCAAGAGTTTGCAAACCAATTTCAGATGCTTGAAATAGATGATAAATAGCTTTTACAAATATGCTTTATAGTATTGTGAACCTCGGAGCATTCAGAAATCAGAAGTCAGGCCCTTCAAAATCATGAGATTTAATTATTTTTTTAACAAGCATGAAAACATTTTGAGGGTTTTTTTTTTCATTTGTTCTCTGGTTTCAAAGACTTTGGTGTGCACTCGAGTCACATTTCCAAGATTGTCTGGAGCCACGATGGCTAGAAACCTACTTTTTTTTAATGAAAGTTGAGATTCTCACAAAATAACATGATTCCAGGAGCTTAGGCTTTCAGAAAAACACCAAGTATCGTGAGATGTATGATAAAATAATGAGAGTTGGCATCTCTGCATTTGATCATTTGATTGTATGCAATTTCTGTTTGAGCTTGTGATTGGCCATGTAAGTCACATCTCATTGTTTCTGTCCTCTTATTGTATGATCTGACTTTTATAAACTATTTCAACTTTCAGCCCCTAACTAATTTTGGTTACAGGGTTGAAATTGTTGTTTTAGCAAAATGTAATAAGAACAAAATTTAGGCCATATGAATATTTGTGAGCAGCTAAGAGTGAAGGGGTAAGTATGAAAAGGCCAACTGAAACCTGGTTTCTAAGTCAGTGACCTCTGTTTCAAAAATGTTTTCACGTTATTTAATCAGTTCCAAAACTGGCAACCTCCTTCTGGAAACAAAACAACTCAATTTTTAATACTCTTCTATGGCTAGTCCTAAATCTGACATCTGGCTCCGAAGTCTGTGGTACTTGCTTATGTCTATGAAAAACTCTGGACATCAATTAGTCAAACACTTTACAAAGTGGACACCAGAACCTTGCCAATGGAGAGCTCCCACTGCTAAATGATACCTCAGCTAGGATGAGAATGTGTCTGTAGAAAGGGGCTTGCCACACAACCCCAGAGGATGCACACTGTTAAAATAAAATATGAGGAAAACAGGAACACATCAAGAACAGCAGCCTGTGTATTTCAGAGGCAACAAGCAATGCCAAGAAAAACATTGTCCTCATGCTTTCCAGTTTAAAACAACATTGGAAAAGCATTTGAAGAAGCTTTCCACTCTGGCTGTAATTCAGTGCCAGTGTGGGTCGAAGGCTTGTATAATTTTTTTTTTAAACTAGACATTTGATATAAATTACATCCTTTTTTAAAACAAAGGCACAGAGAATTATAGCGTTTGAAGATCAAAACACATTTGTTATCCAGCCCGAAAACAATTCCTGGATGTGGGAAAATCCTGGAAGAAAGCAACAGGAAAATTGTGGCTGAAAAAATACTAATGTAGGTGAACTAATAACGATAGATTCATCAGGCTAACATTAGTTGCAAACCTAAGTAAGGGCATGTCTACAAGTGCAGTGGCGCAGCTGCACTGATGTAGCCGCACTTCTGCAGCGTGTCTGGTGAAGATGCTCTATGCTGTTGGGAAAGAGCTCTCCTGTGCGTATAATAAAACCACCTCTGCAAGCAGCAGAAGCTCTCCCGCCAATGTAGCACTGTCCACACTGGCGCTTATGTCGGTGTTACATATGTCGCTCAGGGGATTGTTTATTCACATCACTGAGGCCTGCTCTACACTATGAGTTTATGTCAGATTTAGCAGTGTTAAATCGAATTAACCCTGCACCCGTCCACACAGTGAAGCCATTTTTTTTGACATAAAGGGCTCTTAAAACTGATTTCTGAACTCCTCCCCAACGAGGAGATTAGCGCTGAAATCGACATTGCCGTTTCAAATTAGGATTAGTGTGGATGCAATTTGAAGGTATTGGCCTCCAGGAGCTATCCCACAGTGCACCATTGTGACCGCTCTGGACAGTAGTCTGAGCTCGGATGCACTGGCCAGGTGTACAGGAAAAGCCCCAGGAACTTTTGAATCTCATTTCCTGTTTGGCCAGGCAAGCTCATCAGCACAGGTGACCATGCAGTCCCAGAATCAAAAAAGAGCTCCAGCATGGACCAAACAGGAGGTACTGGATCTGATCGCTATATGGGGAGAGGAATCTGTGCTATCAGAGCTATGTTCCAAAAGACGAAATGCCAAAATATTTCAAAAAATCTCTGAGGCCATGAGGGACAGAGGCTACAGCAGGGACGCAACACAGTGCTGTGTGAAACTTAAGTAACTCAGACAAGTGTACCAGAAAACCAAAGAATCAAACGGATGCTCCGGACATGCCGCTTCCATGCTGCACTGCATGCAATTCTAGGGGGGCTGCCACCACTACCCCACCCCTGTCCATGGACTCCGATGATGGGGTACTCTCCGCCGTGCCTGAGGATTTTGTGGACAGGGAAGATGAGGAGGAGGAGGACGAGGTTGAGAAGAGCACACAGCATACCGTTCTCCCTGACAGCAGGATCTTTTTATCACCCTGACTGAAATACCCTCCCAACCTAACAAAGCCGGAGAAGGGGCTTCGGGTGAGTGCACCTTTTTAAATATAATACATGTTATAAAAGCAAGCGTTTTTTAATGATTAAGTAGCCCTGAGGACTTGGGATGCATTCGTGCCCAGTACAGCTACTGGAAAAGTCTGTTAAAGTCTGGGGATGGAGCAGAAGTCCTCCAGGGACATCTCCATGAAGCTCTCCTGGAGGTACTCTAAAAGCCTTTGCAGAAGGTTTCTGGGGAGAGCAGCCTTATTCCGTCCTCCATGGTAGGACACTTTACCACGCCATGCTAGTGGCAAGTAATCTGGTATCATTGCATGACAAAGCCTGGCAGCGTATGGTCCCAGTGTTTGCTGGCATTCAAGCAACATCCATTCTTTATCTCTCTGTGTTATCCTCAGGAGAGTGATATCATTCATGGTAACCTGGTTGAAATAGGAGAATTTGATTAAGGGGACATTCAGAGGTTGGCCATTCCTACTGGGCTTTTTGCCTGTGGCTGAAAAGAAATCCTCCCCACAGTTAGCCACGCGGTGGGGCGGGGGGCATTGGCACTGAGCTGTTCGCGTTTGGCTAGCAGGGATGTTACCTGGTACCAGCCATGCGGTGGGGTGAGGGGTAAAGCAATCATCCCAGAGAACTGGATGTGTGGGGGGGTTAGTTTGGTTTCTGCTGCTGCACATTAACAGGAAAACCGCAGCACTAAATGGCCAACTCAACGTGCTTTGCTTGGTATGGGAGAGGAGGTGGCTGCTGTTACGAAGGATGCAGAAGCCGAAAGACTATGGCTGACCATGGCCGCCTGCAAGCCGAATTCTGTTGCCTAGCACTGCGTGTGTGATCTCTAACACCAAAGCTGCAGGCACTCAATATAAGATGCAAAATGCGATCTTGTACCAAAATCTCATGTGCTATGTAATGTGAATAGTGTTGTTCACAGTGAAAGAGTATAGCCATTGTTCTGTAAAATTTATCTTTTAAAATACTTCACTTCCTTTTTTCCTCCAGCAGCTGCAAATGTTTCAAGCCTCCCTCCTCCATCCCAAAGGCTATCTCAGATAAGGCGGCAAAAAAAATGCACACGCAATGAAATGTTCTCTGAGTTCATGCAGTTGTCCAGCACTGACAGAGCTCAGCAGAATGTGTGGAGGGACACAATAGCAGAGTACAGGAAAGTGGCTGATGAACATGAGGAGAGGTGGTGGCAGGAAGATCAGAGGAGGCATGAGGCAACGCTGGGGCTACTGCAGGATCAAATGGATATGCTCTGGCGTCTGGTGGAGGTTCATGAATGGGAGCAGGATCACAGACTGCTGCTGGAGCCCCTGTTTAACTGCCCTCCATCCTCCCCAAGTTCCATAGCCTCCTCACCCGGATGCCCAAGAACGCTGGGGCGGGGGAGGCTCTGGGCACCCAACCACTCCACCCCAGTGGACAGGCCAAGCAACAGAAGGCTGTCATTCAACAAGTTTTAAAGTGGCCTTTTCCTTCCCTCCTACCCTCCTCCCACACCCCACCCGGGCTACCGTGTGAGTTATCTCCCTATTTTTATAATCAATTAATAAAGAATACATGTTTTTTAAATGATAGTGACTTTATTTCCTTTGCAAGCAAGCTGTGATCAAAGGGGGGAGGGTGGGTGGCTTCACAGAGAAGTTAGAGTCAACCAAGGGGGCAGGTTTTCATCCAGGAGAAACAAACAGTAGTGTCACACAGTACCCTGGCCAGTCATGAAACTGGTTTTCAAAGCTTCTCTGATGCGCAGCGCATCCTGCTGCGCTCTTTTAACCGCCCTGGTGTCTGGCTGCGCGTATTCAGCAGACAGGCGATTTGCCTCAACCTTCCACGCCGCCATAAACGTCTCCCCCTTACTCTCAGAGAGATTGTGGAGCACACAGCAAGTAGCAATAACAATGGGAATATTAGTTTCGCTGAGGTCTGAGCGAGTCAGTAAATTACGCCAGCGATCCTTTAAACGTCCAAATGCACACTCTACCACCATTCTGCACTTGCTCAGCCTATAGTTGAACAGCTCCTTACTACTGTCCAAGGTGCCTGTGTACTGCTTCATGAGCCAGGGCATTAAGGGGTAGGCTGGGTCCCCAAGGATAACTATAGGCATTTCAACATCCCCAACAGTTATTTTCTGGTCTGGGAAGTAAATCCCTTCCTGCAGCCATTTAAACAGACCAGAGTTCCTGAAGACACGAGAGTCATGAACCTGTCCCAGCCATCCCACGTTGATGTTGGTGAAATGTCCCTTGTGATCCACCAGTGCTTGCAGCACTATTGAAAAGTACCCGTTGCGGTTTATGTACTGGCTGCTCTGGTGGTCCTGTCCCAAGATAGGGATATGCGTTCTGTCTATGGCCCCACCACAGTTAGGAAATCCCATTTCAGCAAAACCATCTAGTGTGACCTGCACATTTCCCAGAGTCACTACCTTTGATAGCAGCAGCTCAATGATTGCGTTGGATACTTGCATCACAGCAACCCCCACAGTAGATTTGCCCACTCCAAATTGATTACCAACTGACCGGTAGCTGTCTGGCGTTGCAAGCTTCCACAGGGCTATTGCTGCTCGCTTGTGAACTGTGAGGGCTGCTCTCATCTTGGTATTCTTGTGCTTCAGGGCAGGGGAAAGCAAGTCACAAAGTTCCATGAAAGTGCCTTTATGCATGCGAAAGTTTTGGAGCCACTGGGAATCATCCCAAACCTGCAACACTATGCGGTCCCACCGCTCTGTGCTTGTTTCCCAGGCCCAGAATCGGTGTTCCATGGCATGAGCCTGCCCCAGTAACACCATGATCTCCAAATTGCTGGGGACCACGGTTTTAGAGAAATCTGCGTTCATGTCCTCATCACCGTGCTGCTGTCGTCTCCTCACCTGGTTTTTCAGGTGCTGGTTCTGCACAATAATGCAGGAGGTGTTTACAATGGTCATAACTGCTGCGGTGAGCTGAACAGGCTCCATGTTTGCCATGCTACGGCGTCTGCTCGGGCAATCCAAGGAAAAGGGTGTGAAATGATTGTCTGCTGTTGCTTTTATGGAGGGAGGGAGGGAGCGTTGCCTGACGACATTTACCCATAACCACCCGTGACAAATTTTTAGCCCCATCAGGCATTGGGAGCTCAGCCCAGAATTCCAATGGGCAGTGGGGACTGCGGGAACTGTGAGATAGCTACCCACAGTGCCTTGCTCGGAATGTCGACGCTTGCCATGGTACTGTGGACGCACACCGCCGAATTAATGTACTTAGTGTGGACGCATGCACTCGACTTTATACAATCTGTTCCTAAAAATCGACTTTTGTAAAATCAGAATACTTTCATAGTGTAGACATGGCCTCTGCTGACATAAGCTGTAGTGTAGACATAGCCTGAAGTATTAATCCTCCCAGGAGTGATATCTTTCTCCTTGTAGCAGTAACTGTCAAATGGAGCACTGGAGACAGAAACCCTTGTTTTACATTTAGCTAAGAGATATCATGGCAGTCTTGCTGCAGCAGAACAAATATTGTCCCTTTAATGAAGTTATACGGTGTTTTTGCCTTTTACATATTGCCTAGGGATTATCTCCCCAAATAACACCGTCCTTTGCAACAGTTATTAACAGCCTAGAAATGGTACAGTGTTGGTCAAATAGATTTGTTTTCTCAAAATACTGTAGTTTTTAGTTCAGATGGAGAAGAGGTGACAGCTGGTTTGAACTCTAAAGAGGATAATCCTTGAACAGTAAAAGATTTAGGAGTAAAGCAAGCATCCCTGGCAAAGTGTGTTATCTAGCAAGTTGAGCTGAACTGGAAAGGGAAGAGCAGCAAATAGGCTGGACTGAATGGTGGTAAGAAGGGAAAATTGCAGAACATTGGAATGGAGTTAAGGATCATAGGAATTATTGGAATAAAGAGAAGCAACCTAAACCAGAGTCAGCAACAAAATGAAAAGGAAAGGGGAAAGGAGGGAAGCTGAACACCCATCCCACCCCCATGTACTGTACATCGCCTTGCTTTGCAGACCTGCCCAGTTTTCACTTTTCTTCCTTTTCCACTGTGGCAGAGTTTATTTATCTTGGGATAGCACATCCTGTGTGTGTGTGTGTGGTTTTTTTTCCCTCTTCTTCTTTGTCTATCTGACAGACATGAGCTGAGCTACAAAGTTCTGATCTGGTTCCATTTGTTCCCAAAGTTTGGATGAGTTGAGATCCAGGTACAAGGTTCTGGCACTCTTCAAACCAAGGAGAAATGGAGCAAGCTATGTCTATGTGCCGGGCACCTCTGTTTCATGGAAAAGGATTCATCTCAACCAGCTACATCAAGGTAAAACTTGTGTGCTAGCTACCTAGTTGTAAAAATATAACTTGAATCCTGGAATTCTGAAATTAAACAAAACAAAATTTAAAAAATTGTTCTGAAATGGAACAAAAATTTGAAAGATCAGCATTTCCTGCAGAATGGGAATTCAGAAATTTTTGTTTTGACCATGTAGCAAGATTTCAGAGGTACCCTGGAGTCATGGCAGTTTCTCAGGCAGGTAGCTGAGCAGGATGTCGAGGAATGGGGGAGCTGCAGAGCTGGGAACAACTTTCTGCCAAAATTGAAATTTTCTTTCAGAGAATGTTGAATTTGCAGACAGTGAATTTTCCATGGGAAAATCACTGTGACAGAAAATTCCCAGCCTGCTCTACTGAGTATTTTTCCTAAGGTAGACGTGGCCTAGTTAGCACCCATTGAGATGAATGGGGCAGATCATACCCCTCAGAGCTATTGTTTCAGGTTCCGTGCTTCTGCAGGTGTAGCTGATGTTGCTCGGGGCGGGGAAGCTGGAGTTAGCTATACTAGCAAAAGCAACAATTTTGTTGGTATAGCTGTGTCCCCACTGGGAGCACTTTGACAGTATAGCTATAGGTAGGTACAGGCCTGCTAGGTATAGCTAGACTGACAAAGCCTGCTAGTGTAGACATAGCTCAGGTCACTTAGGAGCCTAAAAGTCTTATTGACTTTCAATAACGTCTAGAAGCGCAGCTTAACTGACAAAGTCACTTCTGAAAATGGGACTTAGAAACTTTACCCCAGAACTAGAGATTTTTATTATTATTATTATTTATTATTAATTTTTTGAATGAGAGCTCTGATTCTGCAGACGAAGAAGGCAGCATGACAGAGGTGCCGGTTCACTGTACTGGCGGAACCCAAGCCCTGGCTGAAGGAGTGGAGGAAAGAGTTCACGTTGCAGCTTTTGCTGCTGCTCTCCTCTTACCAACGGTGCTCTCCTCTGCACATAACAGTAGGATCATCTGGGTGAGGAAGACCTTTGTGGGAAAGGGGGGAAAGTCCTGTTCCTCTTGTATCTGAGGAGCCGTCGTCCATTGATACAAAAGATTTTGGAGGAGGAGAAGGGTGTTTAATCCTGTCCTAGAATCTACCAGTCCTGGTGCTGCTCCCCTTCCCTCACAATGGCAGCCACTCAGCTGCTGCTCTCTGCTTCTCACCCGGGCTATAGCTGCCAGTAGCCCCTTGGAGTTCCTTTGTAAGGGACTGCGCTTACTTTGCTTTGGGGACAAGCAGTGGCGGATTAATGATTTTGCTGCCCCTAGGCCCTGAAATAATTGCCGCCCCCCACCTTGGCAGCTCCCCACGCCAGCTCACCTCCGCTCTGACTCAGCCTCCTCCCCTGAGCGTGCCGCCGGGTCCTGCTTCTCCCCGTTCCCTGCCAGCACTTGTGCACAAAACAGCTTTGCACGGCTGGGAGGGAGAGGATAAGAGGGGGGAACACGGCATGCTCAGGGGAGGAGGTGGGGCCGGGGCGGGGATTTGGGGAAGGGGACCAATAGGGGCAGGGCCTGGGGGGTGCAAGCACCCACCGATGCCGGGGGAAGTTGGCGCTTCTGGCTGCTCTTACAAATTTGCCGTCCCTGCAAATTTGCCACCCTAGGCCTAGGCCTTATCGGCCTAGGGGTTAATACGCCGCTGGGGACAAGTACTCTGAGAGGCACTAAAGGCCCTCAAAACCCCTTAAAATATTATCTAGAGTAGTTACTAGTCTCATCCATCACTGCTTTGCAGAGTCAGCCAGGGAACTATTGAGTGTAGCTGTCTGTTAAAGGTCTGCTTAAAAGTTGATCTAATAGGAGAATAATCATTACATGTATAGACTGTTTGTAACACATTGCTCTTCAGGAAAAAATGGACAATTTTGAGACATGTTATTGATCCAATAAATAATGTACAATATGAAGACTATTGAGGTAATAAGGTATCACACTGTCTATACTATATTAATAGAAAGGAACTAATGTTAACCATACATAAATTACCTAACTTCTCCTATTAATGACTAGAAAATAATTACTCTTTGTATTTCATTTCCAAGTGTAATCTGTCATTCACTTTATTTTACTGAACTGTCCTTACATGGCTAGTGAGCACAGCTGCAGGGTATTTTGAAGGTAAGAAATAAAAGTTTTTTGCCACTGCCACATCATAATCACAAGACCAAAGCTTGATGATTGGGGCCTTGTCGTCAGAGACTCCAAATAGTTACCTAGTAGGAAATGGCACTTCATAAATTTAAATATCAAGCTGTGCTGTTATCTACATTCAAGGCAGTTTTGTGATTATTATTTATTCATTGTGCCTACAGCGTGTTAGGAGCTTTGCAGTATATACTGCTGGACTCATTCCCTGCCATGGAATACTGACATTTTGGCATTACCACGAGAATGAATGGCTGTCTGATCTACTCTTGAAGTTTGTCAGATATTACTCCTATATATCTGTCTAAAATGAGAAACCAAAATCCTATTTATACTGGGGCCCATCTCCGTGGTACATGAGCATCCACAAAATTACACAAACATCTGAAAAACTGTAATACTCCTTCTTCTGCTAATTTTATTCTGATAGTGTGCATAGATTTTATTAGTTTAGTTGTCATTTTCAGGTAAAGTGAATCTCCACCGCTGTTTAGGATTATTACTGTAGGAAAGCATTTGCCAGGACATGAATCTTACATTTTTTTCTCCAGAGTCATCCATTATCACGGCAGTGAATCTGGTCAGTAGCCACAGACAATCATGAATAGTGTAACGTGCTTATTACTGTACGTGTGCATTACCTCCCTTTAGTGGATGGAATCAGAGCTGTTCAGGAGTGTGTCACAAGCCCGGCTTCAGAGGAGTGTCCCCAAGGCACAGTGCCTCCCCAGGGCAGTGTAGTTTACACATCATCCTTTGCACAGGATTGTTCTTAAAGGAACAACTTAGCCTATTGTAATCAATGACCTTTGAGTCACATACAGTAAATGTCTAGTATTTTTAAACATTGTTTAAGCAAATTACATGGCAAATGAATGATAGGTGACCTGAGTCTGAGTGGATGCCTTACACTTATTTTAGTTTTCTGTCTCCTACTGTCTATTAAGAATGTCCTACTGCAGATTAAAGGCTCATCAAATGCAATTTTATTCTTGTAATCATTAGGTGTTAATTATTTACACTAGCAACCCCTGTGTACTAGCTGCTTTCCTAACCCTGAAGAAAGATATTTCTCGTTCCAAGGAGATCAGACTGTAAAGACAGACAAGCAGAGAGACAAATAAATGGGGGTCATGGGAAAGGAAAAGTGAATGGGAACAACAGACAGATTATACAGAATTTATATACAGGTCAAGTTGATTCACTGGTAGAAATGGGTCTTTTTAAAAGGGGCTTAAACATGGATAGAGTAGGGAAGTGGCAGATGGCCTCACGGAAATCAGAACATCCCTAGGGAGTTGTGTGGAAGAAAGCACAGAAGCTGACTTTGGAGAGACAAGCCAGGAGCGCTGGCAGAGTGAAGAGGACAGGAACAACATGAAGCTTTATGAGGTAGGGGAAGAGTCATGCTAGAGCTTTGAAGGTGGCGACAAACTTAAATGTGAGGTGGCAGCAGAGGCAAAGCCAGAGGAAGGATTCAAAGAGAGGAGTTCCATGATCAAATAGACTGGCAAAGAAGAGGAGCTTAGAGGCTGTATTTTGCACACTTTGACAATGATATGCAAGAACTGGAGACCTAACAACTTTGCTTGGTTTCTAACCTGCAATACATTTTACATTCTCTAGAGTTCCAACAATACACATTCTATTTAATATCTAAAAATGTTTGCTGATTTATTCCTTAACCTATCGTGAAAGCCAAACCCTCTTGACTTTCTCTTGACAGGATTGGAACCACCCAGGTGATGAAGGTGAGCAGGATTTGGTTCTATATTTATATCCTGGGCACAGATGATCCCAGCTTCTATTGGACAAATCATACCAAGCTAAACATGTCCATCCTAAATGTTGTGTATTAAGTGCTACCTTAAGGCTTACCATAGGGTAGATGCTACATCAAGCAAGCCTCCTGGTATGTTGTTTTCATACATCTTACATGCTGAAGGATAGATGGTTGTATATGGTTTTAGGCAAGACTGCCGATCTGCAGCTTCCTTGGGAAATTGTAGTGTTCACTTGGACAATATTCTTAGTCTGAAGAGGTGAAACTCATTGCCAAAATGATGGCCACAATTAAAGTTAATTATACAGTTGCTGGAAACAATCAGGGAAAAAGATGATTTTTTCACTGTAGACAGTCCACCCACTCCTGGGTCAGCTAGCCCCACATCCTTGCCATCTCGTACCACAAACCAGAAGAGATTACTCTCTTCCTACTAACTCTTTTTTTTTTTTTGAGGTGGGCAGGGGACATGGAGACAGGAGCCATGGGCAGTAATAAAATAACATTTAGCACTTACCTTCAAAGTGCCTTACAAGCACTATTTCATACCTTCTTTCCAAGTAGTAGCTAAGTGTATATTATTATCCTCAGTGTACTGAAACTGAGACAGAGAGGTTATGAGGGAACAGTTGTCGGGACTTTCTGGCTCCTGGATCTGTCCTCAGTCCGCTAGAATGCACTTCCGTGTCTAGTGGGAGGATATTTTCAGGATGACGGACTGTATTCCAAAGGCTTTTCACTGAAACTGAATGAGGACATTACAGAGCATTCCAAGTCCTTTTTTCCTTTCCTCTGAGATGCACTAGGGATGCAGAGCAAGCTGTCAATAGGGATCCTGTCTCATCAAGCTTCAGGGTTGGGGGAAGATGAGATGAGGAAGATTCATCTACTCCTTTTTGCTGAAGAGTGCAAAGGTGCTCGTGATTGGTGTTTTGAAGGGATAAAACCAGGCTTGTGTGGTTTTGTGGGAGAGTTATCTACCAGATGTAAGAATACCAACCTGGAGGCTCAGATTGTGCCCTCAAATCCAAGCAAACAGCAGATCCTCTGTGTACAGCTCTTCCCACCTTTCATGCAGAAGGTAGATGACCTGCTTTAGTGACACCATCCCTTCCCCCTCCCCACCACTCCCTGACTGTGCCAAGCATGTTCTGTGGTCCTAAAGACCATGCTGGAGGAAAGGAGGAAAATGGAGTGAGAAGAGGGCAGCAGGGAAACTGGGTGTGGGTTAACTCCACTGGCTAGTAGAGATTTTCTCTGGAAAACATCCCTAGGTGGTACTTTATTTATTTATTTATTTATTTTATTCATTTTTCTGCTGAACTACCCCCACCACCCCCACCCCCAGGAGCAGCTGCAGCAAGGATAGTTCTTGCTATTTCAGCTCCACTGGGAGCTGGGCATTGGGAGCTGCCAGAGCCCTGTGCAGTGGTCCCTTGTTCTTTGCAAACAACTCTCACCTCAGACCTGACAAACTCATTACAGCAAACATATGTCTTGCAGGATATGTATCCATAAAGAGGAATGTGTAAGATATCTACAGAAAGCTTGTAAGTTGTCAAGATTCATAATCATTTCAAGATGTATGATGGGTAATAGTTAAGGAATAATGTATTAATATTTAAAGTATGGTTTATGGACTTGGAGTGAAAAGTAAAGATTAGTCACCATGATGTCTTTGGTAATGGCCCACTTGGGCACGGGGGAGTTGTCACCCCACTCTGTCTGGCTGGCGATGCAATGCAAAGCTCAATTGTTCAGCTTTGTGCAATTCTAAGGCTATGTCTACAGTAGCACGTTTGTCAGTAAAACTTTTGTTGGTCAGGGGTGTGACCAACATAAGTTTCACCAACAAAAGTGCCAGTGTGGACAGCGCTATGTCGGCAGGAGATGCTCTCCCACCGATACAGCTACTGCCGCTTGCTGGGGAAGGTTTAATTATGCCAAGGGGAGAGTTCTCTCCAGTTGGGGAGACCTTACAGTGGTGCAGCTACAGCGGTATAGCTGTGCTGCTGTTCGGTCTGTCGTGTAGACATAGCCGAAGAGTTTGAATGGGAAACCATCAGAGGCGATGACAGTCGAAACCGCTTTACAACAAGACCGGGGTTTGGCCTACCTCTGATTAGAAACAAAAGACTATTTTCAGAATAATAGAGTGAAGAGAAGAAGACTTTGCATCCATTCACTGAGGAAGCCCCTTGGGGGCCAGGGAGCATTCATGAATGCTTGGATCCTGGTTTGTTTGAAATCAGCCAGCTCTGCAAAATACTGACCTTTGGGGGGGAAATCTACTTTGTATGGGGGAAAATCTACTTTGTATAGGAAAGGTAATTACTAATAAGTATAGACCCAGGATTGTGTTTTATATTTCATTCTGTATTGTAACCACTTGTTTCCACCATTCTCTCTTGTTTCTAGTTAAATCTTTATTCTTTCTTAAATAAACCTACTTTTGTTTTATTATAAATGCCCAGAAGTGCTGTGTGCTTTACAGGAACAGTGGTTCAAGGTAAACCTGGTAAGTTGGGGTACACTGCACCTTTGGGTGCAGAGGATCTGGAAATTCTGTGAGTAGCTAGTGTTGGGACTGAAGATCACAGAGGAATGATTTATTGTTAACCTGCAAGGTGAGGTTAGGGCTGACACAGCCCAGTGGAGAGTTCTTGAGTGGCTGAAGGCTGGTGTTGCCAGGGAACTCACAGCCAGTTACCATAAAAAAGACTCCCTCTCACTCATGGCTGGGGCTACCATCAGTGAGAGGATGTTCAGGAAGTTTTCCTCCTTCAGAGCCTGTTGCTGTGGTTTTCTATGGGAGGGAATGATTTAAGCCAAAGAATGAAACCCATTACATTGTTTTTCCAGCACGTTCTTCCCAAGCCATACAACTGGTAGGAGCTTCTTGGACTCTGCACACTTTTAATGTGTGTTTTTAAACACTCTACAGCAGTGGTGGGCAATGTGCAGCCGGCCCATCAGGGTAATCCGCTGGCAGGCCGCGAGACAGTTTGTTTACATTGACCATCCGCAGGCACGGGCGCCTGCAGCTCCCAGTGGCTGTGGTTCACCATTCCCGACCAATGGGAGCTGCGGGAAGTGGTGGCCAGGATGATCCCTGCTGTGTGCAGCCCGTGGGCTGCAGGTTGCCCACCACTGCTCTACAGTGCCTCTGCGTGGCCCGTGCTACTTGTCTTTAGTATATAACAGTCAAAGCTTTAAAGGTTAACAAATTTTCAGTGTCCCTCTGCAGGTGAGTTAGAGAGGGGAGAGCCTGCATTCCAATCATCTACCTTGTTGTAACATGTGGATGATATTATTTAGCTACATTTACAATTTGGAAAGTGCTTTTAAAGATGAAAATCTTATCCAGCCAAGCACTGCAGCACATGCTTAACTGTAAGTAAATTAAGCCAATGGGACTAATCATATGTTTAAAGTTAAGCATGTGCTGAAGTGCTTTGCTGGATTAGGGTCAAACAGCACTGGAAAGAATTGTATACCGTAACAGACAAGCCCAAGAAAAATTCTGAGAGATATGAGATGCTTTCCTGGAAGTATCTGAATGATCCTATTAAATGCATGGGTGCCCCCTAACCTCTGCCTCCTCTGTATCCATGTTCTTTCTTCCCCATCTCTATTCCCCCACCCCTCCGTCTTTTGCATCTATTCTTTATCTTATCTTAATAAGTTTTCTTTAACTAGTTAGAGTTTTATAAACAAATTTGTCTGTTTGTAAATTGTGTAATGCTAATAATTGATTTATTTTTTAACCATTCATATTACATTATAATTAAACATTTCAAGAATAGCTAAAGTTGAGTAGAAAATGGTTAATATATCATGAGAAGTTTATGTATGATGAGAATTATATTTATAGTTTATTTTTTCTGTATATATAAAATACAAAATTAATAAAAAAGGACAAAGTGTAAAATATGACATTTTCTATGGATCATGTTCCTTGAATATCATTGAGACAAATTTTCACAGATTTTTCAAATATTTTAAGTGAGTCTTTAGTTCAGGGATTGGCAACCTTTGGCATGCAGCCTGTCAGGGAAATCCGCTGGCAGGCCAGGACGGTTTGTTTACCTGGAGCGTCCGCAGGTTCGGCCGATCGCAGCTCCCACCGGCCGCGGCTCGCCTTTCCAGGCCAATGGGAGTTGTGGGAAGTGGCGTGGGCTGAGGGATGTGCTTGTCACCACTTCCCACAGCCCCCATTGGCCTGGAACAGTGAACCGCAGACAGTGGGAGCTGCGATTGGCCAAACCTGCGGACGCTGCAGGTAAACAAACCGTCCCGGCCCAACAGCGGATTTTCCTGATGGGCTGCGTGCCAAAGGTTGCCTATCCCTGCTCTAATCCTATGTCATGTATAGCCTCTTAGTTAAACATTAATGAGGATGAGGGTTATTCTCTCTCTTCTCCTCCCACTCTCCCAAGATATCTGCTGTGGGGTTCTTCAACCTTCCTTTGAGGCATCTGCTGCTGGCCACTGTCAGAGAGAAGATGGATTTAACGGACACAAGTCTGGTCCAGTATGGCAATTCCTATGTTCCTTTGTAAATTGTAGTGGTTCCACATGAATAAATTCTATTTGCTAATTCCCTTTGGAGATAATTGTTAATGAATGGAGGTCTGAAAATCCAGGTGACTTTTCATTATACATGAACACTTTCCTGTGGTGGATAACATTTCACGCTATATTGTCTCTGAAACTAACACTGTTGTTACCCATCTACTTCTCCCTCAGCGATCCACAGAGAGCTCAAAGATTCCACTGCTCTGTGCTCTGCAATAAAGGAAAAGACAACAGGGGTGGGCAGGCTCTTACAATGGAAAAAATCACCCTCTCATCAAACCAAGGGGCAAATTAGCAAGGATCCTAGCTCAGTTAAAGGCTGCAGTGGCTTCACCAAGCGTAAGAAACAGAATGGAGATAGTCTCAGAGGAGCTGTGGTTCTCTTCACTTGCACTAGAGAAGAAGGAGGCCTCCCTTTCTTTTCCATGTATTTTCCATTCTGTGTTTGTCCCTGAATTTGACGGATTGGTAGGAAAAGTAGGGAACCTCCTGACTGGAAGTTGTGAGCTGTGGAGTTAGTTTAAGTCTTGTATGTTTAATACAGTATTTAAGAATCAGCTTGCTGAGCTTTTGAAGTCATTAAGAAAAAGAAGGCAAGGAATGCTCCCTCCCACTTCTAGAAGCAGAATGATTGGAAAACTTATAATTAGTAATCCTGTACTGATCTCAGAACACAGATATTGGTTTGCTCTTGTTGGAATTTAGCCTGTGCCTTAAAGAGTTTCAAAAATATGAGCTCACCTATAAGCTCATAATATATTTATTTGTTTATTTTTCTCTGTCACACACACCCCTGAACTGACTAAAAATATACTTATCTATTATTCAGTAATCTCTTCATCTTTCACCCTGCTACTGGGTTGCTTTGTAAAACTTTAACAATAAGCACATTTGATTGTAATGAAGATAAACAGCCAGCTCATAAATGTAGATTCCTGCTGGAGTACAGATTGTGGAACTCTTATACATTTGATCTGTATAGTTGCTTCAAACTCTTTTTAAAGAATGTAACTCTATGAAAATAAGGTACTGGTTGGATTTCACAGGCATTTTGAGTACATAATATAGAACAAATTATTCTCCTAGCCTTACTATAAAACAAAACAAACAAACAAAAGTCATATTGCTAAACAGTGGACTAGAAACTAAGTACCATGGAGTAGCAAACAAATCACTCACTAATACTGAGCAGTGAACTGAGTAGAGCCGATCTGAACATTTTTCCCAGAAATGTGTGTTCATCATCATAGGTTGTTCAGTCAAAGTCAAAACGATTTCAACAGAGTTTTGGACAGGAAGGTTTCTGAGAGAGACCTGAATCGAAAACTTGACCTTTTTGATTGGAAAAAAAGATGTTTTGACACAATTCCAATTTGTGAAAACATTCTAAAGGCTTTGTTTTCATTCCAATGTGGAACAAAATCAAATTTCAAAAGCTCAAAAGTTGTCGCAAAATGAAATTGTCCTCCAGCCAGCTCCACGTCTGAGTATTCTGAACACTGACATTATGTAATACTTTTCTTGTAGAGGTACTGTCCAGGAGCACCATTTGTGTAAATAATGAAATATATGCCAGTGTCCACACTCGGAAGGAATATCCTTAGCTACATGAGGGAATTGCCCAGCCCTCCCCCCAACAACAAAACAAAACAAACAAACAAAAAACCCACACCACATCAGTGCTATAGCAGAAATGGAGGGAACCCTAATGTAGACAAGACTCTGGCAGCATCTGGTGCGTTATCCACCGTGACAATCAGATTTAACTAACTCTGGTGGTTTCCAGCATTATTACCACAAAATCTTGTTCACACTAGGTGTCCCACCAATTCTGCTATGTAAATATGGCCAAAGTGCAGACTATCTGCACTCCCTGTGAGTCACTGAATCCCCAGGATTGGAAGTTTAAAATAAATAAAAAAATTAAATAAAGAACCCCAAATGTTCTCGTTCATGCTCTTAGGCCTTGTCTATACTGGGAAAATTCATTGGATTAGAAAATGTGTTACTTAACAGTAATAAGCATGATTTTGCTTTCAGTGTGGAAAAGGACAGTTGTGTTTAATAATGTGCTAGCTGGTTATATGCCACTGTTCTTGACTGCCCTAATGACAAAACAAGTTTGACCATTGTTAGTTAAAATGTATGAGTTACAATGTTTTCTAACACTGCATTTTCCCAGTACAGTGAAGGCCTTAGTTTTTCTAGTTTTATCTCCAGTTCCAGGTTCCTAATTTTATTGTTGTGGCTGTTTCTCCAGCAGGGAATTTGGAAATGAGATTCAGCATTTACGAAGACCTTAGCTGTAACAGATTTTAATAATGAAATCAATGAAACTAATATCTCTATGAATCCCGAATAGTTGAACATAGCTACACAAAATGCTGTATGTATTCGTTTACTGCTAAATCCCCACTCCTGCCCCTCCTCCCCCGGATTTCACCACTTAGGCCTGGTCTACACTACGGGGTTAGGTCGAATTTAGCCACGTTAGGTCGATTTAAAAATGACTGCATCCACACAATCAACCCCGTTCTGTCGACCTAAAGGGCTCTTAAAATCGACTTCTGTACTCCTCCCCGACGAGGGGAGTAGCGCTAAAATCGACCTGGCTGGGTTGAATTTGGGGTAGTGCAGACGCAAATTGATGGTATTGGCCTCCAGGAGCTATCCCAGAGTGCTCCATTGTGACTGCTTTGGACAGCACTTTGAACTCCAATGCACTAGCCAGGTACACAGGAAAAGCCCTGGGAACTTTTGAATTTCATTTACTGTTTGGTCAGCGTGGCGAACTCAGCAGCACAGGTGACCATGCAGTCCCCCCAGAATCGTAGAGCATAGAATGTTTCTACGCTCCCCTATTATCTCCGTCCCTGAGGTTATTGCAGATTAGAAGGCGAAAAAAATGCACTCGTGATGACATGTTTTCCGAGCTCATGCAGTCCTCCTGCACTGATAGGGCACAGCTTAATGCATGGAGGCATTCAGTGGCAGAGGCCAGGAAAGAATTAAGTGAGCACGAAGAACAGAGGCAGGAAGCGATGCTGAGGCTAATAGGGGAGCAAACAGACATGATGACACGTCTGTTGGAGCTGCAGGAAAGCCAACAGGACCACAGACCCTTGCTGCATCCACTGTATAACCACCTACCCTCCTCCCCATGTTCCATAGCCTCCTCACCCACACACCCAAGGACATGGGGGCAGGGAGGGAGGCGCCAGGCACCCAGCCACTCCAGAGGATGGCCAAAGCAACAGAAGGCTGTCATTCAAACAGTTTGATTTTTAATGTGGCTACAATAAGCAATGTGGCCTTGTCCTTCCCTCCTCCCCCACTCCACCTGGGCTACCTTGTCCATTATCTCATTTTTTTTTAATTAATAAAGAAAGAATGCATGGTTTCAAAAGAATAGGTACTTTATTTCGAAGGGGGGAGAGTGGCTGGCTTACAGGGAATTAAAATCAACAAAGGGGGTGGGTTTGCATCAGGGAGAAACACACACAACTGTCACACCAAAGCCTGGCCAGTCATGAAACTGGTTTTCAAAGCCTCTCTGATGCGCAGCGTGCCTTGCTGTGCTCTTCTAATCGCCCTGGTGTCTGGCTGCTCAAAATCAGACACCAGGCGATTTGCCTCAACCTCCCACTCCGCCATAAACGTCTCCCCCTTACTCTCACAGATATTATGGAGTACACAGCAAGCAGCAATAACAACGGGAACGTTGGTTGTGCTGAGGTCTGACCTAGTCAGCAAACAGCGCCAGCAAGCTTTTAAATGTCCAAAGGCACATTCTACCACCATTCTGCACTTGCTTAGCCTGTAGTTGAACTGCTCCTTACTACTGTCCAGGCTTCATGAGCCCTGGGAGCAAGGGGTAGGCTGGGGTAGGTGTGACCGCGTGGTACTGCCAGCTGGGAGAACAGCCTGAGGCAGAAGCCTCCAGCTCGCATGATATTCCAGGCAGGACTGAATTTCCATGAGACGAAACTTAAAGAAGAGAATGACCCAGAGTCTCTGGCTCCCATTTGGTGCTCTAAGAGGAGAATAGCCATGTCTGTCCAGAGGTCTGCCAGGAGCACCCCGGAGACGTATGATGGCTATCAGTCCTTCTGCACCATCTGCCGTGAAGGCAAGGAGCTGCTGCTGTGTAGCAACGCAGTACCGCGTCTGCCAGCAGCACCCATGAGACGTAGGATGATGGTGAGCTGAGTGGGCTCCATGCTTGCCGTGGTATGTCATCTGCACAGGTAACCCAGGAAAAAAGGCGCAAAACGATTGCCTGCTGTTGCTTTCATGGAGGGAGGGAGGGGGGGCCTGATGACGTACCCAAAACCAACCGCGACAATGTTTTTGCCCCATCAGGCATTGGGAGCTTAACCCAGAATTCCAGTGGGCAGTGGAGACTGCGTGAACTGTGGGATAGCTTCCCACAGTGCACCGCTCTGTAAGTCGATGCTAGCCATGGTAGTGAGGACGCACTCCGCTGACTTAATGCGCTTAGTGTGGACATACGCAATCGACTGTATAAAATTGGTTTCTAAAAATCAACTTCTATAAGATCGACCTAATTTCGTAGTGTAGACATACCCTGTTGCCCAAAGATGTTCAGTGCAGGTCAAGAAAATAACACTCAGAAGGCCCTATGGATTGCATATGCCACACATTTCATTGAAGCTTTGTGAGGTGCGGTAGATGTCACAGGAAAACTTTGAGGATCCTGACTGTCCAAGCAGTGGTAAAACAGGTTAAAGCTCTGTAGCCAGTATGAGATTATGATGCTATATCCAAGAGCATATGCTTATTGCTAATTGGGATCAGATGTTTCCTTGGCTGAGATAGCAATAGGTGCAATTTCCCTTTAATTGTGTGAAGAGATCTCTCAACCAAGGCCCAAGAAACAAAGGAAAAACTAGGAGGGGGCGTAAGGGGGTGGATTGTGGGGGAACTCTGTGAAGCAAGAGTTCAGTGTCACATGAGTGAGTTCCTGAGAGGTGTTGGAGGGCAGGATCATCTATAGAGAGTCCCTGTGCCTCCGCGTTGACCCTGAAAGTGCCTCTGACTCCCCGGCAGTGTTGTTTGAACTGTTCACATTATTTGAAGTTCGTAGGAATTTGCCCAAGTAAGAGCTTCAACATTTGTTTAGGATCCAGCTACCCCAGTGCCCATCTCCCTCCCTACACCATGGTGACAGTTGAAAAGAGCTAATGAAGTCAATGAGTTTTAGAGAAATCAAGAGGTTCACACTTATAAACCTCTCTTGAGTTACATGTCCGTACATTACCCAAATAGGATAATATGCTTAAAAAAAGAATTGTCATTTGCTGGGTCTTGTTTGCCAAGTATCAGCCTGGAGCAAAATTTTACAGCTGAGTTACAAATGCCTAATAACAGTGTTTATTACAGAAATGCTGCCAGCCACTTAATGACAGCGACACACTAGTCACTTAGTCATTGTAAGACATTGTTAAAATTATTACTACTTTTGCAAATGTGGATACATTTGGTGACTGTGTCTCAGTGCTTCTAAAAGTAAAGGTCTAAATGCTGGTTCATGGCTAGCCAGCTGGCAGTTACTGTGGATAAGCTTCCCCGTATGGTTCTGCCAACAATAATGCCTAATTCTTACATATGTAGCGTAGTTGTAACTGTGTTGGTCCCAGGATATTAGAGAGACAAGGTGGGTGAGGTAATATGTTTTATGGGACCCGAAAGCTTGTCTCTCTCATCAACAGAAGTTGGTCCAATAAAGGATATTATCTCGCCCACCTTGTCTCTCTAATATTGACATAGCTCTTTTCATCTTCAAAGAGCTTTACAGCCACTGGGTGAAATCCTACCCTTAAGAAGAATGGCTACTGGTGGCTGTGCATCTAGACCTAGAGTTATCCTGCTCGCTCAGGGAAGGGCTGGGTCAAGTCTATTTGTGGGGGGACATTGTTAAATGCCACTTCCGAAAGGAACATTATGTGCAGTGGGTGCTGTCGTATGGCACAACACAGCACACATCCTAGCTGAATGTGGGTTTGGTTATTCTGTCTGTTCAGCACATTACACCCCTGTGGAGCTAGGCTGCACTCATTGATTTGCATAATAGCCAAGGGCTGCCTTCCTGGGTGAGAAACATGCCACTGTTGAGTGGGTGCACTACTACTCTCTAAACCCTCTCCTCTGCCTAACACATCTGCTGCTAGATTTGGCCCTTTAATGCTATTACACCAGTCATTCCTGACCTGCTATCCCAGCCCTGGAGCTCTTCAGAGTAAAGATTGCCAAATATGCCAAATCATTGTAGTACTTTTGCAGTGTGGATAAATGTCCACCAAGTACTAGACTGAAGCCATTCAATTCTTTATCATTGCACAGCAAACTTACAGTAGGGGCAGCCCAATAACAGGTAATTTTTGCTTTTGTGGAACTGAGTGGTAACATTTTAATAGCTATCCCCTTGGGAGATACTTAGAACTTTCTAGTCTCGCAGGTTCAGTATCGATAGCAGGTACCTGGAATTTAGAAAAGGATGAAAATATATTTGCTGGAACAATCTCTGGTGACACGATGACTCAAGACTCTCCAGGGTAATGTGTTTGGTGCCATTGGCCTGATTTGAGCAGCAGAATATTTTCAGCTAATTTTCAGTCCTATAAAAGATACAAAACCCACTGAAATTTCATGCTTACCAGTATGTAGCCACTTTTACTTGCCTTAATGAATGCAGAAGAATAATATTGCAAATTGTGTATTCATACTGTACTGATAAAAGGGACGTGTTCCCAGTTTCCAGAAAGCTGCTGAGACACATCACTGTGTTGAATATAGTCCTCATGCAACCTCTCTTTAATGTTGTAGCAGGGAAAAAAGCCAAAGCAATGTATATCAAAGGGTGAAACATGTTATATGTTTTCCAGTAAGGAACAGCTATGTTCCATCCCATTAAAACAATAATGCCACATCCTATAGTACCTAGAAATCAGAGGATTTAAAGTGACTTTTGCTTTTAATGCTGAATTACTTGTTTCTTAATTATTGCAAACTTAAGATCTTCTCCTGCTCTGCTGGAAGGCAATGATAAATCACTCCTTCACAGACCTTCCTGTAAGCAGAGGAGTGCTCTTAGTATAGGTGAGACTATTTCATCCCAGTGTATTAGTTTTTGCAGAAAGGTAAATCACCTAGTGCACCCTCTATGGCCAGTGTTCATAGAAGAAAATGCGGTAGGTTCAACTGTTTGATTAATTTCCTGCATACCTGCAAGTCAATTGTACACCCAATTTTTTTGCATCCACATTGCTTTGGTAGAGTGCTAATTTGTTAATCAGATCATCAAACAGTACTACGTAAAGCACCTTGCAGAAGTTATTAAATAAAAACATTCAATTTTTATTAAACTTTTGATCTCAAAGAATCACATAGAGTTTGTTTGACAAGACCTATTTTTCATGAAACTCCTTGGGCCCACCTGTAAAATTAGAATAATAAAAATTCCTTTCTCCTACTGTCTTTTCTATTTATACTGTAAATTCTTCAGGGCAGGGACTTTTACTACATATTTGTGTTGTGCTTAGCACATTGGGACCCAGATCGAAACTGGATCTTGTGATGGAGCATACTCCCCACACTGGCCCCAAGAGGGCTGAATTAGGCCAAGTGGGCCCAATCAGCCAAGTAGGCTTCAAATAGGTCAGATTTAAGCTGGAGGAAGCTAATTAGAAGAAGGCTCACCTAAAGAAATAGGTAGGACTTCTACAAAGCCAGTATATGATCGTGCAGTTAAAGACTGTATCATAATTATATGCACAAGGGGGATGAGTTAAGGTTGCATGGGCAATATTAATTTTCGCATTTCCTAACATATGAGTTCTTGACTTTGCAACTTTAATTTTTTTTATGTAGTGTGTGTGTGAGAGATTTATACACACACACGCACACACAGTAACTTCATTATTTTTGGATGAATAAATTCTGGTGAGAAGTTCTAATCATGAAGAGCTTGATTCTGCAATTTGCTGATAGCTCTGCATAGTGCTGAGTGCCCCGAACACTCATTGAAGTTGGTAAGCATTGAGGTTGCTCAGCACCTCACAGGACTGACTTCTAGGACATTTCCATTCTTCGCCTGCTGCTTTCATTTTTGACCTTGCTTTGGCTTAGGGCAGAAAGCTCTTGTCATGCAGGAAGAAAAAAAGAGGACTTGTGCCCTCTATAGGCTTTTCTGCTTATTGTGCTAGTTAATTGACTAGATGTGGTAATACCTTTAATGGGGGACATGGATCAGTGTTCACATCGCACTCCCCATCAGTGGACCAAATTCGGTGATGAATCCTGGTCACGTGCCACCTGAGGCACATTATGCATACGCTAAGAAGAAGATACCTTTAGTTAAATCAACATGCAGGCTTGGGAGGCTATGAAAATCTCTCTTCTAAGTAATGCCCCTATTGTAAATGTTTTGTAAATGTAAAGATTTTATTTTTGTAGCTATTATTTCTCCAAAAGTCATACATGGAACACTTATGGGTTTTTTTAGTGTTATGGATTATTTTAATTTAAACCTATGTATTTTCCTCTTTTGTGTATGTGTCTGAATCTAGCACTCATAAAAGGGGCCAGAATGACTGTAGCCCTCTATCTACAGTACAAGTACAGTGTAAGCAGTTTGCCAATGTACCTTAACGTTAATGTAGAGGTCAATGGCGGGGGGAGGGGATCAGTCTATATGTCAGTAACTCTACTGTAACATTTCAGGGAAGTAATAGGCAATATTGACTTGAACTTAAATTGCTCCTCAAGGCAGATTTTGCAGTAACAATCATAGATGTCTTTTCAGGGTGTCATTAGACACTGATAATTAATCCAGATTAGTGGTAACTGTTTTAATATAGGCGACACAGGTAGGGACACTTGTATCTAATGAAAGAAAAGGAGTACTTGTGGCACCTTAGAGACTAACAAAGGTGCCACAAGTCCTCCTTTTCTTTTTGCGGATACAGATTAACACGGCTGCTACTCTGAAACTTGTATCTAATGGTACCTGACACTTTCTGCTATAAGATCCTGGTTTTAGTTGCCTGTGATTATATCAAACTTGTAATTGTTGAGGCTGAAATTTTCCATTTTGGGTGTCTGCCTCTGTCTGAATTTTCTGGGAAAGATTCAGTTAAAATAGTTCAGTCATTTCCAAGAACAAAGTTAGGGAAAAAATGTTGTTTCAGCCATTTAAAAAAAATTCTTGCAGCTATTTTGTTGATGACTTATATTTAGGGCCCTACCAAATTCAAGGTCCATTTTGGTCAATTTTATGGTCATAGGATTTTAAAAATAATAAAGTTCATGATTTAAGTTATTTAAATTTGAAATTCCCCAGTGTTGTAATTGCAGGGGTCCTGACCCAAAAGGGACTTACGAGGGGAATCACAAGGTTATTGTAGCAGGGGTTGAGGTACTGCTACCCTTACTTCTGTGCTGCTACTGGCAGCGGTGCGGCCTTTGCAGCTGGGAAGCTGGAGAGCAGCGGTTGTGGGCTGGGAGCCCAGCTCTGAAGGCAGAGCCACCACCAGCAGCAGCGCAGAAGTAAGGATGGCCTGGTATGGTATTGCCACCCTTACCTCTGTGCTGCTGCCTGAAGAGCTGGGCCCTCAGTCAGCAGCCGCCACTCGCCGGCCGCCCAGTTCTGAAGGCAGCAGGGCAGAAGTAGGAGTGACATGCTATGGCATTGCCCCCCTTACTTCTGCACTGCTGCTGGTGGGGCGCTGCCTTCAGAGCTGGGTGCCCGGCCAACAGCCGTCGCTCTCCGGCCACCCCGCTCGGAAGGCAGCGCAGAAGTAAGGGTGGCAATACTGCGATGCCCCTAAAATAACCCTTGTGACCCCACCACAACTCCCTTTTGGGTCAGGACTCCGAATTTGAGAAATGCTGGTCTCCTCTGTGAAATTTGCATAGTATAGGGTAAAAGCACAAGACCAGATTTCATGGGGGGAGACCAAATTTCACGGTCCTTGACACATTTTTCCTGGCAGTGAATTTGGTAGGGCCCTAATTACATTGCACTGTCCGTACTGTATTCTCTGCTTTCTTTACAAGGTATGAAAGAGTTTGTTCTGTTCACCACATTACAGTGCTCTATTATAGTAAACATTGTGTTAATTATGAATTGAAGATATAAATAAATTGCTTAAACTTAACCACACCCCTGCCAATGACGACAAACATGAGTGCCAAAGGATAGTGCATCAAATAAATAACTGTAATGATTCATGTAGCATTGAAGCTATGGTGACAGTGGGGTAAGAAGAAACAATAATAATAATAATATCTTGCATATGTATTTGTTATGTTCAATTTTTATTTTTACTAAGCTGCCCATTAAGTCAGTATTACATGGCATAATAAAAATTTATATTTATAGTTTCTGATGCACAATACATGTTATGAATGAGATTAATTAAATACTAGAATTTGGAAAACAGATCGTTTTCAGGATTTCGGACACCTGTTACATTGGCCAAGAGTGACCACATGAAATACCACACAGTGAATTGTGTACAATGCCATTCATATAATTTTCTCACAGTGCACGCCTGTTACAGCAATAGAAATGTTTCAATAAAGGATGGGGATTAAAGCTGATCAGGTTTTTTTTGGTCAAAATATTTTTTCAGCATAAAATGGCTTTTTGACCAAAATTAGCATTTTTGCAGAACATTTTTATTTTGGTCAATGTGCTCTGTTTTTTGACTCTCACTCCCCATCCAAAAACTGAAACCTGAACTATTTTTGGCAAAATATTCAGTTTTCAGATTGTAAAAACCAACCTCTCCTGTTTTGTTCTGACAGAACAAATGCTTCCAATGACAATTTAAAAAAAAATCAAATTTTAAAAAATTTCTGTGGAAAAATAATTGGCACTTTCAAGAAGCTCAAGTTGAGGCAACATTTATATACATATATTTATAATAACAGGCACCTTGAATAGGCATCATTTAACATCATTAATAACACTTCAAATAAAATACTAGCAATACTAAAGCAATAACTTTGACAGGAACTGAGCCAGGCAAACACCTATAGAGACTCCTTTCCACCCCTTCATCATTTATGGGACGCAAACCCTCAGCCCTTTCCCATAGACAAAAAGAAATAGGTAGGGAATCAGGTAATAATCACCAAGTCAACAGGTTGTAGGAAGATTTTGGATTAAGTCACGTTTCAAGAAGAGGTAAGGAACTGGTGAGACAAAGGAAGAGGAGGGAATCATTTTTCTGTAGAAGGTTGGCACTGTGGCAGCAAAGGATCAATCTATGACAAGAGAGGAGGCCAGAATTAGCATAGCAGAAGGACTGAGTGGGAGTATATGGACAGATGAGATCACAGCATGGAGTAGATGGTGTAGCCAGAGAAAGGGAGATGCAGTTTTTCAGTGGCTATAGTAGTGGCTAGGGAGCTGGTGAATGTACTTAGGATAGGGTGAGGTGGTTCTGTTTTGTGTGTAAGGGTACTGTAGCTAGACTTACATAGTTTAGTTCTTTATAATGAAGCCAGAAATCTGCTGCACGTCTCAATACCAGCAATTGTTGCCAGTTTCAGGAACACAATGTGTCTAGGAGATTATGATATGAGGCCGTAGTTAGAACTGCAAAATGTTTTGCACATAAAGCCAAACCTTCAGAGAAACAGAGAAAAGATGCTTGGTGAGGCTCTAAAGATCACACTCCATGTTGGAATGCAGCATTCTGTGACTGCAGAGCAGAACAGCTCCCACTAACAGTTGGCTCTGGTTTCTGTGGGGTTAGATTTATGTGAAATATAACATAAAATTATTTGATTATTAAATGTAAAGGTTTCCTTGCCTTATAGTGAAGAAAATCACAGGTTTTCAACCAGCAACAGAAGTAGCCAACTGTTCCTCTCCTATTTTTCTCTGTGACAATTGGCAAGATTTGTAAGGCATTGACTAATTTTTCTGGCTCCTAAATATGATCAAAAAGTCTTCTCTCCCCAGTTATTAGCTAGCTAATGAGTTGCCTCTTTTTAGTGCATACCATGCATGACTGCATTGTTAAAACCATTCTTAATCACCCAACGAGATCACTTCTATTGATCACTTCCACCTTTTAGTGATGTGCATTAAATGTCAGCCTCAGCAGTTATGAGTCAGTCTCAGGTCTTGTACTATGGCAGAATGGGTACATTCTTGACCTTAGTTAGTTACAGGAACCCTTTGGCTGTTGCTTTCTGTGTCTTCCTAGCAGACCTATAATAAAGAAGATTTTTTTTATTTCCTGGCTTTGTGTTTAACTGGAAATCACCATTTTGCAATTGAACTGAGACCAATTCCTGCACATCACCTCAAAGGGGAGAAAACTATGATGACTGGATGAGTAACTTTCAACAGAGAATAGTGTAAAACAATTCCTACTGGCTCAGCAGGAGGGAGACTTCCCTTCTAGAATGCTGAGAGTCATAAGGGCCTTCCTTGATTTCTGCACTAGGGTTGGGCACGCTATCCGCACCACAAATTCAGCTGCTGGGTTTGCTCTAATTTACTAGAATTCTTGTGTGTGTCAACAACACAGTGGATGAAGGAGAAATAGATGATAAAGTAACTTAAAGTTTTAAAAAGCCTTTGCCAAATGCCCTAAAAAGAGGTAGCAGAGTCATGAGGTGATAAGTAAAGTCTCTCATTGCTTACAAACAGCCTAAGGGACAGAAATCAAAGAGAAAGGATAAATGATCAGTTTTCAACTTGGCAAAAGTAGGTTGCCACATTTCATGCTCATGCTGAAATAAGGTTCCAGGATTGTCACTGTGTGTGCCACTCTGAAGTCTAGAATGTCTCTTGAGTTTGTGTGAAGCAATGGAAACAGTGACAAGATGGTTGAGAGATCTTTTTGATCAGAATATCACCAGGTTCAATTACTGGGATTCACTGTTACCATCCTATTTTTAAGTTCTCAGCCATTTTGACTTTATGAATTACAGCTGTGCAACAGCATGGGCTTTCATCTACACTAAGCATGTATCTATGCCATGCCAAGAGTCTTAGGGTATGTCTCCACTACCCGCCGGATCGGCGGGCAGCGATTGATCCAGCGGGGATTGATCATGTCTAGTCTAGACGTGATCAATCGACCCTTGAGCACTCTCCCGTCGACTCCAGTACTCCACTACCACGAGAGGTGCAGGCGGAGTCAATGGGGGAGCAGCAGCTGTCGACTCACCGTGGTGAAGACAACATGGTAAGTCGATCTAAGTACATCAACTTCAGCTACGTTATTCACGTAGCTGAAGTTGCTTAACTTAGATCAATCCCCTCCCCCAGTGTAGACCAAGGCTTAGACCATTGTGATATCAGAGGTAACTCAACCAATCACCACTCTTACTCCACAGCTAATTTGCATGCAACAATTTCATTGATTTTATGAGGCAGACTGCACAGGTGGATTACTTGGCCTGACTGCCACACCCAAGCAACAGCAGGGGCTTTCAATTACTAGTATAATTATTAACTACATACATATGTTTAATGTTTACGGTTGCAAGTTCAAGCACTAAAAGGTAGGAAGTACCAGAAGTAAAGCTGCCTGTGCAGCATTAATTCAGTCCTTTTGTGCATATGAATTATGATCTAGTTTGTTTACTTTATTACATATTATTTGTTTTGACTGGCTCAGGTTTGTACAGTTGTACATACTGTACAAACGCATAGAAGATAGGATCCCTTGGTGTAAGAACAGACACATTAGCAAAGCGTCAAAGGTACATTTCTTGTTTGTTATGTTTTCTAGTATTTCCCCCCCAAATATCCCCTTCTGCCATACCATCACTCTTTCTAGGTGCCTCTACCAAAGTGCTCCCCCACTGCTGACACTGTGTGCCCTTTTGCCATCCTGCAAACCCCACAGAAATAGATTTAGGGTCAGTGGGGGTGGAGTGTGAAAAGAAAAGCTGCCAGTCAAATGTTGCTTGTGTTGCAGTAACTGAAGGGGCTTGTTTATATTAAACAATTTGCTGTGTTTTGAACAAAGCCATGAACAAACTAATTAAATGACAAAATGCTGACCTCACTTAGTGGTCAGTGTAGACCAAGTCAAATTGTGTTCAGGGTTTAATCACATGATGCTTAACGTGACGTTCTGATCTACACTGTCAGAAAAGTTGAGGTCAGTATCACATCATCTGGTTCAGTTTCATTCAAACACTGTAAAGTTTTGTCATGTAGATAAGCCCGAAGTATTAAACCCTGGCTCCATTGACCATGGCAAAACTCCCATTGACTTCAGTGGAGCTAGGATTTCATTCAAAATGTCTAAAGGCCTCTTCTGCCTCTTTGCAGTCCTTACTGGCAGCTGGAGCTGTATTCCCCCAAGGGGAAGGTTCAGGGAGTGGGGAATCTCCCACCTTGCCCCTGGGGTTCCCCCTGAGCTGGGACCAAGCATCAGCATGCTGCTGCTTTTTTTTCTTTAAATGTAGAGGCAGTAAATATTTTAGTTGCCTCTAGAAAGCACCCCCTAAAAAATTAATGGTATATCGTACTGTGAAGCCATTATTTGCCTTGTGTAAGACAAATTTCTTAAGTTTACAGGGGTGAGCAGACACAGGTACCAGCACATAAATGAACTGACTAAATATAGCAGATGAACAGGAAGCATTGCTTAGGAAGGCACCATTAAGCATCATATCTGATCCATACTTTGAAATTTTACAGGTTTTAGATTCTCTTTCAAGTGCAGTTATAGACAGAAAAGTGACTGTAAAAATGACACGGAGGGGTTCTGTATTTTCACAATGATTTCTAGAACAAATTTGCTTCATATATAGGTCAAAAGATTATTTTTGTATCTTGCTAACTCTTTATCTGGAGTAGGGAGAGTTGATCTTTCTGCCTCTTAATGTTGTCATTAGTGGAGCTTGCCAACAACCAAATTTTTTTTTGGTTTGGCCATCGAACTGAAAAAAAAATTCATTTTGGGTCAACGTGAGACAATAATTTTCAAATTTTTCAGCAAACCAAAGAAAAGTTTCAGGCCGAATGAAACATTTTCTTTGTTTTTGAGGGTTTTCTACTTTCTAAAAAAAAGTAAGCAAATGGAAGTAAAATTCTAAATTTGTGAAATGTTTCAGCAACTAACAGAAGTTACTAGATCACAGGCCCTGATTCTCATGGGGGACTTCAATCACCCTGATATCTGCTGGGAGAGCAATACAGCAGTGCACAGACAATCCAGGAAGTTTCTAGAAAGTGTAGGGGACAATTTCCTGGTGCAAGTGCTGGAGGAATGAAGTAGGGGCAGAGCTCTTTTTGACCTGCTGCTCACAAACCAGGAAGAATTAGTAGGGGAAGCAAAAGTGGATGGGAACCTGGGAGGCAGTGACCATGAGATGGTCGAGTTCAGGATCCTGACACAAGGAAGAAAGGAGAGCCGCAGAATGCAAACCCTGGACTTCAGAAAAGCAGACTTTGACTCCCTCAGGGAACTGATGGGCAGGATCCCCTGGGAGAATAACATGAGCCAGGAGAGCTGGCTGTATTTTAAAGAATCCTTATTGAGGTTACAGGGACAAACCATCCCGATGTGTAGAAAGAATAGTAAATATAGCAGGTGACCAGCTTGGCTTAACAGTGAACTCCTTGTTGATCTTAAACACAAAAAAGCAGCTTACAGGAAGTGGAAGATTGGACAAATGACCAGGGAGGAGTATAAAAATATTGCTCAGTCATGCAGGAGTGAAATCAGGAAGGCCAAATCACACTTGGAGTTGCAGCTAGCAAGGGATGTTAAGAGTAACAAGAAGGGTTTCTTCAGGTATGTTCGCAATAAGAAGAAAGTCAAGGAAAGTGTGGGTCCCTTACTGAATGGGGGAGACAGCCTAGTGACAGAGGATGTGGAAAAATCTAATGTACTCAATGCTTTTTTTGCCTCTGTCTTCACGAACAAGGTCAGCTCCCAGACTACTGCACTGGGCAACACAGCATGGGGAGGAGGTGACCAGCCCTCTGTGGAGAAAGAGAAGTGGTTCGGGACTATTTAGAAAAGCTGGACGAGCACAAGTCCATGGGGCCGGATGCACTGCATCCGAGGGTGCTAAAGGAGTTGGCGGATGTGATTGCAGAGTCATTGGCCATTATCTTTGAAAACTCATGGCGATTGGGGGAGGTCCCAGAAGACTGGAAAAAGGCTAATGTAGTGCCCATCCTTTTAAAAGGGAAGGAGGAGGATCCGGGGAACTACAAGCCAGTCAGCCTCACTTCAGTCCCTGGAAAAATCATGGAGCAGGTCCTCAAGGAATCAATTTTGAAGCACTTAGAGGAGAGGAAACAGCATGGATTCAGCAAGGGCAAATCATGCTCGACTAACCTAATTGCCTTCTCTTATGAGATAACTGGCTCTGTGGATGAGGGGAAAGCAGTGAACATGTTATTCCTTGACTTTAGCAAAGCTTTTGATACAGTCTCCCACAATATTCTTGCCAGCATGTTAAAGTAGTATGGGCTGGATGAACGGACTATAAGGTGGATAAAAAGCTGGCTAGATCGTCGGGCTCAACGGGTAGTGATCAACGGCTCCATGTCTAGTTGGTAGCTGGTATCAAGCACAGTGCCCCAAGGGTCGATCCTGGGGCCAGTTTTGTTCAATATCTTCATTAATGATCTGGAGGATGGTGTGGATTGCACCCTCAGCAAGTTTGCAGATGACACTAAACTGGGAGGAGAGGTAGATATGCTGGAAGGTAGGGATAGGATACAGAGGGCCCTAGACAAATTTGAGGATTTGGCCAAAAGAAATCTGATGAGGTTCAACAAGGACAAGTGCAGAGTCCTGCACTTAGGACGAAAGAATCCCATGCACTGCTACAGACTAGGGACCGAGCGGCTAGGCAGCAGTTCTGCAGAAAAGGACCTGGGGGTTACAGTGGACGAGAAGCTGGATATGAGTCAACAGTGTGCCCTTGTTGCCTAGAAGGCTAATGACATTTTGGGCTGTATAAGTAGGAGCATTGCCAGCAGATGGAGGGACGTGATCATTCCCCTCTATTTGGCACTGGTGAGGCCTCATCTGGAGTTTTGGGCCCCACACTACAAGAAGCATGTGGAAAAATTGGAAAGAGTCCAGCAGAGAGTAACAAAAATGATTAGGGGCCTGGAGCACATGACTTATGGGGAGAGGCTGAGGGAACTGGGATTATTTAGTCTTCAGAAGAGAAGAATGATGGGGGAATTTGATAGCTGCTTTCAACTGCCTGAAAGGGGGTTCCAAAGAGGATGAATCTAAAAAGAGTTGTGTCTGAAAAATTTTGCCCAGCTCTAATCATTAGTAGTAAAGAATTTGCAGTCCCATATAGGACTCAGAAAATTCCTGTAGAGCAAGGGAAAGTTGTGGCATTTCTGTTAAACAGGACAGTTTTTCTTCAAAGCCCTTTCTTCTTGTTTGGTGCTCCTTGGTGCTGGAAAAGGACAGCATCTGGGGCATGGCTCCTTTCTGTGGAATCACCCCTACACTAAAGCATGGGGATTTTCCTGTGTAAGATACTGCTGGACCCTATGGGCACGAGATCTTATGGGACTTTGCTTCTTCTGTGAATTCTCCATGATGGCATTTTGGGAGTGGTATATGTAGGGAACCAATGAGAGCACAGATAACCATGGTGGAGGGCAGTCCCTGGGAAGTAATACAGAGATTCTGGACTTCTGCTGCAATAGGCGCCCAGGCATCCAGAGGTGTTTCAGTTTCTATTTCCTCTGGGGTCTTGAGACATCTCATAAACTGACATGCAAATCCCAACCACCCCTGGATGTGCAATGATCAATAGGAAACCCCCAAAGTTGAAATTTAGCAGCACTTGCTGGCCCGTGCATGGGTTTCTTCTGGCTGGGGAGTGATCTGGCCCTCAGCAGACAATGAGATTAAAGATCCATGAGTCCAAACAGTGTGTAGCTGTCTCTTCTATAGCTATATTGGCACTGCAGAGAAAGTAGGAGTAGCAAAAACTACTTTTTGTAAGTAAAGCAAACCCATGTTCAAGGATGCACCAGGAAGCAGATATGTTGAGTAACAGGTTACTATTTTACAGGGGCTTTTCTGAGAGTAGCCATGCTCCAAAATGGGTTTTAAGTCGGTTTCTGGTAGACAACCTCATTCAGAGGTTAGTTGTGCCTTTAAGATAAAGCCCATAATAAGTGGTAGTGTGGAACCAAAGCAACACAAGGGGAGCATCAGGAGGCATCCTTTATAGGGTGTAGCTTATCTTTGTTTGTGTGCCAGTTGCAGGTTGTGGCCCCAATCCTCATCCTTGCCTAACCCCCCTTCCCCTCCTTCTGGTTCTGTGTGCTCTTAGGGGAGTATGGTGGAATCAGGCCTTAGGCTTCTGCCCGTATTTGACAGAATATTTTAACTTTTGCCTTCTTATTTGGGTTTGCTAGAAACTTGTGAACCATATTCTCAGTTGTAAATCAGCATAGTTCCAATAACTTCATAGAGCAGGGTGGGCAAACTTTTTGGCATGAGGGCCACATTGGGTGGGGGAAAACTTGCAGGGCTATGAATGTAGGACTGGGGCAGGGGGTTGGGGTGTGGGAGGAAGTGCAGTGTGCAGGAAGGGGCTCAGGGCAAGGGGTTGGGGCAGAGGAGGGGTGCACAATGCAGGGGGGGGCTCAGGGCAGTGGTGCAGGGAGGGGGTGTGGAGTGTGGGAGGGGGCTCAGGACAGGGGGTTGAGGTGCAGGAGGGGTGCGGGATGCGGTGGGGGCTCAGGGCAGAGGGTTGGGGTGCAGGCAGGGGGCTCAGGGCAGAGAGTTGGGTGTGGGGTACAGGATGGGTTCAGGGTGTGGGCTCCGGTCTGGCGCCACTTACCTGGAGTGGCTCCGGGATGGCAGCGGCACGCAGCAGGGGCCAGGGCAGGCTGCCTGCCTGCCTGCCCTGGCCCTGGCCGCAGCCCCAGCCCTGCGCCGCTCTGGGAAGTGGTTGGCACCACGTCCCTGGAGCCCCTGGGGGAGGGGGCGCAGAGGGCTCTGTGCACCTGTGGATACCTCCCCCGAAGCTTCCATTGGCTGCGGTTCCCCGTTCCTGGCCAACAGGAGCTTCGGGGGAGGTACACACAGGCGAGGGCAGCGTGCGGAGCCCTCTGATTTCCCTCCCCCAGGGGCCGCATGGCTGTGGTGCCGGCCTTTTCTGGGTGTGCCGCGGGCAGGGCTGGCTCTAGGTTTTTTGCCACCCCAAGCAAAAAATTTGCCGCCCCAAGCTCCAAGAGTGCAACTGCCCAAGCAAAAAAAAAAAAATAAAATAAATAAAAAGGGAGGCAGGAATGCAGCTCCTGGAATTGTGCCGCCCCAAGCATGTGCTTGCTTTGCTGGTGCCTAGAGCCGGTCCTGGGCGCAGGGCCCACGGCGCCACAGGGGTGGCAATCCCACGGGCTGGATCCAAAGCCCTGAGGGGCTGGATCCAGCCCACGGGCCATAGTTTGCCCACCCCTGTCATAGAGCTATGCTATTTACCCCAGCTGAGGTTATGTCCAGTATACATTAACCTAAATAGGAAATATAAGGCCTGATTCTGATGTATATTACTTTTAAACCAGTGTGTAACCCATTTGACTTTGGTTCACTTACTCCTGATTTATACCAGCGTAACTGAAATCAGAATCTGGCCCATGGTTTTTAACGTCATGATTACTGGAAGATGAAAAGAAAATAATTAAACGTTATTAATGAAATAATTAAACAAACCTTTTGGGAGGTTTGAACTTCAGAAATACAGGTGGCCTTGTCTGGAATACAGTAGACTGTACCAATCACTAATGATATTAAATTGAATCTATTTAATACCTTTTCAAAGCAAGTCCATTATCCAATGTCTAGTTTTGATTCCTCCAGAACTTCATTCATACTGAGAAGCCTTAGATTTTTTTACTCTCCATTTGATTTTACAATGGTCATTGAAAGTTTCTAATCAGATATAGAGCCTGTTGAAAAATGAGAAATACTTCCTACAAAGAATGTCTTTTGGTAGAAATTTAAAACATATGAAACTTTCTGGACAGCTTTAATTTCCAGCATAGCTGACATTGTTTTCTTTATTTATTTAGTATAGATGTATTGTACTGTAATTTCAATAAATGCAGTGTCCAAACTCTGTCAATTTGTCCCAGAGCAATAGGGGAGGTGGTTTTCAACATTTCCACAAGCATTCACTTCTCTAGCTTGTGCATCTGCTCAACATGATATTACCAGCAGTGGCAGCAGCCCTATATGATATGTTCCCAAGACGACAGAAAACTGCACAGGCTGGGCCAGCGCAGAGAAAGAAGCTACCAGGAATCTGGTATTTAATTGCTGTTTGTTCTAAGGTGTTTTTAAAAAAATCATTCAACATCTGGGGAATTTTAAGGATGAAATTTTGGCCCCATTGAAGTCAATAGGAGTTTTGTCACCGACATCAATGGGGCTAGGATTTGGAAGTGTGAAAAAAAAAATCAATAATCCAGTCAACATTTGTAACGTTTTATTGCATATGATTGGGCAAGGCTTTTTGAGTTCAGCCTGACTTTTGATTTATCAGATATCATTAAAGGTTCAATCCTGAAATCTCTTCTCAAGCAAAACGGCCTCTGATATTAGTTACAGATGGGGGCAAAGAACAAATTTAAATCTAGATCCAAACTTCCTCAGGGTTTAAGAGGTTTGGACCCCATGTTCTGATTTGAACCCATCTCTAATTTCAGTGGGCATTCTCACTGAAAAAGGACTATAGAAATGGGCCCTAAAACATACCTTTTCTTTGTGATTGTACTGAGTCATCTATGGAGACAATCCAAGAATGTCTGTATTTTTAAATAAATTGTAGGGTAGCTAATTACTACTGTTTATAGGTGTAGGGAAACTAGTAAATAAGTAAATTAAAACAAATGATTCATACCCCACTGCCTGTTTTTCTTAGCATTTTCATGTTAAATTACTATGTTTTGGAGGTGGACAACTTGGCTAAAAATAAGCATACCAATGTGAAGCTTAGAATACAAGCTCTTAAACCAGACTGACTTTTTTTTTTTTAAATAAATACATTTTGGTTTGGACCAATTCGCCTTTTAAAAATAACAAAAAGGAAAAGAGCAAAACAGAAGTTTTCTGGTAACAGGTGACTCTCTTTCACACTTCACTAACCCCTAACAAACTTATCGCCTGCTTTTGCATTCCTTCTCATCACCCAAATCTCCCAGGGAAGTCAGCAGAAGATTTGGGTGCCCCAAAAATGCAGTATCAGGTCCATTATTTTTAATAATACCACAATGACATTTTGCAGTCTGTTAGTATTTCTCAATATATATTTTTTAATTATAATGAAAACAGCTATTAACGTTTGTTTGAAAGATCCCTTGTCTTGTCTAGTTGGATTATGACCTTTTGGGGCAGGGACCATCTCTGACTATGAGTTTGCACAGCACCTAGCAGAAGCGGTATGTGATCTTGAATTGTTCCTTTGGGCACTACAGTAATACAAATGATAAAGAATATTTGAACACTTATACTAAATACTTTCTGTATGTGTGAGAATCAATTGCTTCTTCTTCGAGTGATGGTCCCGATTGTATTCCACTGAGGGTTTATGCATGTGGCACAAACGCCCTGGCTCATGGTTTCTTCCAAGGAGATAAGGCATGGGGCAGACTGACTGCGTCTCTAGTTCCGACCTGAACTATGCAGTGGTGAGAAGGAACTATTAGTGTCCTCTTGTGTGTGATGCACATGAAAAAATATACAATTGTACATAGTTTTTTGATTTTTGTTTTACCATTTTTATAGTAGTTTTTGTAGTTTGATAGTTTAGGAAAAGGATTGGGTTTCCTTTTGGGGAGTTTTGTTCCTCGCAAACACCCCCCTCACCATACCCATGTGTGGGTACTGGACTATGCCAAAACCCCTGGCTTTAAAATCTGCGCCTCCTGCCCGCGTTCCTTCTTGATCAATGACCAACACAGTGCTGCCTCTATTGCTTGGGAGAAGCCCACATTTCATTCAAGTGCATTATCTACCAGTTTTTCCCCCAGCCGTAGACAAGAACATCAGGCTCTCCACCTCTGGAAGCATTTCATGGAAGTTGCTGTGAAACCTCATTCAGACCCTGGTCGGGCAACCCCCTGTACATCGGCTTGAGGCTGCCGGGGTGTGCCTCCAACTTTGGAGTCCAAGGCCAGGGCTTAGTGGGGAGATAAGGAAGCATGCACCTAAGCATGGCAGTAAATCTTCCTCTAGGCCTAAGAAGGGAAGAGACTCCATCTTTGAGTTCCAGTCATGGAGATGAAGCATGTCCTAAAGTGCACAAACACGAAAAGAAGCTGCACAAATCGATGGATCCGCCGGTACTGAGTGCTGACCTGAACACACAGACAACACTGGCGTCCCTCAGAGCTAGAGAGCCATCCGCTCTGGGAAAGACCATTGCTCCCTGTGACCGGGTGTATCAGCCCCATACTGGTACAAAAGGGGTTAACCCTTCTCTCTTAGCCGAGGAGACCCCACCCCACCCCATCCCCAGCTCTGCTGGGAATGCTCCAGCTGGAAGCAGGATATAAAAGCCAGCAAAGCAGCTCAGTCTGGGAGGACCACTGGTGGGAAGGAGGTGTGTTGCTAGCTTCTGAGGGAGGACCTCCTGCACTCCAGGCCATGGAGGCCAGACAGTTGGAGATGGACCCCGAAACACCGGCTTGGGACAGGGAGAGGGGAGAGACCGGAGAATCCCTGAGGTGGAGAACCCCAGAGACGTGGGTAGGAAGTAACCCAGGGAAGCTTTGCTGGGGAAACATTTACAGAGCCGGACCAAGGCATGGCGTGTTTCGGCTGGAGCCCTGCCGAGCTGGTGGTGGGCAATTCCGCCACCGATAGGGCCCTGGGTTGGGATCCGGTAGAGAGTGCAGGCCTGGATCCCCCTAACATGGCCACAGCCCACCACAAGGTGGTGGCCCTGCTCACCAGCATTATGGACTCTGGCCGCCAGGCTGCACTGCCCTGAGAGCAAAGGCTGTAGTACTGACTCTGGCCATTGGGCCGCACTGCCATGAGAGCAAGGGCCATGTCACTGACTCTGGCCATTGGGCTGCACTGCCCTGACAGTAAGGGCTGTATTATGGACTCTGGCCATTGGGCCGCACTGCCCTGAGAGCAAGGGCTGTATTCCTGACTCTTGCCATTAGGCCACAGTGCCCTAAGGGCAAGAGCCGTATTATTGACTCTGGACACTAGGCTGCACTGCCCTGATAGCAAGGGCTGTGTTCCTGACTTTGGCCACTAGGCCAGACTGCCCTGATAACAGGGGCCATATTATTGACTCCAGTCGTCAGGCCGTGCTGCCCTGAACACAAGGGTCGTCAGACTAAGGTCAAAGGACCACACAGCCCCAGTGCCAGGGGCAGCCCTATAGACACAACTGCGGGGCCGTAACGCACCCAACCCACCAAACGGTGACAGGTGCATCAGCCCTGCGAAACTCCCGTACCAGTTCCAGGAACTGAAAAAGTTCCCTTGACTCTGAGGAGATCGGGAAAAGCACCAGAGCCTCAGGAAGTGTTTTCCCTAGGAGAGCCAAGGTTCCCAGACCTTCTGGTGCCCTCTACTTCAAGGGAACAGCACTAGACATACCATATCTGAGGCACTCCTCACCCCCACTCCGGCCGTGTATATGTGTCTGATGGCTCTGAGGGTACCACCGATGGAACCAGTCTCCGCATTTTCATCTTCGGAGGACACAGATAAGTGATGAGATCCTTTCTTGCCACTATGAATATCAATGGAGCCTTCTACATCGTGGCAGTATCCTCTACTCCAGCTGCTGCAGAGCCACTGTTCTCCTGCACCACTGGGCTCTCCTCAGCACGCTCCATATCTGTCATACTGGGCCTATTGGGGATCCTGGCCCCAGTGTGCTCCCTCGGAACCTGTCCCTTCCACCAGAGAGGCTTTGCCTATTTCACAGTCTCTGGCGTCTTCGACTAGATGCTCAGAACCAGCATGGAAGATAAGCCACTCAGTCTGGCTCTGACGTTACTGCTGGAATAGGAGAGATTCCTGTTATCCTCACCTGATGCAGCAGTGACTTCAACATTCCCCTCCCCCCACCTCCTCCTGATGTCTACCACCAATTCCAGGATCTCCTGTGCAGACTGACTGGAAAGCTTCACATCCCCCTCGAGGAGATCCAAGACACTCAGCATAAGTTGCTGGATAATCATTGGTGCCAAGCAGAGTCACTCCTACCAATCAATGATGCCGTCCTTGAGCCAGCTCGCACAGTTGGGCATACGTCAGCCACATGTATGCCTACCCCAAAGAAAAAAAATATTATGTACCAGCCAAGCGGTCTGAGTTTCTGTTCTCACCCCCGCCTTCCCAAATTTACCCGTGGTCCAGGCAGCGATGGAACGGGATAGGCAACAGCATCCATGCTCCATCCCCTCTGACAGGGAGGGCAAGTGACTGGACCTTTTAGGCTGCAAAATCTTCTCTTCATCCAGCCTTCAATTCAGGACTTCGAATGATCAGGCATTACTTGCCTGTATTCTCACCATTTATAACCCATTATAATGAATTACCAGTGCAACACATGTACCCAGCGACTACCAACAAAGCCAACATTTATTATGTCTGCTCACGCACAACCCATTAAGAAATATATGTATTAATATTCATAGAGAGAGGGGACAGTGTTTTGAATCACAGGCATGTGAACTTTCATACATTTAGAAAGAGCTTCTTATTATACTTGTTCAGATATGCATTGAAAACATCCAAGGACTCGACTTTCTTCTGAAAATTACTCAAAAAGGTGACTTTTCAAAGAAATTCACTGAACTCCAGTACCATTAAATCCTCACACACATTGAAAATGTACCCTGTTTTGTTAATTATTACTCAGAGTGCCAAAAGCCTAAGTGATTTAAATGACTCAATTGTATATACATACGACACTGAGATGCCTAGATATTGTATATATATATTAATTTTAAAGGGTTTCCTGCTTGTCTTTCTGGAATTATAACATTCTTTTGGAAGCTGTTTGGGTGATACCTGCAATTTCAAAATTGTCTTTGAAATTGCCCAAACAGTGAGTGGAAGGAGATGACGAAGGAAGAGCCCTTTATAAGACCTGAAACACAGACTGATTATACGAAGGCTAAAAGTGAAGAGGTAAGAAAATATAGCTATTTTTAACTGCCTACAGTTTGTTCTGCAATGGAATGTTACAAATACTTTCTCTATTTGCCCTTTTTCAGTGCCACTTTTGCTAGCGTACATATGAAGACTGTTTAGCACAAGGCAATTCTTTGGAGTAAGAGAGGATAAGAGTGGCGATGTGATAGGTGGGATCAGTGGCAGTTCTTCATAGTGGAATTTGAATGTGTTTTCTTGCTGTAGGGTTTAAACCTTAGGCAGAATAACCTATTGGCTGAAGGCCTTGGCAAGGGATGGGCTAAATGACTCAATAGATCTTTTCCATCTCTAACTCCTATGATATAAATATCTGGACTTATTTTTCACATGAACTGGTGAAAGTTTGGGAGGTTTTTTTGGTCATGTTCTCTCACATGCTAGCCGTACTAAACTTCTGTCAGTTTTATGCACATCTCTTAAACCACTGCAGCAGAGATACATCTAGTAAAAGTTTGAATGTTCCCTAAAAGTTTGTTCCAGGCAACAAACATTTGTGGTTTCCCCTAGACTGAATCTAAAAAGAGGCTAAAGTGAAAAAATAATGAAATTCTGGGAGTTCAGACTTGCTTAAAAGCAAGATAAATGTAGTCATAGTAAAAGTTATTAATTATCCTATGTTAAATTTTAAAATATAGTGCTGTAAGTATGTTACATTAAATAACAGATGTAGATTTTTGTATTTTGGCAAAAACTTATTTTCACATTAATGGTGAGAAGTTTTCCATTTGTTTGTAATTGGGCATTATTTTTGTTCCACTGTGGATTTAGTACAGATGAGGGATGACATGTACTTTGCAAGTCCTATGAGCTCTGTCATACAGTGTAGTTGTTTTTTTTTTTTTTTTTTGACTTTGTATTAAATGGTCAGTTAGTTCACTAGTATGTTAATATATATGTGTGGACGCAAATCATTGAAATGTGCACAAACTAAAGTTAAACCTGTGGACACCCTGTGTAGACCTGCCCCTTGTCTTCACAAGGCTACAAAAGTTGTGACAAACAAAATTAGACTAGAATTTTCTGAAGGCAGATATCTTGTCCACCTTTTTTGTGATTTTCACTTTTATGTTTCTTATTTAAAGCTATTTTAACTGAGGTTGTGTGTGTCTTAATGGTATCATACCGTAGCCATTAATGCTTATTTCCTCTGATTTTCAGTCATGTCTATTATATCAGTTTCTTGTATTGAACTGATTTCTGCGATTGGCATCTCCAGATTTAGGGATCATGAAAACAGGAATAGTGATGTCTGCAAGAATGGCAAGTTTCTGTTTCATTTTCTTCATTAAATGACTGTATATGCTCCCGAGTTATTCTCTACATAGTTTATCAGCCAATATATATGAACTGTGTGTTTAGAGACAAAGAGGATCTATAGCTGAAATGCCTCTAGTCATGGCAGTTTTTTCCTTCCTAAATCTGTGTCAATCTAGTTCTTCATAATTTATACCCGATTGAAGAAATGATTTAAGATCATGAGATGGGATCTTCAAAAGCACTTAAGTGATTTAGGAGCACAAGTCCCATTGACTTTCAATAGGGCTTCCACCCCTAAACCACTTAGGGGCTTTTGAACAGAATTATAGAATATCAGGGTTGGAAGGGACCTCAGGAGGTCATCTAGTCCAACCCCCTGCTCAAAGCAGGACCAATCCCCAATTTTAGCCCCAGATCCCTAAATGGCCCCCTCAAGGATTGAACTCACAACCCTGCGTTTACCAGGCCAATGTTCAAACCACTGAGCTATCCCTCCCCCCATCTCATGAATATTTTCAATATATTTTAGTGCTGCATTAACTTGTATTGCATGACTACTGATTACAATCTTTAATTTGCAAAAGCTTGTTTCTTTTTCTAGTCACTACTTGACCTTGTTTATGAAAATTTAGCAATCATGTGTTCTTTTTTTGCCAAGTTGTCTAATGAGTAGTTTAGGATAGTAGTCCCTTTTACTATTGTCATTCTATTTTTTTAGAATCCAGTTTCTAGAAGATGTTTCTTAATAACTGTAGATGATTCATAAAGATTTCTTTGTTGTCCCTTTGGCTGGTATTTCATAAGCACATACAATAGTTGATGTAATCATTTTCTAAACATTTGCAAGAGTTAATGTCTTGACTGTACTGATCTTAGCATGAAGAATGTTAATACTGAGATATAATCCTTGTTAGGGTCAATAACTTCCATTTGCTAAATTGTATGGCTTCTTGTATTTTATTTAGATGTGGAATGGGGAAGAAACTGACTTGATCAAAAGTGCACCTGTTTTATTGCTTTATGGAAATCCATTATTGTAGTTCTTTGTTAGTGTGAGGAAAAAAAATCTCTTTTGCATTCTTTTGATCTTTGTTGCATGCTGCATATGATGTGTTTTAAATCTTCTATTCTTTATCTTTTCTATTGGGCAATCCATTTAAACTAGAGGTTTATCTATTTAACTTAGATTCCTGGGTTGTACATTAAGTGTACACAGTCAAGAAAAAGAAACTAGAGGTAATTGAAAACAGCTTGATGAAAATATCTGCTAAATATACAGTGACAGTCAAAATAGCAAGCAAAATGTGAGGGTTTATAAAGAAGGGTTAGAAAACAAAACCCAAAATATGTTGGCTTTATATAAATAAATAATATACCCTCATCTGGAATAGTGTGTTCAGTGCTGGTGCCAACTCAAAAATACAAAGAGAAATATAATGGGTCCAAAAACCAGACAATGAAATTGATTAGAAGCAGGAAGAGACTTCACTGAAGAGAGACTGAAAGGAATAGCACTTTAACTTAGAGATGAACAACAGGGGACTTTTTAAGAGACATGTAAAATAATGTATGGTATAGTGAAGGCCAGTTGTGTATTATGAGAAAGGGTAATCAGATATGCAAGACGAAAGGGGCATTCAAAGAAACTGACAGATAACAAGTTTATATCTGATAAGCTAAATGCTTTTTTTAATGCAACATATACTTAACCTGTGGAACTTGTTGCCATAAACTATTGAGACCAAGAGCTTAGTATGAACAAAACAAAGTATTAGAAATTTTAATGGATAATGAGAACCTCCATGGTTATATATGGTAGGATAAAAACAAAAGATGACAAACTCCATTGCATCCAGGCATGCACCAAATACTAAGGTCCAGATCCACAAAGGTATTTAGGCTCCCAACTTCCACTGATTTTTGTAGAGCACTTAACACAATGAGTTCCTGTTCCATGACTGGGAATTACAGGCATTACTGCAATACAGACCATGATGAGGAGAATAATGAATAACTAATTAGGAAATCTATCTCCTCCACAGGCAGATTATTCCATAATTGTCAATTATGGGGCTTCTTTCCACCTTCCTTTGAAGCATTTGGTATTGGCTGTAGTTGGAGATATGTAACCAGGCACAGACTCACTGGCAGCACCTCCTGCTGGTTGTCTCAGGGAATTAGCATTCCAGCCTCTAGAGCACCCTCTTCAGGCCGATGTCTCACCTTGCTGCTGGCTCCCATGTCCCTCCCAGCACACCAGTGCCCCTTTTACTGGGTGCTGCCCCCTGGCAGTACCCCACAGTTCTGGGTCTCCCCCTCCCAGGGGAACCCCCTCACCCATTATCCCTACCTTGCCACAATCATAGGCTCCTGCCAGTTACCAGCTAGCCCCCACGCCTTGGGGCAGACTGCAGCATGAGCCACTCATCACAGGCAAGGTTGGTTTTGGACCTGCTGCCTCGGTCTAACCTTGGGCTGTCCCCTGCAACCCCAGTACCAGCTAGGCCTAATACTAGGCCACAGCTTGGGGCTTTCCTGGCTGGAGCTCCCTAGCTCCTCAGGCACTTCCCCAGCCCCGCTCCAATCTCAGTATTCTGCTTAAGTTCCTGCAGCTAGGTCCCTCCCTCTCAGAAGCTAAAGAGAGTATCTCTTCTGTTCCTGGCATCCCTGGCTTTTATAAGGCCCAATGGGTCTGTTTGGGGCGTGGCCCCAGTTGCAGCTGCTCTACCAATCAGCCCAGCTCTTCCCCTGCCCCAGCCCTCTCCCAGGGCTATCTTAAACCCATCTGGGCTCAAGCGAGTGTCTACCCTGCTACAAGACAGAATACTTGACTATGAGGTGGACTATTGACTTGATCTGGTATGGCAAAACCTGTATTTCAATCAGTTGTTCTTGCTGAACTATTTGGCAATGAGAGCTGGGTTTTAAATTGTATATGATGTCAACTAAATAATCACAGATCACCTAACTAATTAGCTTTGGTTAGTAAATATTTTTACACTCAACCTAATTATTAGCTAAATACAGTTTTATTGTGTCTGTAGCTTACTTGTATCCTTTTTATGTTGTGTTCTAGATGGGGGAAAAAAGATAGCTTTAGAACAGATAGGGGTATTGGTTGATGTTGAGTAATTTATCCTGTGTTACACTGCCATTTCAGGGGACCCCTTGCCAGCAGCACCCTATGTGCATTTTGCCTCGGATTTCTTTCTACGTGTTGTTCTTTTTGGCCTTATAGGCCATTGTTTGAAAGAAAGGGAAAAATTGTTACAAATTGTGGCCTGTGTTATAGAGGTCAGACTAGGTTATCATAATTTGTCCCTTTTGGCCTCCAAATCTATGAAAAAATGTAAATAAGAGGCATAGGTGCCAACTTTCCATTGTGCCGGGGTGTGCTCGACCCCAGGCTCTGCCCCAGGCCCCGCTCCCACCCCACCCCTTCCCTTAAGACTAGATCCCAGCTCTGACCCACTTCTTCCTACCCCCCCAGCTACACCCCTACCCTGCCCCTTCCCCTGAGCATGCCGCATCCTTGCTCCTCCTCACTCCCAGCCTCCTGCAGGCCACGAAACAGCTAATTGCAGCAGGCAGGAGGCATGAGGAGGAGGAGCTGATCTGCAGGGCCCACTGGCAGGCAGGAGGTGCTGGGTGTGGGGCAGAGAGGGAAGTGCTGGAGGGTGCTCAGCACCCACAATTTTTTCCCCATGGGTGTTCATAGCTCCAGAGTCGGCACCTACGATAAGAGGCATCGTGTATGTTAAGGACTATGGATCAAGGTGTAACTGAGAGGGAAAAAAAAACTTGTTCTGAGTGTTTTGAAAACCTGATGGTATTTTTGCAATGTAGAATTTTCAGTTGACGGCTCAATTAAGTGTGCAATTGCTCATGCAAATTTCCATTTCCAGTAGTACTAGTTCTAATTTAAATTACTCATACAAAAATATTTTTATTTGAGCATGCAACTGCTCAAGCATCGGTACCATATTTAGTGCTTAAAATACAGCCTTGCTATCTTTCACACCAACATTGTTTCTTATTTAACAAAACCAGTAGGGAATTACTTAAATTTATTTTTTCTCTTACACAGCATGTCTCATCCACAAGATGGGAAAATTTCCCACAGGAGGTACCACAGAGTCATATGTAGTACTTGCTTGTAGAAGTTTGCGGGGAAAGTCCCACCCTCTTCCAGTCCTCTTCTGATTCAGCAAAAGTGCTGATGCAATTAGAACCCACAACTAGATTTTTTTTGGAATCTTGAAACTTATCACAGGCTAAAGAGCTGCCTGTTGGCTATTGTTGAAGATAAACAGACAGATCAGCCAATCAGACACAGGTGAGAATGACCATTCTGGGAGCAAAAGGTATTTTGTGCCTCCTGGTTAGATGCACAGACCTGTTCTTTTGATTTAAAAAAAAAAGTTACTTTATTTCCTCTTCAAGGATTAGAAGTAAACGATATAAGGAAACGAGAGGGAAGAAAGTACTGTACTACAAGTAAAAGAGAATTGTCGCTATACTTTAGGGACAGATCTTGCATTCTTTGTGCATCCAAAACTTCGTTTGAAGCTAATTTGCCTAAGTAAGGACCACAAGATTTGCCCTAAGAAAATTAGAAACAGGACTTAATTGAGTGGGTTTAATAAAGATCTCCTCTATGAAAAAGAAAGGGAGGCTGAGAAGGATTCTTTGTAGGCAGGGCCTTTTATGTGCTCAGTTTCTATAGTGTTTATAGGTAGGTGAAGCAAGCGCTCTCCAATTACTAGTGACAGTTTGGTGGCATGCGAACCCAGCCATGTGATTCTATATACTGTAAATCTGCCAAGGCAATATATGCAGAAAACCCAGGCTGGTGAGAACATTTAAAAATTAAGTCTGAGAATTTGTTTATAAGGTTGAGCTTGAAAGACTGCATCAAAGGGAAGACCACAACACACAAAGTGTCTGAATAATAAATAGATTTAAATTTGATTTTTTTTTTCTTTCTGTGGCCAGGACTTGGTTTGGGTGAGAGAGTACATTTTTTTCAATTTCCTGAATTCTTAATTTGAGATCAATGCTATCATTAAAAAACTATCCTGAGAACTATCCTAAACTATCCTGAGAAGTAGAAGCCTGATCCAGCAAGATGCTAGAGTCCTCCTCTGTAAACGCAACATCCTCAGCTCTTTCTAACATCAATGGGAGCTAAGAGTGTTTAGGGCAGTGGTGGGCAGGCACGGCTGCCTGCAGCTCCCAATGGTGGCGGTTTGCCATTCCCGGCCACTGGGGGCTGTGGGAAGGGGCAGCCAGCACGTCCCTGTGGCCCACGCCGCTTCCCACAGCTCCCATTGGCTGGGAACGGTGAACTGCTGCCACTGGGAGCTGTGGGCGGCCGTGCCTGCGGACAGTCAATGTAAAACTGTCTTGTGGCCTGCCAGCGGATTGCCCTGATGGGCTGCAGGTTGGCCACCACTGGTTTAGGGTGATCATATTTCCCAAAAACAAAAATGGGACACAGCCAGCCGCTCACCTGAGGCCCCCCACAATGCTGTTGCTGGAACCCTGTGGGCCCCTCCCCCCCCGGAGCAAAGCTGTTGCCCATGGCTGGAACAATGTGGGGGGCCCCTGCATGCTGGAACACTTCCTCTCCCTCCCAGCCCTGCCTCCCCTGCTGCAGGGGGCTGGCATCTCTGCTTGCCCCCTGCATGTTCTTCCACACCACGCCCTACTTTTTTGACAAAAGTGAGCATTTGTCCCATTTTTGCTTACCAACTAATCAAATCAGCAAGAGCAAACCGAACAAATTCCTCCTTTTGAAAAAGAAGTCGGGATGGCTGGACAGGGCTTAAAAAAGGGACTGTGCTGGCCAAAATGGGATGTCTGGTCACCCTAGTGTTCAGCATTATGCAGGATTGGGCCCAAGGAGATGTGAACATGACAAGAGCTAGACTCCGATATTCTAGACTTCCCTCCCTCCCATCTGTGACATTATGGAATGCCACAGCATTTTCACTGGCTGCAAAGCTCCTGACTGGGAGAACAGCACTATTGTATTCAGAGCAAGAGACAGAGCATTAATGATGTAACTAAAGCAATATCAAAAAATTTATAATAAAGACTGCAGTTCAACTTTCCTTGTAGTTTTTACTGCCTCCAGTAAAGGCCTATTAGCCAACTGCAACAAAGATTTTATTTGAGAGAGATTAGTTACAAACTAGAGAATGTGCCATCACATTAACACTTACTTTTCTTGAACAACAGACTCTGGACTATGGTGTAACTTCTCAAATTCTCTCTGAAGTGTTTAGCAGTATGCATGGAAGCAGTTAAACTAGAATTAGATTTCCTTGCTTTCCCATTTGCTGCTTCAGAGATAAAAGACAGCAACCATCAGGTAAGTGAAGAGCAAATTTATTTGCAAATCCAAAAAAATTCTGGACTATTCACAGACGTAGAAAAAGAAATAACAACCAAGCTCTCAAAAGTAATGATCAAACAATGTTAAAGAAGCAGTTTAAAAATAATGAAAAACCCAGGAGGTAAAAAATTCTATTATATCTATTATAAATAAATACTAATTACTTAACTAAATTATCATACTACGAAATAGTCTTACAACTTTATTTTAAAGATCTTCTGCACTTTCCACAGTATGCATCTGATGAAGTGAGCTGTAGCTCACGAAAGCTTATGCTCAAATAAATTGGTTAGTCTCTAAGGTGCCACAAGTACTCCTTTTCTTTTTGTGAATACAGACTAACACGGCTGTTACTCTGAAACCTAACTTTATCTTTCTTTAGGAGCTGGTGGTCTATCAATCCTGTAACCTAACAGATTCAAGGCTGGTAGTCTTTGCTTCCAAATTCTCTCTGGGTTAGTACAACTGCATTTTCTACGTTTAAGACAATCCTGGTTCTTTGCGGGTCAGTGGTAGTTTGCCATTGAATCCATTAGGACCAGGATTTGGCCCAGAAAAAAACATCCCCAGTTACTGAACACTTAAACATGAATTTAAATCTCAGTGAATGGGATTTAAGTGCATGTTTAACTTTTTTTGAATTTAGTTTAAGTGAGAAAATTCATTCCTCCATCACCAGTTGCAGGATAGTTGATTGTGTCGCTAGTTGAACTGTTGCAGTAACATGTTCTCACAGTAGGTTTTTGATAACTATTTCAGTGTGTCCACAGCATTTATAGCCATGGTTATACTAGCTTTGGTCCTGGGATCCAGTGTTTTAAAGAGGAAGTTTATTAATAGCCCCAACTGGCTTAATGAGAACAGGCTCGGGGCAGGTGCCACCTTCCTGTCCTGCTTCACTCCCCCTTTGTCCTTAGTACTGCACAGACACGGTGGGTGAGATAATAGCTTTTATTGGCCCCATTTCTGCTGCTGGGAGAGCCAGGCTTTGGAGCTGACAGAGCTCTTCTGGCCTGGCTCTCAACAGAAGTGGGTGGGTCCAATAAAAGCGATCACCTCGCTCACTTTGTCTGTCTGGTATCCTGGGCCCCACAGGGCGGCACCAGCCCTGCAACCACCTGCAGTGCAGCGTCTAGCCTGGTCCCACTCAGCTAATTGCTGCTGAATGTCCCGGGGGGCGACAGCCAGATCCCCAGTAGGGGCCCAAGGAAGCGCTGAGGGGAAGGGGAATGGCGGGGAGGGAGGCATCCCCGTTGGGCCCGGGCAGGCAACCCCAAGCGCGCTGGGTGGAGGCAGCCGCCCACTCCCGCAGCGCCGCTTGCCCCGACCGCGGCCCGCGGGGAGGCCAGAGCGCTCCCGGCCCGGCCCTGCGGGACAGGCCGCCGCTCCCTGGCGGAGGAGAGTCCCCGCCCAGCGGCTGCCTGTCAGTGGCGGAGGCTGGCGCCGCCGTCCCGCCCCTCGGCTGCTGCTACGGCGGCGGCTCCTCCTCCCGGCGGGCAGCCCCGGCTGTCACCGAGCGCGCGGGCCGGGCGGCGCGGAGAGCGGGTGCCCCCCTCCCCGGCGCCGCGTCCGCAGGCAGCCGGCGGGACCGGGCCGCCGTAGCCATGTTGAGGAGGATTTTGCAGCGGGTAAGAGGGTGACAGCGGCCGGCCCGGGCAGCCGCGTGGGGGGGGGGCGGCTCCGCTTCCTGCTGCCAGCGGCGGCGGGTCAGGGCAGGCGGCGCGTGTGGCTGCATGGCACCCCCCCCCCCCGCCCCGCACTCCCCGCCCCGCGCTCCGGCCTGCCTCCCCAGGCCCGGCTGCAGGCGGGCCCCCGCCCTGCCCCTTCGTGGGGGAGGCAGCACATTGCCTGCTAGCCGGGGCCCTCCCCCCGCTGTGGGGCAGCCTGCTGGGGGTACGGCCCGGCCGGGAGGGGGGATTCCTGTCTCCCCAGTGTCCAGTGCTAGGCAGTGCCCCCCCGGATCACACCCCCCCCCCCCGCACACACACGTAGTCTGGGCTGGGCAGGGCCCCCTCGTGTGCCCCGGAATGTTTCTGCCCCGCCTGGTGCAGGCCGAGGCCAGGGAATCCAGCGGAGAGCGGGAGCGGAGGGATGCAGGCCCAGGACCCAGCTCCTCTCCACCTGACTCCTGCTGCAGTAGGTGGTGTCCGCCTGGTGCTGGGCTGGAGGCCCGTTCTCGTGTCAGGAGAGGGTTAATGGCAGGGCTCTCTGGCTGGGGGGTGTCGCTGCTGGGGTTGGGAGACATTACTCACGCTCCTAAGTCTTGTGTTGTTAAACATACATTTCTTACGTCTCCCTCTGAAGCTCCCTGAGCCATTATACACTCTCACGCTCACAGAAGATCAAAATAAATTCAAGTCACACAAATTCTGTAACTCAGACCCACAGTAATCCTGGGTAGTATATTTCCATCCTACTTCCCTCTGGGCTCTGATTAATAAATAAACTGTAAAGTCAGTTGAAATACAAATGCAAGCCAGGACACCAAAAACTACCAGCCAGCTGTTGCCTATTTTAGGAATTGGTTCCTGTGTAACTTTAGCTAGGTTTAAAAATCAACTTGTGCTATTTGATTCTGAACCCCATCTTTCCTTCTGCTCTCCTCATTTGCCTTTAAAAAAACCCTCAGTTGTTTACCTTGCTACTATGTTGGTGTGTTAGCTGTCCTTCTAATAGGTTGTTTGTGGTTTACATGGATGTTGACCGTGCGGATATTAATGTGCAACAAAACATAGATGACAAACATGGTTGTCAAAAACATTTGGTTTCCACTGGAGTTGGATAACTGGTTCAAAGTGCAAAGGGAATGCCTTCATCTTTGGTGTTCAGCATTGGGATGTACAGAATAGAGTTGAGTCACCCAGCTAGTTGAAAGGGTGTGCTCTAATTCCTGCATAGCTTTCATGCAATATCAGTGTCATGTAGAACTTAGTCATGTATAAGTGGTGAAAATAGCCAACTTTGGTATTTGACACCAGCTTTGAAAATTGCCTGTTTTCACAAGCATATTTGTGAAAGGCTTTGAAGGCTTTTGAAGTTGTTGTTCTAATAATACTCTGTGTAAGGAACATATATTGAAATGATAATAAATCCTTGTTATGTGTGGGAAGGAAAGATATCTGTGTACATATAGTATTGGTGTACTTTGAAGTATGGGGGGACTGATTTTTCTTGTGCCTCAGACTGTATTTCTGCCATAGTTTTCTAATCAATCAAAGTTTTCCCCTCTGCTTATTTAAAAGTTACTGTTTACAAGGAATAGTTTCCTGCCTGAAATATAACTTACCTGATTAATTCTTTGGGAACAGCAAAAAACAGGGAAACTTTACTTTCGATGCTGATCATCTTAGTTTTATTAACATTAGTTGTTCCTGGGAAATGAGCTGCTGTTTAGAAAAACTTACACTGTTGTCGAATATGTGGCTGAAAATAGAAATTTAATTAACATGATATTTTATAAAATCTAAGGCCAATATAAATGTTCCCACATTTTTAAAATTTCAGCGAAGACAGTTTTTTTTTTTTTTAAACAAACATTCCCTTGTCCTTTTTGAAACTCAAACTAGAACTAACTGTGAACAAAAATGAAACTGATTTCATTCATTTTTATTTTTCAAGTAGAAGGAAATACAAAATATAAACAAAAGGCATAATGACTATGTGAACTTTAAAAACCTTTCTTTTTCTTTGTTATTAGTAACATAAAGAAATGTTTGCTTACAACATATGATTAAGTTCACAGTGTCCCTTTAACAGAAAGTTATGTTAAAATTATACAAACAGTTGTATGTTTGCATGGGTTACATTAGAAGCAGCTCCTGGTATATGATTAGGGCCCTACCAAATTCATGGTAATGAAAAATGCATCACAGACTGTGAAATCTGATCTCCCCTGTGAAATCTGGTGCCCAGCTGGGCATAGGCACGGACTTCTGCTTGCTCCGGTGGGTGCTCGACTCCCCCCCTGCCCCTGGGCCCGCCCTGACTCCGCCCCTGCCCCCGTTCCAACCCCTTCCCTAAAATCCCCGCCCCAACTCCACCCCCTCCCTGCCCCTATTCTGACTCCTTCCCCAAATCCCTGCCCCAGCCCCGCCTCTTCCCCGCCTCCTCCCCTGAGCGCACCACCTTCCCGCTCCTCCCTGCTCCCTCCCAGAGCTTGCTACGCCACCAAACAGCTGTTTGGAGGCGGCAAGCGCTGGGAGGTAGGCAGAGGAGTGGGGACGCGGCGCACTCAGAGAAGGAGGTGAAGTGGGGCGGGGAGGGGAGCTTGGCTGCCAGTGGATGCAGAGCACCCACTAATTTTTCCCTGTGGGTGCTCCAGCCCCAGAGCACCCACGGAGACAGTGTCTATGCCGCTGGGGCTCCTACCCTGTGCAGCACTTCGGCTGCTAGTCCCAGCAGAGGATGGGGAAAGAGAAGATTTCCTCTTTCCCTACATGAGCCACTCCCGGCGTGGGTCAGACCCACCTCTGGGAACCTGTCTGAGATGCAGGAAGCTGCACGACTTGAGCTGTCGCCACCCAGCATGGGAGAGGTTGTAGCTTGAGCTGCGGAGAGGCTGTGGCTTGAACTGTCTCTCTCTCTCTCACACACCCGTGTGGAGAGGCTGCAGCTCCAGCTATCAGTCCTCCATGCTGCTGGGAAAACTGGACATAGGTTAAAAACCACCCCCCCATTTCTGCGCTGCTGCTAGCAGTGGTGCTGACTTAAGAGCTGGGTGGCTGGCTAGCTCTGAAGGCAGCACCCCTGCCAGCAGCAGGGCAGGAGTAAGGGTGGCAATCCCACAATCTCCCTACAATTATATAAATTGTGGACCCTCCTCCCCCGACTCCTTTTTTTAGTTAGGACCCCCCATGGTTAGAACACCTGAAATTTCAGATGTAAACAGCTGAAAACATGAAATTGACTAATTTAAAAAAAACCCTGGCCATGAAATTGACCAAAGTGGACCATGAATTTGGTAGGGCCCTATACTGAGTTGACAAAATATGAGGAAGACTCCTGACTTGCACTGAAGTTAATAACTATCCATAATTTTTGTTTAGATTGTATGAATACATACTAGGAGTATAAACTTTAAAAAGTGAGATTATATTCTGAAATGGCTAATTTAAAGTATGTATTGGTTTCTTCTATGCTTTTAAGCATGTGATATTTGTACACATTTGATTAATAATGAAGAAAATTATACAGCTTTTGCAGTCACTGAAACAGGTATATTTGTAATATTTTTTTTCTTTGTGGCCATTTCTTAAATTCGGTTAATGTTCTTCTTCCTAAGCCAACAGGTAGTCACGGCTAACAGTATATCATGAATCCTGAAAGTGTGTAACATAGGGAAATCTCCACCTTTGTAACCTCTCACTTTGCATAGCAATTATAAGACAGCAGCAACTGAAGCTTGAAAAGCACTGTTTTCATTTCATTCAGAAATGTGATCTTTTTCTTTGAAAAATATCCTTTCAATGGTTTTTTCATAATAGAAATAAACCAAATACTTGTTACTATTGATCATAGCTCATTTTAGTTTTTGACGCTGGCGTAACCAATCAGGGGTGCATGTCTTTTTTTCATTCCCCTCTTCTTTTTTTAATCAAGATGATGTGTTGAATATAATGGCTTCGTTATCTGTTGTGTATTGTATCATGTGTCTTATCTGTTTTTTATGTATTGTCCGTTAGGCTCCGTTCCTGCAATCATATTTGGATGGATGGACCTTTGCATTCATATGGAGCCCCATTGACTTTGTTGGGTCTCCATGTGGATGCAAGGGTCTGCCTGCGTGGATCTTATTGCAAGATGGGGGGTGAAGACTTTGTCCTTTGAGGCAGGAGCTGTTTCATTTTACCTGTCTGTAAAGCAGCTGGCATTCTTCAAAATAAGTAAATAATAATATTATACAGTACACTGTGTTTCAAGTGTGTGAATTAGTTTAAGTAATAGTATTGTGTAATCAATTTCAGTGGATAAAAAATGGTGTACTGAGGGTTTTGAATGATCTTACATAATGTTCATTTGAAATGTGAAATTACCTTTTAATAATTGGAAAATAGTCCTTTTCTCACTAAAATTCTGAAGGAAAAATGAGTTTGTGAGTAGGCTGCTGCTTCTACTTCTTCTTCTTTTTTTTTTTTTTTAAATAGCACACACACCTAGTAAAAGAAAGGGACAAAGCTAATATCCTGAAAATTGCTCAGGAGCAGAGACTTAAACAAGCAGTGCTGTCTTTTTATATTTTGATTCTTGCATTTAATATTTGTTAGGGAATTCAGAATGATTGAACAATAGTAGCCTTGTGCTGTATTTAAATCTCTGCTGGGAAAATTGTGTAACTTCATGTTCATAATGGTTTTTTTTTCCATTTTTTTTAAAGAAGTTGAGTTAAATCTAATTTGAAAAATGTTTTAAAGGGCACCGCTGATAAGTTCGAGTACAGCTATACATAGAGAAGTGACTGTAAAAGTGACATCGGGGTAACCCATATTTATATTCTCAGTGATTTCATGAGATGTGCTAGGTTTCCAAATTTAAAATAAATAAGTATATATATAATATATATAAAGCATCACTTGATTTTCAAAAAGGAAACTTGTTCTCTTCCCCTTGCTTTCTTTGGTGGTGGTGGTGGTGGTGATGTTTCTGCATTCAGTTAACTTCCAGTTTTGATGATACATGAAGAATACTGTGTAGTTCACCTTGTTTTTCAGCAGCTGTATTGGCTCTTCAGAGCTAACAGTAGTAAGCTTGTACTTGTAGTTAAAATAAACAAATATGACTCAGGCACACAGGAAGCAGATATGTTGAATAAGAAGGTGCTAGTTTTACATAATCATTTTTCCAACGCTAACCATACTTCAGTGCTTCAGAATTTTAATCTTGTAAAAGTGTTTGTAGTAGTTAGCTTTTCTCTCCCTCCCACCCACATCACAGAAATTTATCCACGAGTGAATAATTAAAAGACAAACAAACAAGAAAACCAAAAGGGCATCAGCCTTCTTCCACCCTCTTCTGGGTTATATAGTATGGACCATAGTTATAAAGCTGTGCGTATACACTGTGATGTTCATAGTGCATGGTACAGCAGTATTTATGCTTGAAGCCTAAACTAAATATGTGTATTCATAAATATTTAGTAATGGAAGGAAGAATCTTTTTAATTGATTCTCCAATTGACTGATAAAGTCCATGTACAGTGTAACTTTGAAAGTTGTAGCGTCTTCACAATAGCCTACTAAATTTGTGTTTAAATTTTTCATGATAGTAAGTAGTTTGTCTCTGCTATATTGCTAATGGACATGCACGTTTCTCCAGATTTTGAAGGTTAATGCTTGCTTTTTAAAAAAAAAGCACATACAAACCCCTTTTGTAGCATGCTTTTTCCTGTGTTGTAGGCTGGAATTGTCTGTTTTAAGTAAGCATTTTACTTTCAAAAGGTTAAAAAGATTTTGCCATTATTGTTTAATAACTTTGGCTAGTATTTGCACAACACCAGGAATAAGACATGTCCTGCAGTGCATTTCACTGTGACTATAGCACACCTAAAGTATTTCATAAAGCAGGGACTTTACTCAAGCAAGCGGTAGTAACGTCTGACATTATATAGCACCTTTCATCCTGAACATTGCAATAACCATGCATTTGCAGGGCCAAATGCTTTAAAGCAATTTGTGTTTTACAAGCTATCAATATTTAATATACATAACTCATGCTGAAATGCAGTCATGTCTGCGGTGAAGCATGGCAGCTGTTTAACCGTGTACAGTAACATTATGTAAGAATTTACAACGGAAAGAGAATAACATTTTCTTTGTCATTACTTGCTTCAGCAGATCCCTGCTCTTGGCATTAGCTCATCCTCTGTGGTGGAGGCACACATCTCTGGCATGGACACGCATGTTCCAGAAGTGTGGGTCTAAAAGTGTCCACCCTCCCATATCCCTTTCTTTTCTTCTATGTAGGTGGGCTGCAGAATAGTCTTCTTGCATCACTGCCAAGGTTAGCAAGTTTGCTCATTTTTCTGTACTTCCATCTTTCTATTCTAGGGCTTCATTGCTAAAGTACATGAAGGAGCGTTCTTTGAATTTTAGGTCCTGAAGGATGGAACCAAAGTAAAGGGGTCATTCAAGGGGTCTAGAAAAGGTACATCCCTTAGTGCAGACGCTCTCTTCATATCAGAAAAGTCTGTTACCACTTGGGATAAATTTGTGTACTGGAGACATTTGAACAGATGGGAACCTAATTGGCTCTGAGGTTTCGAGAATTTAAAGTTTCTCTGTTGTTAGGGCCTGTAGGAAAGTCTCTCCATCATCCTCAGAGTTGCGCAGCTTGTGGTTCTAAGAATTCCCTTCTTATAAAAAATGGGTTAAACAGCTGATCTGACAGTCTGAAGTTGCTGTTTCTCTATGGGAGAAAAATTTAGTATCTGAGCCTCTCTGTCAGTGTGAACATGCATATATCTTCTTTGGGGTTCCTCAGTGTCAGGGGGTGTGGGGATATACAAGAATAATATTTGGGCATAACCTTTATGTACTGTGTGGCAAGGTTGTTCTGCCTCAAATTCATAGAGTTTCAAGGTGAGGAAAAGTAGAGTAATAACAAGATGTGTATTCTCATTCCTCCTTCCTCCCACTTGTCTAAGATAGATAAGTCTTTCGTCTGGGTATGTGCACATTAGAGATGAAATTTTGCAATAGGAGTAGGTGAAACCAGCAGCATTTTAGTCCTGTAAGCTCTTTGGGGAGGGGACCATGTTTTCCTTTAGTTTATGTACAACATCTAGTGTTTTGTGTGTATTACAGGAAACAAATTCTTAATTAGAATTGAAGAGATTTCTTCTCTCTTCCCAGTGGAATCTTTTGATTTTTTTTTTTTTTTCTCCCCTCTGGATAACACAAAGGTGCTGGGAGAGGTATGACTGTCCTTTTTCAAAGTCCTGATTTCATTAGTTGAAAAACAGATGAAACCTAGAGCACATTAATGGAGCCAAGGATTATTGCCCACTACTTGGAGGCTAGCCATTTAAAAATGCACACATACATAACTAGTTCAAAGCCCCTTTCCTTTTCACAGGTTTCAGAGTAACAGCCATGTTAGTCTGTATTCGCAAAAAGAAAAGGAGTACTTGTGGCACCTTAGAGACTAACCAATTTATTTGAGCATAAGCTTTCGTGAGCTACAGCTCACTTGTGAGCTGTAGCTCACGAAAGCTTATGCTCAAATAAATTGGTTAGTCTCTAAGGTGCCACAAGTACTCCTTTTCTTTTTCCTTTTCACATTAGTCTCACATAGAATCAGATCCTATTAGACCCTACAGATCTTATGAGTGTCAATCTCAGAGGGCTCAATAGCCTAAGGAGTGCCAATACCAATCTTGCTCAACACCCATGATGACATTGGGCTTGATTATCCTCTTGCTTATGCAAGGGGAACTCCATTGACTTTAGCAGAGCTACTTCTTGTTTACACCAGTATGAGTGGACAGTCAGACCCATTGTGACAATCTGGTCCAAGTAGCAATTTTGCTGGTCAAGTACAGAGAACCTTTTCCATTAGTCCCCCTCATCCATGCTGTTGAGGACTCCATTTTGTTGTCGTTTACAGTTTGAAGGGCTATTACTATGGGCCATTGGGTTCTTGGTTATAAAAAATGGTTCCACCTCTACTTCTGATAAAAACCTAAATTGCCTTCTGCCCACATCCATCTCATGTGAAGTTGAGGGGAGAAGTCCTCCCTTTTTCTAACTAGGAAGAATAAAGTGGGTTCTAGGATCTTTTAGTTTTAGAGTACAGGTTTTTACTCTCATTGCTTTCTCATTCCCATGAAGAAAAGGAGGTCTGTTTCCAATGCCGATCTCGACAAATGTTTGAATAAAACAAAATTTCATATAGTAACGTAATTCCTTCTCTTAGCAAGATTGCTTTGGAGTTGGACACTCAAGATGCATCCTTCACCATACCAAGAAGGCTAACTAACACACATGAGATATCTAAGGTTCAAGTTAGGCAACAATAATTTCCCGTACAAGTTGCTCCTGTTTGGACACACTGTTCCTTCACCAATTCTTTATTAGTGACATTTACTCACCTCTGTCATCTAGAACTTCAGGAATATTCATACTTAAACTGTTGGTGTATTAGAGCTTATTACCACAACATGAGATTTTGGCGTGGTTCAGAAATCCCTGTCAGAAGGTTTTCTGGTACACTGGAGTCAGTGCTTCTATGCCTTTACCCTCTGTTCCCTTTACTGCAGCACAGCTGATTCTAGGAGCTCAAATTTGGGCAAGTCTGTTCTTGTTCTCAGATCTCTTTGCTCTGGGGAGAGAATCACTAAGGCCTGGTCTACACTGGGGGTGTGGGGGGTTCGATCTAAGATACGTCGACTTCAGCTACTATTCTCGTAGCTGAAGTTGCGTATCTTAGATCGACTTAGAATCACTCATTTCGCGTCCTCGTGACGCAGGATCGACGGCTGCTGCTCCCCCGTCGACTCCGCTTCCGCCTCTTGCCCTGGTGGAGTTCCGGAGTCGACAGCAGAGCGATCGGGTATCGATTTATCGCATCTACACTAGATGCGATAAATCTATCCTCGATAGATCGATCGCTACCTGCCGATCCGGCAGGTAGTATAGATGTGGCCTTAGTCTCTCAACCTGGCAGTTAGGATCTGTGGACCTTAGTTGAGGGAGAGTTATATTTAGATGAAATCTAGTAAAATTTATTAGCAAGTTTCCAGATCTTCACATAGTAGACATATGCTTTAAACATAAGAGTGTTGCAGTAGTTTGACCTGAAGGTTGGCTATTGACTGACTGTAGATGTAGTTGTAGCTCACAGGGTGTGGATGTGAGTTAGAAGCTGTTTGTCATCAAGAAAGGAAAGGATAATTAGTGTCTTAAATGTGTACAAATGTTCTTACATCGCATGATATATTATTTAATCTTGTGCTAATATTCCTGTGCATGGGATGTCTCCCCAGGAATATCAGGAGACTTCCCTGCTCTCTTTGCTGCTGGATATTTCATACCTTTCTAGAAAACAGTGATGTCAGCAATTTAGCCCTCCTTGAGTACCTTGCCCGTTACTTTCACAATGTAATATACCTAACCCCCCTCTCCTGAACTATTATCACATTGCTCCCCACTTTGAATCCTTCCACTGAATCGCTATGTGTTAGCAGAACTTTATACAAAAGATGTATCAGTTACTATAAAGAACACTGTCTGCTGTTACAGAAGAATATGTAAAATTGTTCGTAACTTGTGGGTGCTATTGTGTTATGAACTTCAGATAGCTTCTTCAGTGCAGCTTATCTGTCACATGAAGCTTTTGTCACTGCCTTCAGGGCCTTGCATGATACCTTTGCCCCTCCCTACTTATCTGACCTCCTCATTTTTTGTGTTGCTCCCTGTCCCCTTCATTTCACCGGTGTTGCCAGCCTTGATACCTTGCTTTCCTCTAACAGTCTCTGTACTTTCTTCCATCCTACTCCCTACCCATGGAATAACCTTTCTTTGTTTATACTGATCTCATTTTTAAATCCCATCCTAAGACCTACTTCTGTTGTGAAATCTGTAGGAAATTAACTGGTTGGTAAGAAAGCAATGGATGGTAGCTGATACAATGTAAAAAAAAATAAAAATAAAAAAAGTTATGAGAAATACCAATACAAGTGCCAGGCATCACCTTGATGCATATATTGTGTTTATATATCATATTCCTTTCTTCCACCTTTGATCCATTTTTTGCCTTTTAGATTAAAAACTTTAGAGGTAGGGGCTATGTCATCATCTTCTGTGGTTAGAAATCTACCATATTATGGATGCTGCTGCACTCTAAATAATTTTATAGCTAGAATGAGACTATATTGTTCTCTCATGTTGTTTTTTGTCTTCTTCCATGTTTCCAGCAAATAGGCTAAGTAATGAACAGGACACAAAATGGATAAACTTGTAGCCGTGGCCATTTCAGCAACAACTAAAGGGGGAGGATGCAATAAGAAGAGGTTCTCTCTTCTCCTATCTCTTGCCATGGTCACCATTGCCCACCTCTGTTAGGTGCAGTGCATTCTACTAATCTCCCCCTCCCACAACCACTCACCTCATCCTATTTGATCTTCAAAGACTTCTTTAAGGTGTACTGTATGTTAGCAGCAGTACAGTAATTAGAGGATAGATTTGATCAGATGTATTTGTAATTAAATATAATTTTAAATCTAAATCTGTAATCCTGGTGGGGGGAAAAAGGAAATAGAATATTATTTATAAACACAAGTAGAATCTATACTTCAATTTCAAACTAAGGGAGAAAATTACATTGAGAGGCATCTTTATAAAGGACTATTTATTGATTTGTTTAAAAATTAAGATTTTGAAATTTTTTTCCAAGACAAATAATGTTAGGATTTTTCCGTTTCTGAAGTCTGTAGACAAAACTTATTCATATAGCTCTCTCCCTTTACTTTAAAATTCTGTATGCATAAAGTGTGAATACCTTATATAAGACCAAAAATATTTCCAGATTGCCTACAAAATTACAACATCAGTACTTCATTTGGGTTCTAACCCTGTCAATGCAATTCTTAAAGTAAACTTTGATTTGGCTCTAGATTGGGAGTAATTGATGGTCAATGGTTCAGAGACCAAAAGTAAAAATTTACTATCAGAGTAAACAAATCCTTGTTTTTTCAGAACAATCTGGACCCACACAGAATTTAAGAGGGAGAAAGATTTTATGCTATGGAATTTTTTTTTTTTTTTTTTTTAATTGGCTGTTTCAGTAACTTTCCTTGTTGGGGAACGGGTTTCAGTGTGGTAGCCGTGTTAATCTGTATCAGCAAAAACAACGAGGAGTCCTTGTGGCACCTTGGAGACTAACCAATTTATTTGGAAATAAGCTTTTGTGGGCTAGCGAAAGTTTGTGCCCAAATAAATTTGTTAGTCTCCAAGGTGCTACAAGGACTCCTCATTGTTTTTGCTGATACAGACTAACACGGCTACCCCTCTGAAACCTGTCACCATGCAAGGCACTGAATTTAGCTGTATGAAGAGGAAATCCATCAGCCAGGCATGTGAAGTGGGTTCTCACCCATGAAAACTTATCCCCAAATAAATTGGTTAGTCTCTAAGGTGCCACAAGGATTCCTCGTTGTTCTTGTTGAGGAAGTTTGCCTGGTTGAGGATGCTAACTTTCTTTTATGATTCTGATGAAACAGTGGAACTTTTGAGGTAGATAAGAGAAGGAAAAATGAATCTCTTGCTGAAAGGTAGGATGAATTGGATGAGGATTAGTAACCTGAATATATTTCACGAGACTTTGAATGAAGTAGTGTTTACTTAATTTGTTTACTGGTTTGAAACACTAATTTGGAAAGAAGCCTATACTGGAAGCAAATGAAAATATACAACTTAATTTTATAGATTCCTTGTTGAATAAGCTAGTCTAATTTAATTGGAAGTTTGATATATGAAGCAGTTTTAACTTTAGTTTTCTACTTCTCCTCTATATTGAAATTTTGTGATTTGTAAAGTAATATATTTTTATTTACTTACTACCATATCAATGGGCCTACTTTTGTCAGCTTTTCTACTGAATAATCTGACAAGTATAAAAATATTGTTGTTTTAGTTATTCAAATTCCACAATCTGAAGAATAGTGTGTTTAAGAGGCTAAATTTTAATTTCTAGGATTTTTCTGTTGAATAACTATTTAACTGTATTTAGCTGTAATTTGAATGATAAGTGAAATTTGGCTTAGTTCTTTATGTATTAAATTCTTATATATTGTTGTGTATTGATCTATCTAATAAATACTCCTTACTCAAGTGGTGATGTGAGGGCTTGACAGTAAGTTTGGATTGTACGCTATTGCATTGACTGTTTATGCAGTGTTCTTGTCAGTTTTTGTTCAATTTACTCTGGATGTAAAATCTTAAAATTATAAACAAATTTATAAAAGAGATTCCTTTTTGCAACATAGACTTCAGACTCGGTTTAATAAAATTTATACTTCTTCCATTTCAGACTCCAGGCAGAGTTGGGTCTCAGAGCTCGGATTCGGATTCCTCTGCAACCCCAGGAAATGCAGTGGATGTGAACAATGAAAGTACTTCAGAGGTACTGTAGGATAACAATATATGGGACTAGGTTCTTACACTTGGCACCTGATTCACCTCTCTTTGAGAGGGACTTTTAATTAGACAAAATCTGTGTAAATGGACAAATGCATACAAATGTGTTGTACCAGGAATTAAAAAATGTTTCATAGCATGCATGTATTAGTGAGTTGAATTTGTGAAGTTTGCTAGCTTAAGATGAGCAGACATATTCTCAGTAGGCTTCATAGTGAAATGTTAGCCCATATGCAGTTAAGTGTGAACAAGAAATATATGAAATATATTGCTAACATGGAATAATTTCATCTTAGAACTTTGAGTAAAGTGACATGATCCTGTGAATTTGGGTGAGGCATCAGTGATTCTACATTTGATATAAAAAAGAACCTGCATATTGGTGTACTATTCTTCAGATACATCAAGAATTGCTAAAGAATTGTGTGGTGTCTGTGGTTATGCAGTCAAGTTGCTCTGAGAACTGATGATGAATTCAGGCATAGGGCTCATGCATCACTTGCTTTTCCAAGCTATTCTCTAATTGTCTTAAGAAATGCTTAAATAAGTTGACTAATGCAGTGACTAGTGGCAGACTGGATTGTTCCTGTAATATAGTATGTTTGAAATTCTCTGTGGGCATGTAGTTAAGTGCAGTGGTGAATTTAATCACTACAATAAAGTATGTTTCCTTTGTGTTGAAGAGTCTAAGTTAATGATAGGTGAATCTCAGAAAGTTCAGATATTTACAGTATCTAACCTCAAAATCTGTTGTGGTCTCCTACCCAGCTGGCCAAAAATGTTCCCTTCCTGTGATCCTTCTTTCCATGTACATTGTGATCTGCTGCCCATGCCCATCATAGCCAGACCCATTGTAGGACATCTGCTTCTCATTATAATCCTATCTGATCATCTAGTATTATGTGGAATTGAGTTGCAATGGATCATTCATTCTGTTCCAGGCAGGCAGGTTTATCTTTCCAAATCTCCCAATCCAGATCATTGTAAGATCGGAATGGAGACAATAACCTGGGCCCAACAGAAGATCTGGGGATCTATGTAGGCTATGTCTACACTACAGAATTAAATTGATGCAAGTTATGCCGACGATCATAAACTGCTATAATTACAGCACTTGTGCATGTTCACACAACGCTACTTGTGTTGGCAGAGTGTCCACCGTTGGTGCTCTAGCACAGAGAGAGAGAGAGCAGAGCACTGTGGGTAGCTAACCCATGTCATGCAAGGGACATGACACTGAGGAGCACTCCCTTAATGGAGGCTCTCATAGCTGTGTATAAGTCCAGATGTCATTCGGGAACGTATCCAAAGGGGTGGTCTGAAAGGGGTACTGCGAGATGCAACGAATGAGTGTGGGAAGGGCATGGTACGCAGTTCTGTATAGGCTGCAGGGGAAGGTGAGCACACGTGTTCTGACTGCAGCACAGTCAGGGACTTCAGCATCTCTGGTCCTCCATCAGTTTTATCATTTGCTCCTGGCCCACTAAAATACATTCCTAGCCATGTTTCCTCTCCAAGCTGTTTATTTTCAATTTTTCATCAATTGTCTTTCTTCATGCCCTGTGCTCATCATCTGCGGTGTCTGACGATAGGAGCGCCTCCCTAAATGTGTCCTCCTTGCTCCTCCTGCGTTGCCTCCTTATCTGATGGAGGCACTCCGTTGGTGTGTAAGGGGTTCCCCTGAAGGGCACATCTACAGAAGCACAAGAAGCAATAAAGAGAGGCAGCAATAAACAGAAGCACTCACAGCATTGAATCATTATAGTTAAATTCACCTCTTTCTCACTCATTCTCCACTGGCAAGCATACAGCTCATCGAGTACCCTAAACATGGTGAGTTCAGCCCAGGGTGGAGGGAAGGTCCAAGATAGGACAAAGGGTCTACGTGGCTTTTTAAGAGGATCACTGCAAGCGACTAGGGACACTATTATAAATTCTGCCACCATTTTCCATAGGTAGGGGTAACTGAAGCCAATATCTCACTCCTGAGGGTAAACAAGGATGCAAGGGTGCATCTCCAGCATTCATGCGGCTTCAGACCAGGTCCCTATGCTGCTTGTTTGTGTGTCAGTTTGGTCCCTGCACAAGTGATTGCTGATTGACATGACAGCATTTCCTACAGCGGGGGAAGAAACAAAGCATTTTTGCCAAGGAACCTTAGGCAGAGGATTGGCAGGTACCTCCAGGAAAATTTCCTAGAGATCTCTCAGGAGGATTCCTGTGAAATCTCAGTGTGAATTAACAAACTTTTCTGCAGGGCCCACACTGCTTAGCTGAAGGGGTAATGGGAAGGAGATGCAAGCACTGCTAGTCTTGTATATTTCTATCCCATAACCCACTTCTAGCACACTAAACGAAAGAAAGGTCAGCGCTATCTCGTGTAACTGAGTAGTATCAAATCAAAATGAGCGCTTACCAGAGCTCCCCTCTTGTGCATCATGCACACCAGAGCTGGAGTGCTGGGACTGGCTTGAACCCTCTATACTCGAGAAGAGGTCCTGGCTTGCCATGCCGACTGGACGACCTTGTCAGCTGTCCCACCTCATCCTCCAACTCCACTTCCTCATCCACCATTTTGTCTTCAGCGTTCAGGCCACTGTCTCCAATTCCCCCCGAAGTATCGACGGGGCTCTTGTTGGTGGAGGTGGGGTTGCTGCTGAGGATGGCGTCCAGCTCCTTGTAGAAGTGGCAGATTTTTGGTGCAGCTCCGGAGCAATGGTTTGCCTCCCTTGCCTGCTGGTACGCCTGCCTCAGTTCCTTGATCTTCACACGGCACTGATGCATGTCCTGTTCGTGGCCCTTCTTCAACATGCCAAGAGAAATCTGATAGTAGGTATCACAGTTCCTATGGCTGGAGTGGAGTTGGGACTGCACAGCCCCCTTTCCCCGCCAACCCAGCAGGTCCAACAACTCTGGTGTTCTCCAAACGGAAGCATGTTTGCTGCAGGGAGCCACCATGATCAGATGGGAAGATGCAATGTTAACTGTCCATACCAAGCAAACGGGAAGTGGAATTTCAAAAAATCTCAGTCCTTTAAAGGAGAGGGGTGGATACCTGTGTACCTGGCTGCAGGGCAGCGGAGTTTGAACTGCTGACCATGGTGGTCAGCTGGGCATTGTGGAACACCTCCGGAAGGCCATTTACAGCAACATAATTAAACTCAGTGTCTACGGTGACACTGCATTGCTCTAACTTTGTCGCAAAAAGCTCTACGCCTGTCGTTGAGGTGGTTTTATTTTGTTGCAGTAACAGGAAAGTTAAATCAGTGGGATGAGTGTTGTTGTGTGTACACCTCCATTGTTTTGTTGATGAAAGCTGACTTTTGTCGGCAAAACTCTGTCCTGTAGACAAGGCCTTAGATCCCATGAGTCTTCAGTAGATATCAGGATTGGGTTGAAGGGGGCTGGAAGAGGAGGAAGGCTTAATTTAATTGAATGGATCCAAGTCTTGGAGTTTCTTTTTTGGATTAGGACTAGGGCTGAGGTCATGAAGCTGTTTTCAAATCAATATGTCTGACTATCTTATGCCTAAGGTAAATCTGATATGAATATGTAGAATTTTTTAAATCGTGTAAGAAAGAAACACCCTTGTAAATTCTCTGTTCTTTTCTTCATGTGCTAGGTACACTGTGCAGTGAAAACCCGAAACAGAAAATCAGATTAGTGTATCAAGTATGTAATTAACTTATGCAGAAATACATATCCATCTTTGTAACCTCCCCATGTGTTAAATGATAATGCCAGATGTGTTCTAGCCCAGCACACTCTTTCTGCTGTGCAGCATTACCTGTGCATTTACGTGGTCCTGGTTTAAAACTACTAAGACATTTTGATTCTGTGTGCATCTATCCGAATGCCCATGTATACATTGGTGACTTTAACTTGCCATTTGGTGTTGAGTATGTGGCGTAAACAGCGTAGGTGGAGACTATTTAACCTTTTCTCCTGATGAGCATCAGTTATCCATGTTCTACCAAGTGTGACAGCCCGGCTCAAGCAAAGATGACTGCGCTGGCTGGGCCATCTGAGTAGGTTTGAAGATGGATGCATACCCAAGGACATGCTATACGGGGAGCTATCAGAGGGAACAAGAATAACAGGACGTCTCAAGCTTCACTATAAATACACATGCAAGCGAGATATGAAGGAATTTGGAATTGATCCTGACCACTGGGAAACCTTGGCAAGTGATCGTAACAAGTGGCGCCAACATCTCCCATCAAGACATCAAAGTCCGTGACAGGAGCTGGCTTTTACAGCTTGAAGAGAAAAGAACCCGTAGGAAGCAAGCAGTTCCCAACCAAGAAACATATATTTAAAACAACTACCAAAGGTCATGCAAATCTCGGATTGGACTATTCAGTCACATGAGATATTGCAAACCATCTACATCATAGGCTGCAAATCCCACCATCACTTGCAGACGAAACGATGCCAACTATGTGTACATGCATTTCCCATTTTACGCAAACAAGTGGCATGCACAGTTTTGAAAACTGACCTCCAGAAGTTAGCTTGTGTATATAGCTTTCTATTTTTTTAACAGATTCTGTAATAAAGCTTATTTTAACTGGAAAGCAAAATAAACCAAAAAGTAGGTTTAACTAATGCAATTTGAATCTTGGATCTCTACTCTTCTTTTCCCCCATCAGTGAGAGAGACACATTATTAAGGCATTGCACTCTTTTTGATAGACTTGTTAGCACGTACTTTAGACAAGGGGCCAGAGGAAAGGTACTTCTGATGTTGCAAGCTTTTCTTATAGCTGTATGGATTTAACTTCGTAAGTTACGTTGTTGAACAGGTAGTGCAGTGAACAGGTGATCCTTTATACTGAGGTAAATGATCATTCTGGGTGACAAATGTGTTGTAAATGTTGCTAATTGGTTAAAGCTGTTCTGAATTAAAAAGAAAGGTTACTAGGGTTTTTTTTGTTTTGTTCTTAACAATTTGTGTAAAGCGCACTCTTACCTTGGTTACAGTTTCTTCAGAATTTAAATTTTTACTTCCACGTGCATATTATTGCCTCACTGTTCTGAATCCATAATAGTGCCTTTGCTAACAGTACTGAGATAAATTTAAAAAGCCCTTAAAAAACTGCTTGCCATTTAAGAAATAACTTAGGAGAAAAATAGTTGGATATACTTTGTATAGCTCCACATCAACAGATTTCTTTTTAAAGGGACACTTTCTTCCATTTTTTTCCCCTGAAACTGTTTTTACCTTCTGTTTTTCACAAGGAGCATTTAACATTACTGTAACTGAAGGAAATGAGAAGGAAAAAAAAAAGTATAGTACAATCATTTGTCAGAAAAACTTTGACTGAACGCCTCCCCGCCCCTGGAAAATGTGTGAATTGTCATCACTGTTCTGCAAATGTTGACTTGAGTCCTCTTGTTCATGTACTATGGTATTCCAGCTCTTTAACACTCTCTCCCAGTTTATTTTTATAAAAGGTCTGAAAGCAATGTTACAAAATTTCATGTCAGACCTTTGTACAGAACTTTGACCTAGGCTATGTCTACACTAGAGAGCTTACAGTGGTGCAGCTATACCGATGCAGCAGCGCCACTTTAATATCTCTCGTGTTGTTGCTGTTGACATAATTAAACCACCCCCAACAAGTGGTGGTAGTTATGTTGGCAGGAGAAGCTCTCTTGCTGACACAGCGCTGTCCACACTGGCGCTTAGTTGGTGTTACTTACATTGCTCAGGGTATGCTTTTTTCCCCACGCCCTGGGCGACATAAGTTGTACTGACATAAGTGGTAGTGTAGACATAGCCCTAATATTTTATAATGGCTATGTCATGATACATTATGCATAATGTGCCCCTTTGTAGTGTGGAGCAGTATCAGAGGCCTAATAAAACTGATGAAAACAATTAACAGAATGAATGTACTGCCTACTGTCAAAGCTCAGTGTCTCAGATATATTTTGTTTTTCAGTCACTTAACAACATTCTGTTTGTCTTCTCTGTGTTTTGGACTCATGATCAGCAAAATTTCATCTTAAGAAACTTACTGAAAAGTAGTAAGCACCAGCTTTATTTCTTTCATATAAGCAGTAGCTTGCTTTTTAAGAATTTGAATACATATTTGACAATTAAGGTGCTCTTTCTGTTTATATTCTTAATTTTTAAAAAAGTGTACATACCTAAAAGTTACTGTTTCACAGGGCTTCATCTGTCCACTATGTATGAAAATGTGTGTGAGTGCCACTGGTCTGTCTGAACATTACCAGAATGAACACATTGGAACAGAGACAAGAAGACAGGAGCATCATGACCTGCCCGCTGTTACTGTGGGTCTTGTTTATTTTGTTTGAGTGCCTTGATAATGGGTTGCTTAAAATAAATGTCTTTCCTTTCTGGTTGCTTGGGTACCAGCCTCTTTCACTTTGTTTCTTGTGATTCCCTGCTGTAAGGAAATATGGGTTGATCTTTATATGCATGTTTACAAGAAGGTATCTCTTGAGTTGCCTTCTTTTGTTATCTTTCTGGTTTGCAGCTGTCTTTCATGTGGAATTTCTGTAATATCAGAGATTTGCATTCACTTTTTTAAAAACAGTTTTTGCATGATTGTTCTCTGAATTAATATACATTACTTTTGCATTAGTTAATGTACTTTACTTCTGCATTAGTCACAATAATGAACCTAAGTATAAGATTTGGGAAATCATTTATACAGTTAAATGTTTTAGAATTTCTGTTTAGCTATCTACATTACTCTTAAGACAGATTTTTAATGGGAGTCCGGTTCTGAGGTACAGTTATAATTTAATTAGGAGGAGATATTTCAATAATATTCAAGGTAGGGAGAATAGGAACTTTTAAAAACCATTCAAAATTTTCCCTTTAAACAATTTTACTAAGGAGTTTCAAGTACACTGACAAAATCGCAATCAAAAATTTCCTATAAAACAGTTCTGAGATTTAGAACACAATCATTTTATTTTATATCTCTCTGAGAAAATGTAAAAGCTTTTTGTTTAAGTAGCTCTTGTGTTTAGAAGTATATTTAATAATTCTTCCATCCTTCAGTGCGGTGGTAATTTTAAGTTGGTCAATCTTCTGGTAAATCAAGTCATATTTTTCCTCAAAACTCATGGACATCAGATACTGAAATGATCTGTTGCAATTAGTCATGTGCCTAAATTATCAGAAAGGTACAACCCGTCCTCTTCTTCTTTTCCCCCCTTCTCCCCCCCCGGGGGGGGGGGGGGAAGCACCCAAGTCACCCAGGTTCTGCCCTTTCTGGAAAATGGTGAACGTTAAAAATAACAATCACTTCCATTCAGGGAAAACGGAACTGCTGTGAAGGAATGGGACTAGGTGGTTTTTGGCCATCTGACGGCCATGTGGTTTGATACACAGGTGGACCTATTTACATCATGGAGCAACAAGAAAATTATAGCATTTGGCTCCAGATATTGGCACTAGTGGACATGGAGGGTGAACTACTACTTTTTCCTGGGATTAGACTAGCTAATGTGTTTTTCTCCGATTCCATTATGTTCTAGGAAGATCATGGTGGCCAAGTGAGCCTTGTTTCATACAGTGGGACCTCTGCAAACTAGGGAACCACCTTAACTGTTCCTGTCACAATTTCAGGATGCTCTTGCCAGGGCTGCCTGGGGAAGATGGAACAGATGTGTGTATTCACAAGCAAATAACATCCAGGCTTTGTCAGGTTATCTGATGGTCGTCCTCCCCACCCCAACTTTCAGAGAGTCTAAGCTAGATTGTCTTTTGGGGATGGGCTGCTTGCCACTTATTAAATGAGGCTGGAGGCCAGAGGAGGATCCTTTTGCCTCCCTTCTCCCAGCATCACTTTTGCATGTGTGTGAAGAGATTGATTGTTTCAGTGGTGTGAACTATATGAAGTTGTATTTTTTTGCATTTTTATTTCTCCATTGGAAAGTTGATACTATGGTTGAAATGTTGTAATTTAAGTTATTTTATTATTTATTGGTACTTTGCAACATTGAGTGCTTGTAGGACAGTCCTTGCAGAGGAAATTTTACAGCCAGATGACAATTAAATTAGGGTAAGTGATCTTTGTCCCCTGTTCTGATGACTGGGGAGTGTGATGTCTCAGGGCAGTGAAACTCACCAGTTGGGACTCCGGGGATTGTCCTGAGATTTCTCTAGATCTCGTTACAAGGATCAAGTGTATGCTGGTTTATTGTTGAAGTGAGCTGGCCAAATTTTTGTAAGTTATATGGCCAAATTGGTCCATGGACCAGCAGGAGAAGAACAAGGATACTCCTAATTATCAATTGGAATTAGGTGTTGCCTTTGATTTGGAGATGGGCTGCCCTTACTGCGAGAACTATTCTTTATTTCCATATCAATGAGGATTAAATTAAATAAAGTGAGGCCTTTGTGTACCATGCTGTTCAGTCAAAATGCAGATGTCTTCACTAAGGCATGCTTGGTAAATTACCACGTACCTGTGGCATGTCTGAGGCAACCAGACCTTGAGTGATTGAATTTAGTAGCCTGGAACTTCAGTAGGCTAAACCTTAAACAATGTAGCTACATGCAGAAATTAGTAGGTTTCCTGCTTAACTTGTGGTTGGTTATATTCTGAAAAGTAACTGCTTAAAAATGATTTCATAGAATTCAGTGTGTGGTTTTTTTTGTCAATTACTCCATAGTGAGTCGCTGACCAGTAAAAGAATGACTTTCTTCTAATTAGCAAGCCCTGCACACTCCACCTGGTATTTGAATTTCAAACTCAGCTGTTTATGGCTCATGCCTTATCACCAGTAATACAAACTCTACAAGAAGAACTTTGTTAACAATTATGTGTAAGTGCTTGCCAGAACAGAATCTATCTACTTTTTGTGAAGCTGCATTGACTTTACAGTGCTACCAGGAGTAAAAAGTAATAGGAATTACCTTTGTTAGGAAATTAAATGGATGAGATGCTTAATAAAAGTACGGTGCAGATATGTTGAGTAAGTGTCATTTTTATGTAACTTCTCTGATCACAAATGAGTAAAGTCAGGAACACCTCCATCTCTTTAGAATACAAATGGATATGAAGGATGCAATTATTAAAAAAAAAAAAAAAAAAACACACAAAAAAAACCCACCAGAAGCAGGAAGACTGCCAGTCAGTCAGCAGATCCACTGGATGATCATGGTGTTAAAGCAGCACCCGAGGAAGATCAGGCCGTTGCAGAGAAGTTAAATGAATACTTTGCACCGGTCTTCACTGCTAGAGGATTTGAGATTTCCACACCTGACAAATCTTTTTAGCTGACAGATCTGAGGAAATGTCCCAAATTGAGGTGTCCATAGAGGAGATTTTGGACCAAATTGAAATTAAACAGTAACAAGTCACGAGGAGCAGATGGTATTCACCCAAGAGTTTTGAAGGAACTCAAATACGAAATTACAGAACTACTAACTGTGGTATGTAGTCCTATCATTTAAATCAGCCTCTGTACCAGATGTCTGGCAGAGAGTTAATGGAAGGCTGACTTCTTAAAAAAAAAAAAAAAAAAAAAGGCTGCAGAGGTGATCTTGGCAATTACAGGCTAGTAAGCCTAACTTCAGTACCAGGCATATTGGTTGAAACTGTAGACAAGAATAGAATTATCAGATACATAGATGTATGCAGTATGGTTGGGAAGAGCCAACATGGCTTTTGTAAAGAGAGATCATGCCTCACCAATCTGTTAGAGTTCTTTGAAGTTGTCAACCATCATGGGGACAAGGGTGATCCAGTTGGATAGTGTACTTGGATTTTCAGAAAGTGTTTGACAAGTTCCTTTACCAAAGGCTCTTATCCCATGACTGCTTACTTTGCTTAAGAGGGAAGGGCCTCTCATGGATCAGTAAGTGTTAAAAAATATAAACAAAGCATAGGAATAAATGGTCAGTTTTCACAGTAGAGAGAGGTAAATAGCAGGGTCCCTAAGGATCTGTACTGGGAACAGTGCTCAACATATGCATAAATGATCTGGAAATGGAGATAAACAGTGAAGTGGTAACGTTTGTAGATGGTACAAAATTACTCAAGATAGTTGAGTCCAAAGCTGACTGCGAAGCTACATAGAGATCTCACAAAACTGGGTTACTGGGTAACAAATGGCAGATGAAATTCATTGTTGATATCTGCAAAGTAATGCACATTTGAAAACATCGCAAACTGTACATATAAAACGATAGGTTCTGAATTAGCTGTTATCATTCAAGACAGAGACCTTGGAGTCCTCATGGATAGCTCTCTGAAAACATCTGCTCAAGGTCCAGCGGCAGTCAAAGAAGCTAACAATGTTAGGAACCACTAGGAAAGGGATAGATAAGACAGAAAATATCATCATCGTTCATTATAGAAATCCATGGTACACCCACATCTTGAATACTGCATGCAGATGTGGTTGCCCCAGCTCCAGAAAGACATATTGGAATTGGAAAAGGTTAACAGAGAAGGGTAACAAAAGCGATTAGGGGTCTGGAACAGCTTCCATATGAGGAGAGATTGAAAAGGCTGGGACTGTTCAGCTTGGAAGAAGGACGATTAAGGGGGGATATGACAGAGGTCTATAAAACCATGAATGGTGTGGAGACCGTGAATAGGGAAGTGTTGTTTTATCACTTCACATACTACATGAAGTAGGGGTCACCCAATGCAATTAATAGGCAGCAGGTTTAAAACAAACAAAAGGAAGTACTTCTTCACACAACTCAGTCAACCTGTGGAACTCCTTGCCTGGGGACGTTGTGAAGACCAAAAGTAAAACTGGATTAAAAAAAAGAATTGGATAAGTTTATGGAGGATAGGTCCCTCACTGACTATTAGCCAAGAGGGTCAGGGATGCAAGCCCATGCTCTGGGAGTCCTTATGCCTCTGAGTGCCAGATACTGGAATTGGATGACCGGGGATGGATCACTTGATGATTGCTGTGTTCTGTTCAATCCCTTTGAAACATATGGCATTGGCCACTGTTGGAAGGCAGAATACTGGGCTAGATGGACCATTGGTCTGACCCAGTGTGGCCGTTCTTATGTTCTAATAAAAATTTGTGATTTGTTGCAAAAATTGCTGTTTGTATTAGGGAGTAATGTTTACTGTTTACAATCTGAAATTTGGTAATTTAGCATAGCTCTTAAATTCTGTGTAGCTGTGGTAACCAATACCAAATTGTACATCATATTAAAAAAATAAACCAGTTATATTTATTAGTGTAATATCAGGGGATAGAGAATAGAAATTGCTTTTGTTTTAAAATATGGTGTTTATGAAAATGGGGGACTAATTGGAATGATTTTTGAACTAAGATGTTGGAGCAGCACCCGTCTCCAGTGCTCCATCTACCATACCAGTGCACCTGAATTCCATCCTGTGAAAACCCTGCTATTATATCCCTGAAATTCTTTTTGAGAAGTGACTTAGCCTATGTCTACACTACACAGCTTTTAGCCACATGCCTGTGTTGCTATGGCTGTGCCGCTAAAAGTCGTGCATTATAGCCACTATTTGTTGGTTCTCCTGCCGACAAAAAACTTCCACCCCCAATGAGTGGGGTTAGCTTTGTCAGCAGGAGAGCGCTCCTGCTGACAAAGCGCTGTTCACACCGGCGCTTGTTGGCAAAACTTTTCTTTCTTTGGGGGGTGTTTTTTTAAGAGCTCTGAAAGACAAAAGTTTTGTCATTCAATTGCTAGTGTAGACAAAGTCTGAGTGGGGAAGTTTGCCCCTGAAAAGATAAGGCCACATTGAAAACTTCACTGTAGGTCTGGCCTGGAATGAGTGGCAAGTGGCTATGAAATTCCAGTATAAAGATAAGGAGATGATCCTCTATAAAGACTGAAAGCATTATCTACATCATTCCCCCTGCCCTCCAAAGCCAGATGTTAGCAGAAAAAGTAGCAGAGAAGCAGAAGCTATTCAGTCCTGTGCATGGTCTTTCTGTGCTATGTAAACTGTGTCTAAATCAACATTAAAATTGTTCTTTGGAATGGTTAGAGATTAGGAGGCTTCTATAATAGTATTCTGCCAGTAACGCTCATTGGGTTTTATGCAATGTTTATTTCAGTCTGTACACTGGAACTGTTTGTGGGTCTGTATATGTGTGTGGGATGGTGAAGTTTTTGTAACCATTGCAAGTTATATTGGTACAATTAAAAATATATGTATTGTAATTGATCACAAGGAGTGTTTCCGCCCAGTGTTGCTTTTAGTGTACTGGCTTACTTCCCAAAGAACACTCCATCGCTGCAATGATGCATGAGAATATTAATGCTACCCTAAAACGAATTTGACGTTGTAGTTCAAATGGCTTCTGTACTGGTTGCGAGAGGTTGACGGGACACCTGGAAATTCAACTAGGTAACCAAGGCTGAATCTTACTCTTTGAAATATGTGGCTATAAATGTAGGCAGGATGTTCTGATATAGACCTTGTTGAAAGACTTCTCTTCCAAAGATAAGGTAGCCTGAACTGTTTCCCTGGAGACCACAATGTTTGGTGAAGTTTAGGCATTAATAGCACGCCCCTCTACTCAGTTTCTTTAGGATTCCTTTCCCTCTGCCTAAAGAGCAAGTCTCAGACTCTGTAGAAATGTCAATTACAGGAGTTTTTAGGAGTTGCCATGCCACACCATTGCATACCTAACGGCAAATGAAATCTTTGTCCGCTGTGTAATCATGGGATGAAAAATGTTAAATCTATTTCAGATTGCTTTGGTAATCTTTTGGGAGTTAAAATAGTGCATATATTTTAAAATTTATTTAGTCAGTGCTCAGTGGTAAATGTGTTTCATAAGGAATATTATAGGTATTGCACAAGATACCACTTGGTTACTTCTCCCCCCCCAATATACAAAAGCCAACTGAATGAAAATCAGACTTGAGTATGTCTGCACAGCAGTTTAAGCCCAGGTTTGAGCCCAGGCTCAAGCCAAGCCCCTCTTGCGTCCACACTGCAAATGTGCTAACCAAGGGCTTGAATGCAGGGTCCCAGGACCCTACAGGTTGGAGGGTCCAAGCCTGTGTTAAGCTGGCACCTAGGGTCTGAGCCCTATTGATTTCCTGTGTACCTGTGGCCCCAGCTTGACTCAGGTCCTGTAGATCCTCTGACTGTATTCCACAGTTCCTGGCGGCAGAGGAGCAGTGCTGCAGGCAGACAGCACAGCGCACCGGAAGCACCATTATTGTCTGGCTGAGCATGCTCCCCCTTCCTCCTCCCACGACAGTGGCGGCAGTGGCTCTGGCTCCTCCTCACTGCTGTATGGAGCTTATCCGGAGCAGGGAGAAAAGCTGACAGACAGGAGGTGGCTCCCGGCTGCCAGGATGTTGGGGTCATCTTTCCCCTGGCAGGGCTGCTCCCCCTCCCTGCAGGGCAGCCGCTTGGTCCCTGCTCTGCTTGCTTGCCCTTGCCTCCAGGCCCCCAGTTCTCCCTGGGGCTGCTTATGCAGGGGAGCTAGGGCAGTGTGCACTGTGATGGCAGTGAGTGGGAGCCAGCCCCAAAACTGCCACGCAGCCTCCTGAAAATCCCTTCTCTCTGCCTCCCGGTGGGCAGTAGGGATGGGAATAAGGGATCCCCAGGGGTTGCATTTCACTGCTTCGCAACCGACAGCAGCCAGGTGAACGTGCCTTTCTTCTGAAACCTACATTTTATGTCAAACTTCAAAACAGACAGTAATAAATAAAACACAAAACACACTCATTGAGCATATCTTTTTAAAAATTAAGAATTGAAAAGTTTCATGTTGGTAGTTTGACAGCCCTGGATACTGATGCCCTATTTACCCTCATAACTGGTGCACACAGGCATTTTCCTGCTCATGTAACTCAGCCTAGAGCTGGAGAGCTCAATTTTCAGATTTAGATGGTAATTCAATATAATGCCTTCTCAAACTGCAGTCATTCTATTGTGATAGCCATCAAAAAAACTAATTGTGCAGTTTATGTACTCGTGCACCTTCGGGTCACAAGTCCCATCAATAGCACCACCACAGTTAGGAAACAGGGTGGGCAGTAGAGTTTTCACACAGTGCATCATGTTCCTAGAGCTAGAGTGTCGACATTGGGGGAGGCGCTAGGATCTCTGGGATATGGTTACTTTGACTCGGATTTGTGCACTGCAGTGTGGGTGCCAGAGCCCTAGGTTTGAACAGGGGCCAGAAAATGTTCAACCTAGAGTTAAAATGCAATGTAGATGCTCAAGCCCAGGGTCTCCTGATACGGGTGAGCTGACTTGAGTCCCACTAACCCTAGGCTTATATTGCTGTGTAGGCATAGCCTCTGTTACATAAACATCATATTCTAGATATAAGTGTCTCAGACCCTTACCTTTCTTGCCCCCTCTTTCAGCTTTAACTTGGCAAAAAATATTTCTTGATATATTTTTTTAAAAATATCTCCCAAGCTGACATTTTGTTCAGTAACTTGATTAGAGGTTGAGATTTTACAGTTGAACTAAAACCCCTTTATAAAAAGAGTTTGTTAGAAAAGCTCTCTGAAAAGGAAGCCAGATTTTCAGATGGCATAAATTGGCATAGTTCCCATTAAGTCTTCAGCCTCTGCAAGTTACTGATCAAAATGTCAGCTTGGGAGCTGCTGCTGCTTCTTCTTTTTTAAATAGTATTTGCTGATTTTAAGCCTATGGGGCAGGATGTTAATCAAATGTTAATTCTGGCTTCAATGGCGCTATCCCAATTTGATATCTCGCTCTAGGTCTGTATATCTGAGAAGTAACTTTTGGTCATGAATATGATTGTTTTAGCTTTTGTATCATGCACTATAAGGCATGTATATAATAAAAATCCAATTAATTAAATTGCATTTATATTGTGGTCAGCACTTAAATACCTCTCATCTAACTAGGTGATATATATTTCTGTGCGGGAAGGCATTGAGTAGTTCTCCAGGACACTTACTTGATCCACTTGCTGTGATGATTGACTGACTTACAACCTATCTCAGTTGGATTCATAATTGATTTCTGTATACATGCAGCACCAAGTGCAAGTCATTTTTATCTTTTTTGTGACCTATTTTGAAGGTACTGTTCTAAAGGAGGCCAACAATTGTCATGGATGCCCACATATGCAAGTGGAGGATTTAACTGCACAATGGGAGGTGCACAGCTAAATCCTCCTTATGCCTTGCATCTAAATTTTACCCCACCCGCAAAATGTGATGCTGTTACAGTACATTTGCTTGCTGTCTATGCTGAGTGGAAAAAGAATAAAACCTTTGCTTCTGATAGCGAGATCAAGCCTGTTGTCAGTGTCACAGTGAGAGCTTCCCAGAACTTCTCATTCTTCCACTCTGCAGTGAAAAGTACATTCTATAATCTACTAATTATAATGCATTAGATGAATAAAAGTATTGTTAGTAAGGTAGGTAGAGAATATATCAACTTTAGATGCACCTTTCATGGCAGCTTGAAGATTAGATAGATACAAGTTGTATCTATAAGTACTTGCTCACTTAAAAAAAAAATCCTAAGTGAATTGCTGAATGTACTAGGGCCACGGAGATGAATGCTGGGAATCTGGAATAGTTTAGAAAGAAGGTAAAAGGGAGGATAAAAGTCGATGACTTAAAAAGTAAATCAGATTTTAAATTTAGATTAAACAGGATTTACTTTCTAAAAAATCTATTTAAAATATAAAATTTTAAATGGACACATATGCTGAGGCTTAAACTTAGCTATTAAAATATTAAAACTAGTATTAAGCAGTACATGCTTGCTACCGAGTTTTAAAGAAAGTTAAACCACTGAACTGGTGGAAGTCACTAGATAAGCACTAAACCAGCTTTTGACAGTAGTAACCTTTTCTGCAGGTGCAGAGAGAATATTTTCTTCATTTCAGTTCAATGACTAGTTCATTCAAAGTGAAGAAACAAATGGGGAAAAAGCAAGAAATCTTGTTTTCCCTTTTCCAGTCTGTGACTAAAATTTGAGAGCGGATGGGTTCTGTTACATCTGAAATCTTGAAGCACATGGTGACCAGAAACAATCAGGTCACTAGCTAAGGTTAATACTTTCTTTCTTTAGTAAGACAGTTTGTTTTAAATGCAAAACGTGCTTTGATAAATTTTTCTTATGTATTCACATGTAAGGTAGTTTTATGTAATGATGATTAAAAAATTAAAATGTTGGTTTTATACATTTTAATTGGATTTCCATCCAAATACAGCTTGATACAAATTGCAAGTAAAAAATTCATCATATAGTAAATAAGAAATGTACCATTCACTATTTTTAACATATGTAAAATTTAAGAATCTGAATAAGTGTAAGATAAGCAGAATAATTGCTTAAATAAAAGTATATCCTTCTAGTTAGCCAAAAGAGAGGTGGGGAAAAACAACAACAACAAAAAAACACCAACAACCCCGCACCAAGTGTAATGTAAAGGCTATATTTAGTTGCATATCAACATGTTTTAAAGGTTACCATCAGATGAGAACCAATTTTTCTTTGGGAAAATAATTACAAACAAAAACAAGTTTTCCTGGCAAATAAGCATGCTAGTTGGGTGTAAATGTTTGCTTTCAGGAGAATAATCACAAAAGGGGAAGTTGTTCATATGAAGCCTCATTTAGCACTACTACTGAATCCACAATCTGGTGTGCTGGTTTTGGGAACTTAATATGATCGTAAAAGTAAGGTGTTTTGTCTATTTGGAGTTTAATAAATTATTAAAGGTTCCCACCCAATCTTTTTATAAATACCCTAATTCACTAAGTAAATAAATAGACTAGTCAATTCCCTCAGATTAAATCAGATTTAAGTGTTTTATTTTACAAGTCAGGAAATAACCATATAACAGCTGTGTTGTTACAGGGTAAATGCCATCTTAAACAATATGTACATACTGTATACACTACTTAGGTGATTATATTTGAAGTTACCAGATAAAGCTGAGAATATTTAGTACACAATATGCTGTTTAGCTCATACGCTAAATATAAAAGGCAAAGCTAATTATGTAATCTTGTCATTATATGGTATGTAATTGCTGATTTTGCTGCAGAAGAGTACAAATTATATACAAAATGGCAAAGCGTTCAGGGGCATTAAAATTTCCATATAGTGAAGTTTGTTATCTTAATGTTACAGAAATATGAAGTGAGCTCATGACAGTGCAAGGCACTGAAGGGTAACATGATTTTTAAATATAGCATGTGTGAATAGAGAACAAAAAAGGCAGAAGGCTTTGATCTCACTTAGAGCAATGCAAATAGGCCTTTGTCTGACATTGTAAAAGGACTTTAAAGTGGGTATAAATTACACTTACTTCCACTTTAGGGCCTCTTCATGCTGCTAGAGTAGTGTAAAGGTACTTTAGTGTAAATGAGAATCAGGCACAGAGTGAAAGAGGGTGTGTCTACACTGTTATCTTTTACAGTGAATTAATTGATTGTCAGTTAAATTGAGGTATTTTGGGTGCCCTGCTGCTGTAGTTCTCAGCCTGGGACATTCTCACAGCCAGATTACAAACGTGCAGGCCACATCTTGAGTGTCTTTGTGCTAGACAGCTCTGGTTCAGCAGCTCTGACCCCAGCAGCCTGTCTGCAGCCCCACTCTGGCTTCCTCCAGCCCTGGTTACAATCAGCACGGTGACCCCAACACACTCCCAGTCCTGAATCTCCCTAAAACAATGTGCCCTGAAATGCCCAGTCCTCACCTGAACTATTCAGAGAAATAGGTTTGTTGCTCCTTCATAGAGACAAAAGTGCATTACAGCTTATTAACTGAACTGGGGTAGATACCCCATTCCCTTCAAGCACACCACTGAGCTGGTTTATAGTAAAAATAAAACAAATTTATTAACAATATGACATAGGTTAAGTGATGCCAAGTAAAAGAAATAAAAGTCGAGATGATTATAAGCAAATAAAAGTAAAAGCATGCACCTAAAGGGCTAAAACTTGATCTACCAAGGTACAGGTTTTGTTCAAGATGGTTGAACCATACTTCACCATTCTTCCTTCTTCCCAGCCATGGCTGATTTTCCCTCAGTCAGGATCTTCCATAGAAGTACAAGATGCTGCCTTCCCTTGTCTTCCTGTGTCTTTGCCTAAGTAGGTTTCTCACTTATATTCAGACCCGGAGACTTCAGCCCTTCTTGGTTGAAGGACCGATCTTTCTCAGCTTACACAAGTTCTGGCCCCATGTGTTTATCTAGTGATGGATGCCAAAATGGTGTCTCTTCTTGTTTATATCTTCCTAAATTCAGTGACCTGGTTCTAGGAGGCAGGATGACCACATGCTGTTCTTCCCTTGTTCCTACCCTCCTGATTTTTATGTAAATAGGGCTTCCGTTGTTTTTCATCACATCTTGCTCAGTTTCTTCGATACAAGTAGATAGCTGTGATGTCTCCTTCTGGGAGAGACCTTTTTCCTCTTTGGTCACAGACTGTAAAGTATAATATAAATAAGTATCGATAATTCCTTATGTAGTGTTAATACATACAGTTCACAGTGCTGTTGATCACCAGTGTGTTATAGGCTTTCATAAAATACCTCACTTGATAAACTGCATATACTGCAATATTGTATACCCTCAATTGATTAAATTACTTATCACCTGAGGTTCAGACCCCTGGTCTTTATAGCCCAGGTAAAGTTTCTCTTCCCTGCTGGAAGCTGTTTCCTCCCCTGCATGGCTTTGTTTACCTGGTATATAAATAAGACCTTCATTGTGTCATTGTGACGACGGGACTGCTCAGAGAAGCAAATACACATTTCTTTGTCTCGGGCAGACCTATTTACCAACTCCCCCAACATGCCTGGCTTAAATACTTTTTAGTCATCAGTACAGCATTTATCCATAACTCTTAATATATGGCATGCACATGCATCATGCAAGAATATTAATGATTAGTGAGTTATTGGTTTTCCAATGTCACATTACATGACATCTTTTAGATACAGATAACTATAGTGAGTTGGGGTACACGGAGTTGGTCAGGCCAGCTGAAACTCATTAACTGATACCAGTGAACTCCTTGCCCTCTGGCACTCAGATGCTCTTATGGTCAGACCTCTCTTTCCTAAAAAGCTGCAGGAAGGTTAGTCGCTGATTGATCCATAGGCAGCAGGTCAGAGCCTTCCTTCCTGGACAGGGCATCTGCCACCATAGTTTCTTTCCCCTTTAAATAGGGGTTTTGGCATATTTGTCTGTTTAGTCTCCAGAACATATCAGAGAGTATCCATAATTTCTTCTTTGAATGATGGTCCTTACTGTATGCCACTGTGGATTATGCATGCACACCATGCGTTATGAAGCTGGAGAGTTTGAAAGTAGTGTCCATTGGTCCATGCATCTGTCCTGGTTCACCTTGTGCCTCTGACCGAGGTGATAAAGGGCAGGGTGGACTGACTGCCTCCAGTTCCTTCTCAATGCTGCATGGTCTGGGTTGGGACCATTAGTGTCCTCAGCTTTGGCTTCACGCTACAAAACAGTTGCCATCTCAACTGCTTCATTTGCAATTTAGATTTTGCATGGTCATGTTGGCAGCAATAATTTCATCTCTAGAAAAGGGCATGTGGTTCATGGCTCTTGATATGAAGGACACTTAGTTTCACGTAGATAGTATCAGAGGCATAGCCGTGTTAGTCTGTATCCACAAAAACAATGAGGTGGCACATAGATATTTTCCCCACATACAGACACTTTCTTGGATTTAAGCTAGGCTGTGACCATGTTCAATATAGAGTACTGCCCTTCGATGCAGCAGCCCCACCAGAGTTTTTACCAATGTATTTTCAGTCATAGCGGCTCATGTCAGACTTCATGGCCGCCCTGTCTTTTCATTCCTTGTTAATTAGCTCCTTGCTGCCAAATCTCAGCAGGAAGCCTATGTATCAACCTCTATGGTGCTCCATCTCCTTTCTTCACTGGGAATCAGTATAAACACACACAAATCTGGCCCCCCCCCGACTCTAGACTTTATCAGGGCAGTCTTGAACTCTGTCACCCCAAGGGCATACCTGCCCACAGACAGGTTCCACACTATCAGCAGCGATTTCCTAGGTCTCATCACAAGGAGCTCTCAGGTACTGGTCAAAACATATCTTTCCCTATTCGGCCACATGGCTTTGTGCACTTACATCACCCTGTTCACAAGACTCCACCTTTAGTACCTGCAAACTTGGCTACAGTCATGATACTCCCTGAGCTGCCATTCCATGAACCTTGTGACAGTCCCGACCAAGCTACTGTCCCCCCTCCTATGGTGGACACATCCCCATTACGTATATGTGGAGGTCCCTTTTCTCCTCTCTTCTCCAGAGAGAACCATAATTATGGACACATCCCTGCTAGTTTGGGGAGCCTATATGAACAGCCACACAGCTCGAGGGGCTAGTGTACCTTGAAAATCCAGGATGCAGATCAACATCCTGGAATTATAAACAGTACGGAGGGTGTGAGAATACTTTCTCCCCTTCATCCACTCTCACTGTGTCCTTATAATGTCGACAACTCTATGACTGTCTTCTACCTCAGCAAGCAAGGGGGAGTGAGATCGGCCTCCCTGCGTGCAGAAGCAATCCACCACTGGAATTGGTGCATAAGCAATCACATCACACTATGACCCGCTTACCTTCCAAGAAAGCTGAATGTGCTCTCTGACTTCCTCAGCAGACACTTTACACTGAACCATGAGTGGGAACTTCACAACATTTTCACTCTGTGGCAGTGGTGGGCAACCTGGGGGCTGCACATGGGCTGCCAGACTGTTTGTTTACATTTGCACGGCCGCCTGCAGCTCCCAGTGGCTGCGGTTCGCCATTCCTGGCCAGTGGGTCTGGTGGCCCGCCAGTGGATTACCCTGACGGGCTGCAGGTTGCCCACCACTGCTCTATGGGGAACTCCAACCACAGTCACTTCTCAGACAAACAGCAGATATACCACAAATTGGTCCAGAAGGGCCCTAGGTCATCACTCCCCAGGTGATGCTTTGCTACTTTCCTGGTCAGACCAGTTCAATTATGCCTTCCCTCCACCGCTGCTCCTGCCGTGAGTCCTACACAAGATCCAACAGGACAGAGCCAGGGTCATCTTGATTGCCCCCTTCTGGCCTAGATAGTTCTGGTTCCCCAACCTCTTGTGTGTCTCATCTTGCCCACCGATTATCCTCCCAACATACCCCAAGCTCCTGACCCAGTGCAATGGCAAGATCAGACACCACAATCCATGACTGCTCCACCTCATATTTGGATGGTATCATCTCTAGAACATTCATGCTCCTCAGCTGTATGAGAGATCCTCTCTAATAGCAGAAAGGACTCCACAAAGAAATGCTACCTAGCTAAATGCACTCCTGAGGGAATTCTGCACCAAAAAATAAAAAATTCTACAAAATTCTGCAAATTTTATTTGTCAGTAAATAAATGTGGCTCCAGCATGGCAGTGGGGAGCACAGACAACAGGCTGCACTGAGCTGGGAGATCACCCGGAAGCCCCCAGCTTCCCTTGTACAGGGACTTGGCAGTGAGGCTGTACCTGACCCTGACATAGTGCAAGGGCCGGGCCTGCCCCAGAAACACCCCTGGACCCTGCCCCTCTGCGCCAGGTGCCCCAGGTGTGGGTGGGCAGGCTCACCCCTCAGGATGCAAGTGTGGAGGGGCTTAGTGTGTGGGGTATCCAGGTGTGGGGCGAGAGGTTTCTGTGTGGGGAAATCTGGGTGCGGGCGGCTCAGTGGGAGATCTGGATGCACAGAGGCTCATTTTGGGGTTCTGGGTGCAGGGGCAATGGACTCTGCAGGGGATCCAGGTGAACGTGGTTGGGGCTCAGCGGGGGAGGGTCTGGGTGTCGGGAGATGGGGCTTGGCGGGGGGTTCAGTGGGGGAGTCCGGGTGCTGGGGGAGTGGAGCTTGATGGGGGGGGGGGTCCAGGTGCAGCTGTCTGGGGATCAGTGGGGCTGTGGGTGGGTCTTGTCGGGAGGGTAGGACTTGTCAGGGTGAGGGTTCGATGGACCTGCTTAACGTGGGAGTCCCAGCTGAGGGGATGCCACATTCTAAGCTCCTGCGATTCCCCTATCCCCTTTTCTTCTCCATCCTCTCCCCTCACTCCCACATTCCCCTCTCCCTGCCCTATTCAACCCCCTTCCTTCCCCACTGCCTCTTCCCCCACCCCCTCACCATTCCTTCCCTCATTTCCCCACCCACTCTTACCCAGCCCCACTGAGGGCACTCACTGTTGCACCAAAAAAAGGAAGGCTGGGCAGCTCTGTGCTTGCAGAAATTTGGGGGGGGGCAAGTAACCCCATGTAGCCCCCCCCATGCCTCACCTCTGTTTGGAAGGGGGCAGTCCCCCCCAAAAAAACGGCACTCATGGTTATCCCCACATGGCTTCCCTTTGCTCCCCTGCCGTTTTCTGCATGGAAGCATAGAAATTCTGGGGGGGGAGGAGGCTTTTTCTTCAGGTGCACAGTCACGCAGAATCCTCCCAGGAGTATAAATGGAAACCCTTCTCATCCTGGGTGCAACAAAGTGGCATCCTATCAGAGACTTACAGATATTTTGGTCATCTTAACTGTATCCTATCTTTAAAGACATAGGGTCTGTCCACCAGCTCCTTACGAATGCACTTATCTGCAATCAGTACATACCATCCCAACTACTCAGGACTACTTGATTTTCCACACTCTAACCAATAGATTATGGAAAGGCTCAATAAGGACTTTCCTGCTTGCTTAGAAGGTTCCACCCCAATGGAACGTGAATCTCTTTCTCTCAGTGCTAAGAAGGCCCCCCCCTTTGAGCCTTTAGCTACTTATTGCATGTCCCTACTGTCCATGAAAGGAGTGGTGTAACGGGGTTGGCACCTGCCTCTTGTGAGTGGTCCCTTTGGCCAATTCAGTGTCTGCAATCTGAGTTTGGAACGGGGCAGCACCCACCTCTTGTGAGCGCCCCTCTTCTGGTCGGATGTGAGTTGCTGCTTCTTAGTTCTTGATGATGGGGTGGCACCCACCTCTCGCGAGCGCCCCTGCCGATGGTTTCTTCAGCGTAGGAGGGCAGTGAAGAGCTGAGACTGAGAGGGAGGGGAAGGTTGCAGCAAACAGTCAATCAGCACAGGGCAGAGAAAGTCGAGTCAAACTTGTGGAAAGTTCTCTGAATGTCCCAAGGTCCCTGTGTTGGCTGCTTCTGCTTCTACTGGCTGGGGTTTCTGACTGGCTCTTCTCTGCAGTTTTCTCCCAAGCCCACATAAGAGGGAGGTGGGGAAGCTACACCTGGGTCCTAGTGCCTCCAAGAGTTGCGTGTGAGGGGGTGTCTCTTCTGCACAGTTCTGTGTTCAGAGGGTTATTGCGGGGAGGGATGGGCTCAGCTGGGCCCCATTTTACCCTCTTCCCCCAGTGCAGCATCCCCAGCTTTGGCTGCTTCTGCCCCTGCAGGCTGGAGTTTCTGGCTGGCTCTTTTTTATTTTTGCAATTTTTTATTCAGTCTGATTACTATGAGTGTGGTTCTCAAAAGGTCTCCATCCTAGGAAAATCTTTGAAAGGAACAGAACCCTTTCTTAATAAAAATTTTGTGAAAGTGCCTTTTTAACACAGCCTTTCTTCAAACATTTAAAATAGTGACTGAGTCCTTTGTGATGCTACATTTCTTATAATTTATTACAATTCTGTGTACTAGTGCTAGGAATGAAATTTAGCAATAGGTACAGTTTTACTGGAAAACAGCACTACATAATGTAATAGGGTGTTTATTTTATGCTTTTCTAGTCTTCTCTACTTTCCATAATGTCAGAGAATTAGATAAGTGGTATTTTTTTAAGGTAACTACTCTCCTACATTTTAGTTTTCCTGTTAAACGGTACCAATGAATCTCTTGGTTAGGATGAAAAGGATTGGAAAAGGCAAAAACTACTGTTGAATTTTCTTTCCTTTATAATAGGGCTTTATTTGTCCTCTGTGTATGAAATCTCATGGATCTGCTGAAGAACTTTTCAAGCACTATGAAGTAGTTCACGGATCTGGCATCGATTCAGGTCATGGAGGAGAAGAGCATCCTTCACCGAAAAGGTAGAACAATATTAATTTTTGCATTTAGTCTTCTGTCTAATTACATTTAAGCATGTAGTAATCTGAACAGTTAATTATTCAGTGAAGTATTTAAATCATAATGCCCCATTTCTAAAACCAATTAAAATATTAGTTTAATACTATGCTAGCTGATACTGGACTGGTGATAGATGAAAATTGGATTTACATATTGATATTGTTAATTCCATTGGTTGCCTTTGATCCTGTTGATCAGGAGGTGGTGTTGACTCTTATGTCTGTAGCTGGAGTTGATGGGGGTAGCTCATGGCTTGATTCCCTTCTTATTTGAGCATTCCCAGAAATTGATTTTGGGCTCTTGTTCCTTGTCTCTGAGGATTTGTTCATGCAAGGTTCCACCTTGTTTCCCCTTCGGTTCAATGGATATATGGGGCTGTTGTACATTTCAGCCTGTATTACTTCCATTTTATGCATTCCATGACTCTCGTCTTGGTTGTGCATAGTAATAAGATGGTGAGCCGCTTTTGAGTGTGGTCACATACTGTGTGAGAACATGGGATGCTAATATAATAAAGGTGTAGATTGTATAACTCTGCTGGGTTCAGCTAATATCTTGACTAGCTGTTGTCTTAACCGTGGAGCAAACCCTCTGTGATTGATAAAAATAGTAAGCCAAAAATGATAAATAATTTAATTAAAACATCGATAACCTATTGAACTCATAAAGATGAAAGATAGTTTTTTTGTAAAGAAAAGAACATAAAATTTAACATGCAATGGCTATTAAGTTAGAGTCCATTGTGGGAAAATAAAAATATCCGAAACAAAATCCAAAACCTATTTGTGACTGTCTGTAGGAAGAAGGAGCTCCCATTTCTTTCCAGTTGCAATTGGGATAGACCGAGAGCCATCTTGGGCATTGACAGAAGCAGGGCAGCAGGGCACAAAATGGCAGGGCAGGACATCCATCAAAACCCCATTGCTCACAGCCAGTGACATTGGAGATCTTCTTTTCACACACTGATCTGGAAGCTTTTCCTGACTGACAGTTCTCCAGTTGGCATGGGATCTTGATGACTTCACTCAGCTGAACATGCTCATTCTATTAAATTCGCTAGCTGTAGTGGAGCTGTCAAAGAGCCTTTCTCTGTAGCTCAGCAAAGGAAAGAGTACACGTTAACATTTGAGGCTTTTAATGTTTTGAATGTTTTTTAACATATTTCTCTTATTACATGTAAAACAAATTATTTCTGCTCAAATTGGTGAAACAACCATTCAAATAAACTAATAAAAATGATTTTTCTAGGATATTTTTTAGAAAGTAACAAGTAGCATGACTTAATGAAGACATTAAAAATGAAGTAGGTAGGGCTAATATTAAATACCCTCCCCAGTCATTCATCAGTTAAGACTTGTGAACATAGGGGTGAAGGCTGGGGATTAGGCCTTTGGGAAGAAGTGTACTTTAAGATGTGGGTCTACTCTTAAAAGTGAGTCTGTACAATTGGCATGTTTATTTTCATCTGCTTATCAAATGTGCTCAGTTTGCAGGTAAAAAGATGGGGATTCTTTTGTTCGCTTTTTTTTATTGTCTACGTGCCAGTCCTGCAAATTCAGCGTAGTCTCTGAGAGTCAAGCTGAGTCCTTTCCATCTCGTGTATCATCACCAGTAATTAATAAAGGTTCTGTAGGTCAAATTGTGCCTTCAGTAACACCTTGTCTTCAGTGAGGTTGCACAGGTGTAACTGACTGGAATGCAGTAAACAATTCTGTCGATGATACACAAGATGGATTGAATCCACAGCTCATTCAGTCTTAGTTTTGTTGTTTTGTGGGGAAAGAAGACAAAGAACAATACAAATTTACTTTGCTCACTAACGTGAGTAGATGTGACCCTCATTTCACATTGGGAACAGATTTGCTGAGTAAGATAATGTTTTTATAGTCATTGTCACACATCACATAAAAGAGTAACTTAAAGTATATCTGGATCAAGGATGATATATCAGATTTAGGGGGGCTGCAGACAGAAGTGGGAGAAGGACTGGGAGTCATGTAGCTCAAGGGGAGCAAAAAGAAATGAGAGTTCTTGTATACAAGGGCTTGTATACACAGGAAAGATTTACCAGTTCTTAAGATGATATAGTTATACCAGTATAATTCCCTGTGTGGACACCCTTTTAGTGCAGAATAAGAGTGGCCTTTTCAGTTTAACATAATCTCTTTCCAGAGTGACATAAGCATAAATGAGGAAAAAGACTCTCTTTTACTGAAATGAGTGTCCACATAGAGAGTTATACTGGTACAGTATAAATATATTGTTTTAACTTCGTGCCTCAAGTTATACCAAATAAAGATTTCCATTTAGACAAGGCTTAGAAAGGTGAAATATAGCTAACTATTTTGGAATTGGGCCAGGAAAAGCACATTATTGTGAAAAGTGCCATTTTTTTTAGTAAAAGCCAAGGTGTGAATTTAAACTGACATAGTTATATCAGTATAACCCCTCTGCGTGAACACTTCTGTTCAAGTATAAGAGAGCTTTGTCAGTTTAGCTTAAACCTCTTCCCAACTGACACAAACTAAACTAAAAAAAGCCATTTTTATAGAGAATAAGTGTGTCCACACGGGTGGTTATGGTGGTATAACTATATCTGTATGAATATGTCAGTATAACTGGTCAAACATTCCTGTGTAGAGAAGACCTAAATCCCATTATTGCTTTAAATAGATAACTTACAATATAGACATAACTAGTGAGACACTAATATTTATCAGAGATTTTCTTTTTTATTTAGTGACCCTGAATTGTTGTGTACTGTTTTTTGTATCATCCTTTCATTGTGACTGGGGCCTCAGATTATTACTGCATACCAATAATAAGAGTAAGAAATAATGTGGTGTTGGCAGTAATATGGCTGCTTCATTCCACATTAAGGGTGGCTGCGTTTCAGTGATGTGATGTGATCCTTATGTGTATAGTTTTCTAATTCATCAAAATGAATTGAGATTTTAGAAGGGTGCTATGCAAACTGATTAATAACCATTTCCTCCTCATATTTCGTTTTCCTGGGCGACTAGAACATCAGGCTTCTGAGTGAAATTTGAGAGTTACAAGCCCCAGGGTTTTGAATGTCAGCGCACTCAGGCCCTCAAATTGGTATAACTATTGGGCACATTGAATTGCTTCTTGGGTTAAATATTATATAATTGCATATTTCAGAACAAATAGGGTAGCATACTCCTAGCATTGTCCCTTGACATTATATGGGAAATGAGGGGGAACGAACCTGCACTTTTAATAAGATGGACTATAACACAGCTAAACATTTTAGTACACTATCTTGGAATTCTAAAGTTCTATTATTTAGTTGATACAATCCAGTAAAACAGAATATAGGACTAAATCAAGTTTATTTGCATATTTAACCCTTCTACTGTTTTGGGGTCTGTCTGACCCCAGTGCACACAAAAATTTAAATAAAAATTGGTGTGGCAAACCTGTACTTCTTCATACGTTAAGTATGCTCAAATTAGGATGGGGTCAATCTTCCCACATTGGTTTTATTATCTTATCTATTGTGATTTTTGTGTAGCAAAAAAAAGTCACCAAAAAGGTAACGGGGTCAGTTAGAATCATAGAATATTAGGGTTGGAAGAGACCTCAGGAGGTCATCTAGTCCAATCCCCTGCTCAAAGCAGGACCAACAGCAACTAAATCATCCCAGCCAAGGTTTCGTCAAGGCGGGCCTTAAAAACCTCTAAGGATGGAGATTCCACCACCTCCCTAGGTAACCCATTCCAGTGCTTCACCACCCTCCTAGTGAAATAGTGTTTCCTAATATCCAACCTAGACCTCCCCCACTGCAACTTGAGACCATTGCTTCTTATTCTGTCATCTGCCACCACTGAGAACAGCCTAGCTCCAACCTCTTTCGAACCCCCCTTCAGGTAATCAAATCCCCCCTCACTCTTCTCTTCTGCAGACTAAACAATCCCAGTTCCCTCAGCCTCTCCTCATAATTCATGAGCCCAGCCCCCTAATCATTTTCGCTGCCCTCTGCTGGACTCTCTCCAATTTGTCCACAATCTTTCTGTTGTGGGGGGACCAAAACTGGATGCAGTACTCCCAGGTGTGGCCTCACCAGTGCCGAATAGAGGGAAATAGTCACTTCCCTTGATCTGCTGGCAATGCTCCTACTAATACAGCCCAATATGCCATTGGCCTTCTTGGCGACAAGGGCACACTGCTGACTCATATCCAGCTTCTCATCCACTGTAATCCCCAGGTCCTTTTCTGCAGAACTGCTGCCTAGCCATTCGGTCCCTAGTCTGTAGCGGTGGATGGGATTCTTCCATCGTAAGTGCAGCACTCTGCACTTGTCCTGGTTGAACCTCATCAGATTTCTTTTGGCCCAATCCTCCAATTTGTCTAGGTCACTCTGGACCCTATCCCTACCCTCCATCATGTCTGCTTCTCCCTGCAGCTTAGTGTCATCTGCGAACTTGCTGAGGATACAATTAATTCCATCATCCAGATCATTAATAAAGATGTTGAACAAAGCTGGCCCCAGGACCAACCTCTGGGGCACTCTGTTTGATACTGGCTGCCAACTAGACATCGAGCTGTTGATCACTACCCGTTGAGCTCGACAATCTAGCGAGCTTTCTATCCACCATATAGTCCATTAATCCAATCCATATTTTTTTAACTTGCTTGCAAGAATACTGTGGGAGACGGTATCAGAAGCTTTGCTAAAGTCAAGATATATCACATCCACCACTTTCCCCATATCCACAAAGCCAGTTGTCTCACCATAGAAGACAATCAGGTTAGTCAGGCATGACTTGCACTTGGTGAATCCATGTTGACTGTTCCTGATTACCTTCCTCTCCTTCAAGTGCTTCAAAATGGATTCCTTGAGGACCTGATCCATGATTTTGCCGGGGACTGAAGTGAGGCTGACTGGTCTGTAGTTCCCTAGGTTCTCTTTTTGCCCTTTTTTAAACTATATATGGGCACTATATTTCCCTTTTTCCAATCATCCAGGACTTCCTAGTTAGACCGCCTCAGTGTTAGTCCCTGGGAAAAATGAAAGTACTACATTTCCAAGGTCTTTGGGAGTTTCCTGCACCCCAAATACATAAACAAAAATTAAATAAAACATGATAGGCAAGCCACTGACTCTTTTTTCCTTTAGGTATTCTCAAAGTATGATAAGGAGAGCTTGTTAGCATTGGTTTTATCTTCATACTCTGTTGTGGTTTTAGTGTAGCAAAAAGGGTCATTCAAAAGTTATTGGGGTCAGTTAGACCTGAATTTAATTATGCCACTATTCCAGCACAGATGGTTTTTATGTTGAGGCAGCAGTTATGATATGATTATGTCAGTCTTTCAGCATTGTTTGTATCTTCACTGTTTCAGTGTTTTTTGTCTTCCCCGTCCTACCCAAAAAAAGTACCAAAAGGTTCTTGGGGATCTGTGAGACTTCAGATAACATTTGCCTCATGTATCATCACAGTTGTCCAGCAAATTGAGTTTCTTTGAAGATAATGCCATCAAATTGGTTTCCTGGGACACCTACAGTTGCTAGGAAGAGTTTCTGGGGAAGCAACAATTGTCAGATACATTTGCTGACAAATCATGCTTGACAGATGCTGTGGCTGGGGCAAAGACGCACTATTGGATTGCACCTGCACACTGCATGTCTGAAGGCATATGTTGTTTAGATTTTGTTGAATCACAAGTGGCATAATACATCTTCGAATAAGAGACAAATGTTTCTCAGGGACCTGGGTACAGAAATTTTTAGTGCACTGGTACATGAAAGGAACATTCCAGCCTTTCCTAAGGCTTCTAGGGAAGTAGTGTCCAGTGTCCTGGATACTGATCCAGAGACTAATGGGGAAAATGTTGCATCTGTTCCAGGGAATGAGATAGAAAAACACACAAAAAATGTGTGAAGTTTAAAAACTTACTATTTTTAGAACATATGTCACCTGTTAGCTCCATTTGTTCAAAGAAGTAGGCCATTTATTGCAACTTTGCTGTGTTTGTGCCTTTTATATTGTTGCTGTTGCTATCTATTTTCGTTCTCTAAACATGGAGTCAGTTAGCTCCCAATACCTGTGGAGTGTGTTCCTTTTTTAAAAATGTGTTTCATCATGGGGTCAGTTAGACCGCAACACAAGTACTGTGTAAAGTGCTTCTTCTTTGAATAATGTCCCTAGGGCTGCTCCACTGCAGGTGTGCTTGCATCTCTGTGCTGTTGTTTGGTTGGGAGGTGAATCAATTAGTTCATGTGAAACCGGGAGGTTACCTTAGGAATGCATTTTGGATGTGGCCTGAGTGTAACCTTGTCCCAAAAGAATACCGTGTAGGGGGGAGGTGCACTGGAGCCGCTGTTTCTCCTGGCCGAAGTAATTGCTGTCAGGAAGGCCGTTTTCACTGAGAGGTATGTAAGTGAATAGGTGGCCCTGGGTTCAAAAGGAGGCCTAGTCAGTCATCTCAACACCAGGTTTAAGTCCCATGTGGGAGTAGGATGTCAAGGGGGCTTAGCACACTGACTAGCCTCATGGTGCAGCACAAGGAAAGACAGTGCATGTCTGGGCCTAATGGATGCTGCTACCGAAGTTCTCTGATCAGCAGCCCAGAGACGCAAGCACACCTATAGTGGAGCACCCATAGAAACACACATCTCAAAGAGTTGTCATTACTGCACAAGGTGAGTAACTTCTTCTTCTGAATCTAGAAAGTTTTAACTTATTCATAATTTTATAGTTCACTGATTACAAGTAAAGTCAGTTTGAAATGCATCCCATGTGTTATCTCCAATTTTCACATATTAGGGGTCTCCAAGACCCCGATATGGAAATAGTTGGGTTATTTTTTGTCCAATACGAGGGTTAAAAGAAAATTCCATAAACCGTAATGCAATTACTCATTCTGAGAATAGACCAAATACATTAGACTAAAAATTATTAAGATATTTAAGGTGACTAAGCACTTTTAAAATCTGGTGATTAGTGTGAAAATGAGATAATGTATGGCAGTTCAGTTTGTATTAAATTAAAAAAAATAAAAAATGTAAGACTGTATTAAGACACTGATCAAATGTGAGGTGTCCTGTATCCAGCTTATGTAATAATAAAGCTGAATAGAAGCTATTACATATACTGGAAGTTTAATCAACAAAATTTAACAATGACTTAATTCATTTCTCAACTCCCGGATCTTTATTCAGCAATGAAATATCACTACTCCGACAAGAAATTCAAGACTTGCAAGCTTCACTTAAGGTTGGAAATTAATTTTATTTGAATATAGTTCATGGTTTCAAATTGTGAACTGTGCTAGCAGCTTAAATTGTGAGTTTGTAATACACTTTCTCTTCCCGGCCCCCCCTTGTTTAGGAGGAGAGATGGTACTCAGAAGAGCTGAAGAAAGAATTAGAAAAAGTGCAGCGGCAGCAAGTAATTGCTTTAAAATACTTGAAGCAGGTTTACAACAAGCAGTTTATTATCATCTTTGACATTGAAGATTAATACCTTGTTGTAAGGCACGTGGCCCAATTCAATTAGTTCCATAAATTGATTCCTGAAGTGTTTTAAAAAATCGGTTGTCTATACAGTGAAATAACTGTGAATGAGGTTAAAGGGATGGTAAAGGTGCTATGATTGTTCATGACTACATGCCCGTTAATTTCCAGTCAGATTTTTCCTCACAGTATGCTCATTCAGACCATGCCCAGGTTATCTGTCTCTTCACTGTTATTGCATCTATTTGAGAAGTTGTAGTTTTATTGCTTCCAAAGTATTTCTGAAAATGGCAATATAATCTTAAAAACCTCCAAAATCTTCTCCAAAAACATCCACCAAACAAAGTTAATTGTAGCCTCTTTCACCTTATTAAACTTCCCTCCTGAAACAATGGAACTCTAATTTATTTCCATATATAGAAGAGTTACTTCAGAACTGATTTATACAAACCTCAGAAATAGAAATTAGGGGTGAATTTCACTCTATATGTGAAGGATTAAAAGTATAGAATTGCTTGAACCTTTTGGGAAAATCTCTCTTTCCTTTCTTTGCTGCTGCTCCTTTTGCATGTAATAGTGCGTATAACAACATATATTGCTGTAGAGGCAGATTTCAGTATAACAGAAGGCTTGTTAGCATTGGAGTCTTGCTGTTCTGAATCAGTATGATAGCTAAGTGATATAAGATGATGGAAAGTCGTCTTGGCCTTTTCTGTCCTAAATTGCTTTGCAGCATTGAAGCACATAAGTCTATTTTTGTAAACTTTCTAGAGGCTTCAAGTATGGAATTCTTTCAAATGCTCAGGAAATGTCTGCTATTGAAACTTTTGTTATTACCTTTACTGTCTAGTGACACACTTATTCTTCATTTTTTCTTTTCTTAAGGAATCTAAGCCTGATGGAGTGACAACTTCTGCATCTACAGGTGAGAAATATTTTAATAGAGAAGTTTCTACATTGCATTGAAATACTACAGTACTGTATGTTAGAAAAATTAAGTTAAGTGAAACTTCAGACTGGATGAAAAATACTTTTTCCTATATTGAAAGGCTAAAATGGTACAATTATGTAATGTCTTCTCTTGCCTACATTTTTTTCAATAAGTTTAGAGGGACACGAAAGGTTGCCTAATTCATTTTTAGAGTAAAGAAACATTAGAAAGAGGTTGATTGGTTCCATCATTTCTAGGATAAAGGCGGTGAAATTATTGTGATCATAAAAGTAATTCTGATCATGGTTTTGATTTTTGAACATGTTCTTAATCATTTTAAATATCCAAACAGCCATTGTGCTGAGGAAGACAGAGTGTTGACATTTGAATTACACCAATTGTCCATGCTCATTCTGTTGATTTCAGTGCCAGTCTTCCCTGCTTGCTGCCAAAGAAAACACTTTTTTTAAAAATCTGCATGTTTATAATTTTTTTGTTCCATGTTATATTTGCATGAGACACTCATGGAATAATAACTTTCTTATGTACACACACAATCTCTGGCTGATCCTTATTAACTAACTTCTGACTGCACCTCAGGGCTCAGAAATTAGCAGTGTACAAAAAGTGACCAAAATGGATAAACTAATTTCCAATGGTTAGCTAGATTATGAGCTCATTCCTCAAAATGTTGTGCTCACCGTCCTGTTCCAGCAAAGCACTTGAGCACATGTTTAACTTTAAGCATATGAACAATCCTATTGAAGATTAAGTGAGCTTTGGTGAGTTACTCATTTGTAATGCTCTTTTATCAACACAAGTTTCTGTATAACCTCTGATTTTAGTTTTTTCAATAAATACTGCTGTTTTTGAGCTAGAAACATTAGAACGGCAACTTGAAGAGACCCAAGTAGAAAATTTTAATATTAAGCAGATGAAAGACCTGTTTGAGCAAAAAGCCGCACAGCTGGCTACTGAAATTGTAGGTAAGTACTTAAAATTATTATGCAATCGGTTCTTCTTTTAATTAAAACCTGAATGAATGATCTTTTGCATAACTTCCTTCTTAACTAGATATTAAGGCAAAGTATGATGAGGAAATGAGTCTTCGAGAAAGTGCAGAGCAGAAAGTGACAAACCTGATGCAAGAACTACAGAAAGAGAGAGCCATAATAGAAGATTTAAAGACTGAACTGGTAATTCATACCACATTTATTATTTATTTATTGATTGATTGATTATGCCTTTCCCAAATGAGAAGGAGAGGGTTTTCAGTCATTTGCCCATTCTAAACATAATCTTAAAATAGACTATCATTGTTTATTTGGACAGTGATTTATTTGTGAGAGGAAGAGGGGCTCAGAAAATCCCCTCTTCTAAACTATCTATTCCATTGCTCTAAACTTCCAATAACTTCCCAGTCAAGGAATGTATGTTCTGCCTGCTCTGGTTATTCAGTGATTTGCATTATTGTTAGGTATGTATGACATAATGCTTTTTTGTGCTCTGTTCAGAGGCCTGTGTGTGGCTTCCCTCATTTCAGGACTTTCATAAACAAAATATTAATCCTCATACGTGTTTTACTTAGGCCTAATTTTGCAACCCTTACTGACTATGATTAGAATATACTCATGTGAATAGATCCATTGTTGTTGACTTCAATGAGTGTCTCTATATTAGCCTTTTGCCCCTCATGTTTTTCACTGTTGCTGCCACCGGGCAACTGCATTCATAAGAGCAGCTCTGCTCAGACCTCGGTGATGTGCTGGTTGAAAGGCTGGCAGCTGTCATCACTTTGTCTACACTGGTGTTACCGTTGTTGCTCTTGGCTGCCCAGGGCACATGTATTCCAATAGTGTGGCTCCACAAAGGCAAAATACTAAAGAAAAGTTATTCCTAGTAACCCTTTTTCAAAATCATGGTCTCAGAAGAAGCTACCCAGCAGCCTTTCTTCTATATAAAGAAAAGCAGAGTAGCCAGGAGGTGTCTTCTAGCCTCCTGTCATCTTCATTCACTCACTCAACTGTGAAACTTGGACTCTGGATTTTTCTTTTCCTCTTCTGTATTGCTGTTGATTAGTGGCCTTTCTTCATTCCTCTGTCCACCCCTTCCTGCCACGGCAATCCTTCAGCTGCCCAACCTCACTCTCCCGGCCATTGTGCTTCTGTCCCTCCTTCTCCCCTTCCTCTCTGACTCCCGTCTCATCTTTATTCTCTTTCCTGTTCCCTGTCCAACACCAACAGTCGCTTCCTCCCACCCACTTCAGCTCCAAGTGCTACTTTCCACTCCAAAAGCTCACCTAAAACATTTTTTTGGGGTAACACATATAAAACAAATATGTAAACAACCCATGCAGTGGTGGTGTTGCTGTGTTGGTCCCAGAATATTAGCAAGACAAGGTGGGTGAGGTAATATCTTTTATTGGACCAACATCTGTTGGTGAGAGAGACAGGGTTTGAGCTACATAGAGCTCTTCTTCTTGTGTGGGAAATGTATTCAAAATGTCAGAGCTAAATACAAGGTGGAACAGATTGTTTACATAAATAGCTAACACATATTTCAAGGGACCATTCAAGGTAAAGTGACCTGTTAACAGCTCTCTAGTCATGGGGAGGGAGAAGCTGGAGGTGGATTTTGTGGGTTATAGGTTGCTGTAATAAGATGTAAATCCAGTGTCTCTATTCGGACTATAATTTTAGTGTCGAGCAAAATTATGAATTTAAGTTCCCACGCATGTCTTTTGAAGGTGTTGTCGAGGTTTAATCATAGAATCATAGAATATCAGGGTTGGAAGGGACCTCAGCAGGTCATCTAGTCCAACCCCCTGCTCAAAGCAGGACCAATCCCCAGCTAAATCATCCCAGCCAGGGCTTTGTCAAGCCTGACCTTAAAAACTTCTAAGGAAGGAGATTCCACCACCTCCTTAGGTAACACATTCCAGTGTTTCACCTCCCTCCTAATGAAAAAGTTTTTCCTAATATCCAACCTAAACCTTCCCCACTGCAACTTGAGACCATTACTCCTCATTCTGTCATCTGCTACCACTGAGAACAGTCTAGATCCATCCTCTCTGGAACCCCCTTTCAGGTAGCTGAAAGCAGCTATCAAATCCCCCCTCATTCTTCTCTTCCGCAGACTAAACAATCCCAGTTCCCTCAGCCTCTCCTCATAAGTCATGTGTTCCAGTCCCCTAATCATTTTTGTTGCCCTCCGCTGGACGTTCTCCAATTTTTCCACATCTTTCTTGTAGTGTGGGGCCCAAAACTGGACACAGTACTCCAGATGAGGCCTCACCAATGTCGAATAGAGGGGAACGATCACGTCCCTCGATCTTCTGACAATGCCCCTACTTATACATCCCAAAATGCCATTGGCCTCCTTGGCAACAAGGGCACACTGTTGACTCATATCCAGCTTCTCGTCCACTGTAACCCCTCGGTCCTTTTCTGCAGAACTGCTGCCTAGCCATTCGGTCCCTAGTCTGTAGCGGTGCATGGGATTCTTCCGTCGTAAATGCAGGACTCTGCACTTGTCCTTGTTGAACCTCATCAGATTTCTTTTGGCCCAATCCTCTAATTTGTTTAGGTCCCTCTGTATCCTATCCCTACCCTCCAGCGTATCTACCTCTCCTCCCAGTTTAGTGTCATCTGCGAACTTGCTGAGGGTGCAATCCACACCATCCTCCAGATCATTTATGAAGATATTGAACAAAACCGGCCCCAGGACCGACCCTTGGGGCACTCCACTTGATAGCGGCTGCCAGCTAGACTTGGAGCCATTGATCACTACCCGTTGAGGCCGACAATCTAGCGAGCTTTCTATCCACCTTATAGTCCATTCATCCAGCCCATACTTCTTTAACTTGCTGGCAAGAATACTGTGGGAGACCGTGTCAAAAGCTTTGCTAAAGTCAAGGAACACCACGTCCACTGCTTTCCCCTCATCCACAGAGCGAGTTATCTCGTCATAGAAGGCAATTAGATTAGTCGGGCATGACTTGCCCTTGGTGAACCCATGCTGAGTGTTCCTGATCACTTTCCTCTCCTCTAAGTGCTTCAGAATTGATTCCTTGAGGACCTGCTCCATGATTTTTCCAGGGACTGAGGTGAGGCTGACTGGCCTGTAATTCCCAGGATCCTCCTTCTTCCCTTTTTAAAATATGGGCACTATATTAGCCTTTTTCCAGTCTTCCGGGACTTCCCCCGATAGCCATGAGTTTTCAAAGATAATGGCCAAAGGCTCTGCAATCACATCCGCCAACTCCTTTAGCACTTTTGGATGCAGCGCATCCGGCCCCATGGACTTGTGCTCGTCCAGCTTTTCTAAATAGTCCCGAACCACTTCTTTCTCCACAGAGGGGTGGTTACCTCCTCCCCATGCTGTGCTACCCAGTGCAGTAGTCTGGGAGCTGACGTTGTTCGTGAAGACAGAGGCAAAAAAAGCATTGAGTACATTAGCTTTTTCCACATCCTCTGTCACTAGGTTGCCTCCCCCATTCAGTAAGGGGCCCACACTTTCCTTGACTTTCTTCTTGTTGCTAACATACCTGAAGAAACCCTTCTTGTTACTCTTAACGTCTCTTGCCAACTGCAATTCCCGGTGTGATTTGGCCTTCCTTATTTCACTCCTGCATGCCCGAGCAATATTTTTATACTCTTCCCTGGTCATTTGTCCAATCTTCCACTTCTTGTTAGCTTCTTTTCTGTGTTTAAGATCAGCAAGGATTTCACTGTTAAGCCAAGCCATATTTACTATTCTTTCTACACATCGGGATGGTTTGTCCCTGTAACCTCAATAAGGATTCTTTAAAATACAGCCAGTTCTCCTGGACTCCTTTCCCCCTCATGTTATTCTCCCAGGGGATCCTGCCCATCAGTTCCCTGAGGGAGTCAAAGTCTGCTTTTCTGAAGTCCAGGGTCCGTATTCTGCTGCTCTCCTTTCTTCCCTGTGTCAGGATCCTGAACTCGACCATCTCATGGTCGCTGCCTCCCAGGTTCCCATCCACTTTTGCTTCCCCTACTAATTCTTCCTGGTTTGTGAGCAGCAGGTCAAGAAGAGCTCTGCCCCTAGTTGGTTCCTCCAGCACTTGCACCAGGAAATTGTCCCCTACACGTTCCAAAAACTTCCTGGATTGTCTGTGCACCGCTGTATTGCTTTCTCAGCAGATATCAGGGTGATTGAAGTCTCCCATGAGAACCAGGGCCTACGATCTAGTAACCTCTGTGAGTTGCCGGAAGCAAGCCTCTGAAAGAAAGAAAAGGAAAGAAAGTTTCCTTTGAGGAAGAGGACAGATAGGTCAGATATAGAGTGATCGCTTTTGTGAAAAGTGTTCACCCATGGGTGATACCATGTTTTTGTCTTTTATCGTTTTTCTGTGAGAGTTCATTCGAGAACATAGTGATTGTCTCATTTCACCCACGTAGTTGTTATTGGGGCATTTATTGCACTGGATGAAGTACACCATATGTTGTGATAGGCATGTGTAGGACTCATGGACCTTGAAATGTGTGTTGTGGGGCGTGTTGATTATAGCAGAAATGGAGATATGTCTACAGTTTTGCATCTGTTCTGACAATGTCTGGTGCTACTTTGAGTTGGTGGGCCCTGATCTGCAGGGAGCTTGCGTCTGATGATGAGCTTGGAGAGGAGTTGGGGGGTTGTTTGAAGACCAGAAGAGGAGGTTCAAGAAAGGTTTATTTCAGGATGTTGTCCCCATTGAGTATGAGTTGTAATTGTTTGATGATATACCCGTATGGGTTTTAGTGTGGTGTGGTAGGTGGAAAGTAGAGTTGTGTGGTCAGAGGGGGTTTTATTTCTATATTGAAGCAGGTTCTCTCAGGGTGTTTGGATGGCCCATTCCATGATGCTATCTACTTCTCTGGTGGAGTGTCCTTGCTTGGTGAAGGTGGTTTTTCTGGACTTTCTCTTCAGAGCACATTCTGTGCTATCTGAGTGCCTGGCTGTAGAAAACAGATTTCTTGGTGTGTCTGGATCTGTGAAAATAGGTGTGGTGATCTGTGGATTTATTGTATATAGTTGTCTGTAGGCTTCCATTGTTGAAACTGGTTGTGATACCCTGGAAGTTGATGCTAGTGTGGGAGTGTTCTAGAGCAGGGGTTCTCAGTCTTTTTCTTTCTGAGGCCCCCCCAACATGCTATAAAAACTCCATGGCCCATCTGTGCTACAACAGCAACAACTGTTTTTCTGCATAAAAAAGCCAGGGCCAGCATTAGGGAGTATCAAGCAGGGCAATTGCCCATGGCCCCACACCATGGGGCCCTGCAAAGCGAAGTTGGCTGGGCTTCGGCTTCAGCCCTGGATGGCTGGGCTTGTAACCCTGGGCTTCAGCCCCAGGCGGTGGGGCTTCGGCTTTCTGCCCTGGGTCCCAGCAAGTCTAATGCCGGCCCTGCTTGGTGGACCCCCTGAAACCTGCTTCGGGCCCCTGGACCTCTGGTTGAGAATCACTGTTCTAGAGAGAGTTTAGTGGATGGGTGGTGGTTGTTGACGTTGTGGAGGAGTTTAGGTCATTTGTGTAGAGGATAAAAATGTCATCCGTGTATCTCAGGTATATCATTGGTTTCATGGTGCATTTGTTCAGAAATTCTTCTTCAAGGTGGCCTCTGAAGAGGTTGGTATATTGGGGAACCATCTTACTAGCGATGGTTGTTCCCATGGTTTGGGCAAAGGGACTGTTTGTTTTTTTGCTGAATGTAAAATAGTTATGGGTGAGGATGAAATGGATGAGTTTGGCAATGTGCTTTGGGGTGGATTTCTGAATTCATAACTTTGCTAGACTCCAAAAAATCATGGACTGAATAGAGATACTGAATTTATGGCTTATTACAGCAATCTATAACCCACTAACCCTTCCTTCCCGCAACTTCCCTCTCCTTCCCCACTTTACCTTGAATGATCTCTGGAAATATGTGTTAACTACTAGGCTAAACAATCTGTTCCACCTTCCATTTAGCTGTGACATTGTGAGTACATTTCCCAAACCTGACAGAGTGCTCTGTGTAAGCTCAAAAGCTTGTCTCTCTCATCAACAGAAGTTGGGCCAATAAAAGATATTACCTCACCCACCTTGTCTCTGTGATATATGGCTGGGATTACCACCCTGGCTGCTTTGCCTGTAAGGTTTATCTGTTCCTTCCACTCCTCATCTGTTCTGTTCTTCTTTTGTATTGTAAGCTCTTCAGGGCAGGGACTCTGTCTTTATGAATGTGAACAGAGTGCCTAATGCCTCACACCTGATTAGGGGCTTTGGGTGCTACAGCAATATATATAATAAAAACACTGATAAATAATATCATTCTCTGTTTAGATAAAAATGAAAGTGTATCTTAAAATAAAGAGTCTGGAAATAACTTAAAATAGTTTCAGCAGGAAATCTTAAGAAATGAATTTGGAAGCTTTTGCAGAGAGTGAATATGAAGCGATACTGAAAACATATGTGTCAGTATTAGAAATCCTTATAGGTAGTAATTATTGTTATGCTGCCTTTCAGCTGCAAAGACCTGGTGTGGAGGATGTTTCTGTTCTAAAGAGGGAGCTGGTCCAAGTTCAGACATTGATGGACAAGATGACTTTGGAGCGTGAGAGAGAATCAGAGAAGCTGAAAGATGAGTGCAAGCGTTTGCAGGCAGAGTACGCGAACTCGGAGGTAATGAAGCCAAACAAAAAGGCTTAGAACATGTTTTAGCTTTGCCATGATTTTCATATGATAATGATGAATGTTGATCCATCACACTGAATAGAACTTTTCTTTCTTCCCTAACTAGTCTGGTAGGGAGTGTTTCATTAGATTAGAGTAGGTTGATACAATCTGTGCATTGGTATCCAGACAATAAAATCTTTTTAAAAAAACTCTCTTTTTAGCATGAAAAGTTAGTTTTGTACAGCCATGTAGAGGAGAAGCAACTTCCCCTGCTGGCATATGTAGTGATCTCTCCAGTGAGGCAGGGAAACAGAGCAATAAATTTCTGCCTCAAAAAGAAAAAAAATATTTTGAGCTTTCCTAAATTGTGTACTGTAATACAGAGACAGAAACTAATTGTTACCTAAGGTTGTGGTTGCTACTTAACATTAAAATTGAAACATATGTTTATAAAACAGGGTTACAGTTTTAACTAACCTCCATAGCATATAAATATATGAAAATGAACCATTAATGCAAGGTAGATAACTATTTAAATGTTCTCACAGTTCATATAGTCCCTTAAATAAATGTACATGTGTTTGTAGAATATGCATTGTGATTTTTTTTAATCAGTGTAAATTCTGTGCCATTTTTCTACCCAGCATTAACCTATTAATCAGAAGCCTTTTGACACTTACCCTTTATCACATCTATATTTTGCATATAAATTACAAACCTTAAAATCACTCACATACTCCCCCTGCCCTCCTCCCCCCCAGTATCCTTCAGTTCACCTGCTCATTATTGGCCGTAGAAACCAACATTTTGCCTATTATCCTCCATATACAAACCAGAAACTAAGCTCTTGCCAGTCCCAACTACCTGTTTTGGCCAAGAGACTCCAATATATCATGTCTCATCCTTCATGGTCAGACCAGAGACACAACTATTTTTCTTCGTCCACTATTCCATTCTGAGGTTGAAAACAAAATCTGTTACTTCCACCTTAATTATATGTCCTGGAAATATATAGCCCTGTATCTCCCCATGCCCTTTTTTCCTGTTTATCCTTTCAAAGTGAGACTCCACGTTCCATATGAGATACAGATTGTAGGTGGGTTTTTCAGAAGTTTTTCAGAAGTGCTCAGTGCTGGCCTAACCAGCATCTGTTGAACTCAGTGGGAGCAGAATTAGACCAATGTTGAGAGGTCTGAAAATACTTAACAATATTTCCCCAATCATGCTCTACTCAATAGGGCACAGATCTCAGTATACCCTTTTGATTAAATGAAGCTACTACATTACCTAATTACCTAGGAAGAAGAGAAAGGGGGTCAAAGAAACTTGGAGAATGTTTGGTGTTTTCATCTGTAATCAGTGATTTCAAATATTCTCAAAACTGTTGTTGTTCCAATAAGCATTTCCTGTTAAATGTTAGGTGGGTAGATAATGGAAGTCTGAATTAAGGTTGTTTTTGGAATGTGCAATGTGATTTTATTTTTACACATGCATGTTTGTTTCAGAGAATATCTGAACTGTGAGGATACTTGAATACGTATCTACCTTCCTTTAACTATTCATTTCCAGACTTTTAAATGCTTAGGCTTTCTTAAACTGGAACAATCCTTGGTGTGAATATGTTTGCACTTCAGCGAGAGGTAGTAATCTTAACACCTCTAATCTTGTTGTAATTTTTGGCTTGGATCAAAAAATGTTGGTGAAGAGATGCTTGTGCTAAAAGTAACAAATTTATCTGTCTGTTAATTTCCTTCTTTTGAATATAGGGCCAATATGGAACTCAGGAGCTCTGCAAGGTCCCCACTCCACCATGACTATGTATTTCCCTATCTTGTACAGCTCAGATAAGCTTACACATTTTGCGAGTTACCCCAGTTCATGCTGTTCTAGAGACCTTTGCAATGGTGCAGAATAACTGACCCCTTTAAGCCCTCCCCCACCTCCACCCTCCTGGTTCATCTGCCCTGTGGAATTTCGGAGCTCTACAGATTCCAGCTCCTCCTTCCTTCCTCTCCCCTGCAGAGCTTTAGAGATGTGTGGAGTAACCAGTTCTCTCTGCCTTGTACTGTTTCTAAACTCCTCAGGGTTCCTGTCATCTTCTCTTCTTTCCTTGCCCTGCAGAGACTGTACAAGGCATTCATGGGGCCACATGAATTGTATAAAGAGTACAGTATTATACCAAACAATAAGTCTAGTATTTTCTTATTCAAGTTTTAAAATATTTAGACTAAGGAGAAGCCGTTCACAGGCTTGATCAAACATGTATGTGAAGAAAGGAGTGTTGCAGTTGGGGCCCTGAGTATACAGTAACTCCTCGCTTAACGTTGTAGTTATGTTCCTGAAAAATGCTACTTTAAGCGAAATGATGTTAAGTGAATCTAATTCCCCCATAAGAATTAATGCAAAATGGGGGGGTTAGGTTCCATGGAAATTTTTTTCGCCAGACAAAAGACTATATTTTATATATATGTATATACACTGTATAAGTTTTAAACAAACAGTTTAATATAGTACACAGCAATGATGATTGTGAAGCTTGGTTGAGGTGTTGGAGTCAGAGGGTGGAAGAGGGTGGGATATTTCCCAGGGAATGGCTTACTGCTAAATGATGAACTAGGACTCTATGGAGATGGGGGGCAGGAGGACATGTGTGCTTGGCGGCTGCCACACAGGGAACTTAGGGGGGCATCCGGTCCATCCTGGTTCCAAGCTCCCACCAGCTAGCTCCAACGGGCTGCTCTTTCTGCAAGCAGTGGACAAAGCAAGCGGCTGCCAAACAACATTATAAGGGAGCACTGCACAACTTTAAATGAGCATGTTCTCTAAGTGATCAGCAATGTAACAATGAAACAGCGTTAACCAGGACAACTTTAAGTGGGGAGTTACTTTAATTGGTTATATGGCCATGTAAATTTCTGCCTCATTTTTGAGTATAGCACAATTGTACTTCAGAATTTAAGCTTTCATTTCAAAATGTTGGCTATCTAGTCTGTATGTTTCAAAGACCATCTGAAAGTGTAAACTGAACATAAAGTGATGTCTGCCAGATTTTGCAGAACTAGCTCTAACAGAAATATGAACTGTTGCTGTTCATCTTAATGGATGGAGTTACATATCAAAATGGCTAACTATTTCACTGCATATCATTTAGCAGAAACAATCTAATGTTTATTATCTCTCTTGTTTGATGTAGTAGCAGATATAGGGGAGAAGGGTTGCATTGGTGTCACTATGAGAGGTTTTAGAGTAGCAGCTGTGTTAGTCTGTATCTGTAAAAAGAAAAGGAGTACTTGTGGCACCTTAGAGACTAACAAATTTATTAGAGGATAAGCTTTCGTGAGCTACAGCTCACTGTATACATCCGATGAAGTGAGCTGTTGCTCATGAAAGCTTATCCTCTAATAAATTTGTTAGTCTCTAAGGTGTCACAAGTACTCCTTTTCTTTTTATTGGTGTCACTAGTTATTCTCATGCCTATGTATGGGAAATCTTGGTGGGGCTGGGGGCGGGAAATATTGATTAAATTTCCAGTCGTGTGTTTGCAGTGACATTAGCTATCTATGAAAAATTGGATCGGTACTATTTAAAGTGAACCAAAGACAATTGGTACAATTTAAGTGTTAAAGTACGTAGTGGTAATTCATTCTTCTATAAAATGTTGTTATCTCCTCTGCATCATAACCTTTAACATATCAGTGACTGTAATGTGAGACAGGTAAACTACATTAAAATAAAACTTTGCTGTCTATGAGAAGTGATATTAGATCGAACAGATTTTAAAATCAGTAGCCTGAATTCCACTTAGCTTTTTAAAACTAATAAAACGTGTTTGTAAAAGTGCTAGATTGAGAATACTGGAAACTGAAGCTTCTACCCACGGAATGTATATAGTAATGGTGGTGAAAGCTTCCCCATGCCCGTAATTCAGCCGTTCTTGAGGGATCACTTCTGGGGCTGAGAAAGTAATTCAGTCTCTGACTGTTCAGTCTGTGGAGCATGAGGGAGTTATCTGTATTATTTTCTGACAATCACATTTGCCTCAGTTTACCTGCTGGATATTATGCAGCCTGATTTCATGGAATTAAATCAAAGGAGGCTGTTAGGAGGGAACTAATGGGAAATGAAACAATGACAGAGATAAGATACCTCCAGAGAGAATACAAAGGGTCCTTAAGGGAACAGTGAAAGGCCCCTTAATTGGGAAATGCCCATCTGCCTGGCTTCAAGCAGGCTAGCAGGTTAATTTCTCCCAGGCTCAAGCCTAGTTTCAAAAGGATATTAAACCATGAAAGACCCTAGCCTAGAAAGGCGGGGGAGTGAATAGGCAGCAGTGGTTGAAGAGGAGTCTCCATATGTATGTCTCCACTGTGTTTGAAAATCCATCATAGTGAGTCTCAAACCCTGGGTCTACAGTCATGGACTCGCACTATAGCGTTAAAAACAGCAGTGCAGATGTTGCGGCTTGGGTTGGAGCTAGGACTCTAAGGCCTGGGTGAGGCCGTGGGCTATAGCCTCCCCTTTTTACCAGCCATGTTAACATGGGCTTCAAAGCCCCAACCCAAATGTCTACACAGCTGTTTTTAGTGCCATAGCGTGAGCCAGAGTCTATCGACCCGAGCTTTGAGACTTGCTGCCATGGGTTTTAAAACACAGTGGAGACGTACCCTCTGAGAGTGAGACATTGACAGAATGTAGAAGGGGCTTTCTATCTCTCCCAAATCAGCAGTAGGGGTGGCTGGGCTGAGTGGAACTTACATAAAACTTGCACAGAAAGAATAAATTTTAGGTAAGACCCAGGTGTATAGGCCTTTTATTGTTTTATCTCTTTCTCTACTTGCTGTGCACCCTTGAGTGAATAAAAAATTCCTTGTTTTGAAGAAGCTGTTTGAGTCACTTTAATCAGCCCATGTCACTGATCCTGGAGGGAAAGGGTTTACAGTAGCTAAACACACTTGGGCCTGTTGTGTTAATGTGGTTGGTAAACAGGGCGCTGCAGCCCAGAGACCTATTCTGAGAGAGGTAGAATGCGTGGTTCCACCAAAAAAGGGGTGAAGGTAGTAAAACCTGTCACCAGCCGGTTGCATTCATGAGGGATCAAAAGGGGTCTGAAGCACAGCTCATCCTGTAACTATAACACAGTCCTTGATCTTTTTGCTTAGAATGCTGAGAGTGCAGATTGAGAATCTAACTAAAATAGCATTAAGAACTCAAACCATATCTTCTCAGGTTCATAGTATCGGTTTCCAGAGAATGTAATTTTAAAAAAAGAGAACTGTATAGCCTGAATTGAGGGAATAAGAAAAAAATCTTACTGTTTTTAATGGATTTTTTCCTTTAAATACTGAGAAACTAAGTAGTTTTGAGGTGAAAAAATTTACTGTTTCCATATTTGTGACATTTCTGCTCTAATTGTTGGCTTTGTGTTTGTCATTTTGTGCTTGGGTTTTTTGACCTTCATTGCTAAGGATTAAAAGTAAGGAGCAACATATGGAACTAAATTATCATTTTGGCATTAACTAATTAAAAACTCTTGAAAGAATTCTAATTTTTCATATTTAAAAATCACTGATCCAGCTGTATGCTGAGCTCTTCTTTTGCATTTCACCATCTTGCCTTCTTATTCATTGGCTATTGTATGTTGTGCTTGTTATGGAGTTATACTTGAAAAGATGGCAGGTTGCTGTCTTCGTTAGATTAGATTTGCTTTTGGGATCCTCATAATTATCCCATGTTTAGTTTCTCACTATAGTGAATCCCACATAATAAATCTTCTGTTCAGCACCTAAAACACATAAGACCTTCTCCAAAAGCCTTTGAAATCAATGGAAAGACATGGTTAACTTCACACACTGTGCTTAGCTTCATTCACTGTGGATAGTCTCACTGCAGTCAAGTTTAGCACATGTGTGAATCTTTGCAGGGACTCATTTCGCTTATTTATATATGGGATAATTGCCTACCTGGCATAAGAGACAAGGCATAAGACACCTGCTAGATTGTTGATATTATTTCCAGTGCACATTAACATGAGTAGAGGGTATTAATACGAATAAATGAGTATTTCTGTATAAAGTTCCTTTGTTATGATAAAGTCAAGATTGTCTCTTTAAATAAAGGCATAGAAAGATAATGTTTGACTATAGATTTTGAAGAATTGTATCTAAAACTTTGATCACTACTTGTTTCCACATTTCATCCATCATTTTATTTTATTTTTTCTGCTTTCTAATGGAGACGCTTACATTTGAGGTAATTTTTTGGTGAAAGCTTTTTATCATTGCATTGTAATTCTGTAGTCTCAAGATAACATCAAGACCTTGTTAAACAGATGTGTTCCTGTTTGCTTATTGGTTTATTAATCAAATAAACACATCAGCCAGCATATGTTTTAAACGATTATTCAACCTCACTTTGTTCCTGTTTAATAACTAAACATGAGTTTTTTTTTTTTTTTTTTTTGGAACAATGGCTGCCAGAACTATATCTTGAAATATATTTACAGTAACTCTTCTTTGTAGGTTCTTGTTCTGTTTTTGGTTTAAACAGCTGCAATAGTGTTTGACAAATTTGTGTGCATTTTTGCATTTGCATTATCACTTCTACAAAATGTCTGTGTACTTTTCTGGATACTCTCACAAAACAGTGCATTTGCACAGTAGAGATCCCATGTTTTTTAGCAACAACTCTGCAACTACAGCAGTATAAAATGTGCCATTATGAAAAGTCAGCGTTAATAGCAACATATATTTTTACAATGAATATGTTTATACATTCTCTTTGCTCTTCCCAAAAATATATCCTATTTTATGAAGAAGACAAAGTAATTTGTCTTTATTTATGGGCTGCTGCTTCTTTCTGGTAACTTTTGTTACATGCACAAAATAGTGTAAACTTTCATGGGATGTGCTATTCTTTTTCTAAAAAAAGGAAATGATCAAATTAACATCTGTACTTGTGACCATAAATCTGTGGCTAGAATAACTTAGGGGAAGGAAAAGCATTTATAACAAATAATGCCATTTGTGTACTATGTGTTTCAAAGGTAACACACAACGTGCATTTTATTTTTCTCATTCATCTTTAAAATGCAGAAAGCTGATGTTTCTCAGTATCTTTGTTGCAGAAAGATTAAAACAAAGAGTAAAAGCAAGTGAATTGGACTTGTTAGCCATTGGATGGTTTGCTTCAGACACATCTTAATTAGGAAGCTCAGTATTAACTCACATTTTATTAAAAGCAGTTTCCTTTGTCCTCCACTTTAAGGAGCAGATCATGCCGCCTAAATCCATGCATGGAGGGGGTCCTCCACACACTTATTTCCTTCCTTCCACATCACCTTGTTCCCCCCCGACTCTTTTCCCCCCTCACCATTTCCTGTGTGCGATGCTGAGATTCTCTGCAGTCTGGGGTCTTTGCCAGGGGAGGAGATGGGGACTAGGTGATGCACATTGTGCATCTGTCTCACAGAAATTAGCCCTTAAAGATGAGAGCCTAGGGCAGCCATTGTTATCTGTCTAAGGTACTTATGCCCTCATCACTGTAGTATCTGAACATCTCACAATCATTTAATGTAGTTATCCTTACATCACTCCTGTGAGGTAGGGAACTGTTATCCCCACTTTACAGATGGGGAAATGAGATACAGAGTAGATTAATTTCAGAGTAGCAGCCGTGTTAGTCTATATCCGCAAAAAGAAAAGGAGTACTTGTGGCACCTTAGAGACTAACAAATTTATCTGAGCGTAAGCTTTTATGAGCTACAGCTCACTTCATCGGATGCATGCAGTGGAAAATACAGTGGGGAGATTTTATATACACAGAGAACATGAAACAATGGGTGTTACCATACACACTGTAACAAGAGAGATCAGGTAAGATGAGCTATTACCAGCAGGAGAGGGAAAAAAAAAACACCTTAAGTCACTTGTCCAAACTCACACAGGAAGTCAGTGGCAGAACTGGGAACTGAACCTGGCGTTTTAAGTCCCTTCTAGTGCCCTATCCACTTGACCATCCTTCCTGGCTGGGTAGAGATCTTGGCAACACCACTGAAAATGGAGCCAAGGGATCCCAGTTCCCCTGAGAGTCAGAGCTACGGGAGACACAAGGCCTCCACGCAGATCCTTTGGGATCTGCCAGGTTTGGGGGTGGGGTCCTTGGCCTTTTCCACTGGAGAGGGCAAAAACCCGTCTTCCTGATGGGATGATGTGAAAGGATCTCAGCAAGGGGATTCCTCTTCCTCCCCTGGTATTTCCATGGGCCAAAATTTGCACATGTAGTTCATGCTAATTAAAGACACATTCTTTTTTGCAAGCTGGTTTATATTTTGCTCCCACCCCCACCCCAGACCTCCTGTCTATATTTGGGCTATCAATGTAAATTATTATTAATCATAACTTTTTAAATTTTTTATTAAGGCCACCATAAATCAACTAAGGGCTGAGCTTGCAAAAGGCCCTCAGGAGGTTGCTGTGTATGTGCAGGAACAACAAAAACTTCAAAGTTCAGTTAATGAATTAGAACAGAAAAACCAGGTAAGAGTTTTATTATTACTCACATTTGTAAAACCTGTATTTCTATGAAAATGTACAATCTGGCTCTTGTGTCACAAACTGCATTTCAGAGTGTTAACCAAAGAGTTTAACAAAATACATCATTGTGGCATCAAAAGTTAAGCCTTCCCTGATTGTTCACTATCCCGATTAGCCTGAAGGGGGTAATAAATTTACAGTAGTACATTTGAAGGATTTTATCTTACATTATAACTTTTAAAGATAGTCAGGTCCTGTCAAGGTTCCTTCCCCACTCTGAACTCTAGGGTACAGATGTAAGGACCTGCATGAAAACCTTCTAGTTTACTTTTACAAGCTTAGGTAAAAACTTCCCCAAGGTACAAACTATTTTACCCTTTGCCCTTGGACTTCCACTGCCACCATCAAACGTTTATCTGGGTTTATTTTTATTAGGAAAGCGTTGTTTGGAAACATCTTTCCCCCCAAAATCCTCCCAACCCTTGCACCCCACTTCCTGGGGAAGGTTTGATAAAAATCCTCACCAATTTGCGTAGGTGACCACAGACCCAAACCCTTGGATCTTTAGAACAATGAAAAAACATTCAGTTTCTGAAAAGAAGGATTTTAATAGAAGTAAAAAAGAATTACCTCTGTAAAATCAGGATGGTAAATACCTTACAGGGTAATTAGATTCAAAACATAGAGAATCCCTCTAGGCAAAACCTTAAGTTACAAAAAGGCAGACAGACAGGAATATCCATTCTATTCAGCACAACTCATTTTCTCAGCCATTTAAAGAAATCATAATCTAACGCATATCTAGCTAGATTACTTACTAAGTTCTAAGACTCCATTCCTGTTCTGTCCCCAGCAAAAGCATCACACAGACAGACACAGACCCTTTGTTTTTCTCCGTCCTCCCAGCTTTTGAAAGTATCTTGTCTCCTCATTGGTCATTTTGGTCAGGTGCCAGAGAGGTTATCCTAGCTTCTTAACCCTTCATAGGTGAGAAGATTTTTTTCCTCTGGCAAGGAGGGATTTTAAAGGGGTTTACCCTTCCCTTTATATTTATGACAGGTCCATTACAGTTATAATATAAGTGTAGTTTTCTAATATCTGCCATTTACACTATGTATGCCAAAACAAGCATTAAAAAAATCATTAGTAAGTTCCCAAAATATTATGAGATTGGCTTAAAAATAATTACATTTAAAAAGAAATTATATACTTTTGGGAGTTCTTTTTATGTGCCCTCTGGTTCCTGAGCCTTCAGGTCACACACAGGTAACATTTGGAGGCTTTTCACAACTGTGAAGGGTAGAAACTTATTTATTTATTTTTTATAATAAAAGCTGAGATTTTCAGCTTGAAGAGCTGGGGCTTTCAGAGAAACAGCAAATATTGCAGAATTTTATGATAAAATCCAGAGTTGGCATTATTGCATATGTAATATATAAATGAATACATATGCATACAATAGAAACTCAGAGTTACGAACACCTGAGTTACAAAGTGACCAACCACATATCTCATTTGGAAGCAGAAGTATGCAATCAGGCAGCATACAGGAAGGACAGAGACAGGAAAGAAAAGAAAAGAAAAAGCAAATACATTACAGTACTGTGTTAAACGTAAACTACTAAAAAAACAAAGGGAAAGCTTAAAAAAAGATTTGACAAGACAAGGAAACTGTTTCTGTGCTTGTTTCATTTAAATAGAGATGGTTAAAAGCAGCATTTTTCTTCTGCATAGTAAAGTTTCAAAGCTGTATTATGTCAATGTTCAGTTGTAAACTTTTGAAAGAACAACCATAACGTTTTGTTGAGAGTTATGAACATTTCAGAGTTATGAACAACTTCCATTCCCAAGGTGTTTGTAACTTTGAGGTTCTACTGTATTCCCTAAAGAAGTGGGGAAAAATAGTAAAAGGAGACAGACAAGAAAGAGGAGACAGGAAAACAAATCAGAGACCTTTTTTTTTTTTTTTTTTTTTTACAGTTTTATGGTTGTTTCCCCATTATAACATATGTTTGTGTACATATAAAACATTTGAATGTATTTGTATTATATATGATTATAATTTTCTGTGTGTGCATTTGTGTTTGTGTGTGTATTTATTTACGTAGTGGCAACATTAGTAGTTTAGGGTAGGCCTGTGAAAAAATTCTCCCCATTTGTTGGAATTATTAATATTTGAAATTTATTAATGTGGGAAACCACCAAATTCTAATTTAACCACAAATTCCTTTATTAAATCCAAAGGCCAAATGGTGTGTGTACAATTGCTCTTAACAAGCTTAAAAAGCCTCAATAATAAGCAGTTTACTACATCCAAACAGTAACAAAACATTTATAAGGATTTGATCAAGATATTTACAAATGGGCTAAACCCAAGTGTGCTTAGAACCGTATTGGTTGGCTCCAATGTGGTCAGGCAAGTAGTGGCAATGAATTATTTGAATTTACTTTTTGTATACTCTTCAACAAATAAGTGCTGTCATTGCCAGTTACTGACTTCAGCTAAAACCAATTTGAGACAATTCCCCCTTATTTCCAGTTCTTATTCAGATAAGATTTATAACTTCCTTTCCTCCCCTCCTTCTTGCTGTCGGACAGCTTGTTCTGGATTCACACAGACTTTAATGCTGGTGTGTGGGGTGGGAAGGGCCATGCTCGCTCATTTTAAGACAGATTCTTTTTGTCCTATTTAAAACCATTTGCACTTACCCCTGTTGGAAATACTTATATAGTGTAAATGGCAGATATTAGAAAACTACAATTATATTATAACTGTAATGGACCTGACTATCTTTAAAAGTTATAACTGTAAGATAAAATCCTTCAACAGAGGCCTCCTTTTTAGAAGCTTTCCCTTATCTCATTTGTTATTCTTTGAACAGACATCTTCCTTATTTTATTCCTTGTGTCCTTATCCTTATTATTTTCAAGGCTTTCCTTCTACTTGCTAGTCAGGGCCTTCCTTTACAACACACATATCTTTTTGTATCCAAACTCAAGCTAACAGTAATTCTTTAATTTCATGTTTATTCTACACCACCCCAAAGCTAACCAATTGCTGTCTATGAGTATTTATTTATTTTTGGTCAAATTATGACCTAGCTAATGCAGTGGTGTAGGAGTGTCCACATACAGATAGTAGTACAAGGGGAAGCAGACTCTGCAGAACCACTGTGTCCTGCCCTTGTGTAGCTAAGTGGGAAGGGCAGAAGAAGGCAAGGATAGGTTAGAGCTGTGCCAGCATGTTGGGGAGCATACACTGGTTGCTCTGGGTAAAGGCCCAGCATGATTTACTCTCTTCTTGGAGCAGCAGGGAGACTCCTGAGTAGGAGTAACAACGTGCTATCCATTCCTTTGAACTCATGGCAAAGTCACAATTGAGCTGTTTATTGTCACATCACTGTGCACTAACAATTTAGTGGAGGGGTGCACTGTTGAAAAGTTAAAGTTAACTGACATATTTAACATCAAAATGTATATTGGGGGCTATCCAGGTCCCCCCCACCTTCCTGCTGCAGAAGTGGTCATATATCTATGTTTATATCTCAATGTAAGTGTATGTGCAAGTGTGTATTTCCAGGTACGGGTATATATGTAGAGAACACAATAGATATGGTATTCGTAGCCATGTGCTCAATTAACATGACCGCCTCACTTACACTCCGCTCATTAATGCATCTCAGCTGGGCTTATTTCTGATTTACCTCATCATTAAATAGATTTAAACAGCCACGTTAACCTGCCAGATAAATCATTTTTTCTTTCCTTGACTTGTGGAATTTCCCCTCTAAAATCACAATCAGTACTCCTGGACTGTAATGTGTTTAAAGCTCAATGTGTTGTGACTTCACAGAGCTGTAAATGGGAGCATTATAACACAGAAAAAAGGACTATCCCAGCTTCCCAGTGGGAATCAGCATTTGATTCTAATTATGGAAGGTCTCAAGTTATTTAGTTTCAAAGCCCCGTTAATTTTAGATAAAACTTTTAAGTTACTTTTAGGGTTCTTTGTGGCTTACTCTGAGGCTGCCTTGTACAGTTGAACTCATCGGAAGTGAATCGCTAGCTTTTCAGTTGTCTCTTTAAAAAAAAGTCCCAGTAAAAGACCTTTTTAAAAAACATTTTTCTTTTAACCTCTGTGGCATGTGCAAAAACATGGTGGGTTAGTAGGGTATAAAATTTTCCTCAGGACATGTTTAGACCTGTATAAATTGCTCATGGCTTCACTGCTAATGAGTAATGCTCAAATAAATTGGTTAGTCTCTAAGGTGCCACAAGTACTCCTTTTCTTTTTGCTAATGAGTAATGTGCCATCTCAAACTCTTGCTAATAAACCATTTATACTACACCACAACATTGTGTGTGCTCTGCATATTTAATACAGTATTTTATCCAAGTTCTTATACTTTGCATATCACCATGATATCAGAATGCCTATTTTATAAATATATATTTTATATATATATATAAAATATAATCAGAACTCCTGTTTAGTTAGTGTAGTTAATGAAGCATTTCAGTGTGTTATTAAACATCTCTGTTATTTTGAAAGCTACATACCTTTTTCTCATCAGCTGTAGCCTGTGTGAGTGAAGTAATTTATTCCTCCTCTGTGGAGGTCAAGCATTTTTTCCAGTGTTCTGTATTTATTTCACTATTGTAATGCTGTTCATAAATGTCTTGTGAATAAATCCCAGACATGTTTACTTTATGTGGCAAATCATTCAACATATGAAAGGCAGGATTTTCTTTTTTCTCTAACTTCATTTTTTAAAATGTTATAGATTTTCCCCCCTCACACTTGCTTTTGTAATTCTACATTGCCAAAAAATTTGGATAAATTTCCCCTGCAAAGCATAATGCTCCACTGAATGTTTTATTGTATTATCTACTATTCTGCCAAAACAAAACTGGGACAAATCAACATGGAAAATGTTCAGGTCAAGTTAGTCATAGTGATGTTAACTCTTCACTTGGAAACTTAGCAGATGCCTATGCAATATTCCTACCCTTACGTTAACGTGAAGCGCACAAAAAAAAGTGCAGGCTTCTAACCGCAAAGTTTCCCACATCATAACGCTGAATACTACCTATTGACCTGTGCTGTCCAGATGCTTTTCTTTGTTTGCATACTCCCACAATGTCTGTCTCTGTGTGTGTATGTATGTGGAGATAAGCAAGACCAAATATGGAATTCAGTTGTGATGGAACACTTCCTTAAAAGGATGAATCATATAGTACTTGGTGTATTGCTGGCAGAGTAGTTATTATACAGCACATTGCCCAAATAGTGTCTTGGGAAAGGAAGCGTATTCATATTTAGGAAAATAGAACATAGAATGTCAGTGGGGGGCAGGGACTGAGACCAAACGCTGTAGTTTAGTTAGTTTAATGTAGAAATAACATTTGCCAAGGAATATAGTAAGATGCAGTTTAAAATATCTTTATACTTCGCTTGTGATAGTATGATGTAAATCTGAGGCAGAACTATAATAGATAGTGAGAGTTAGCATCTTATTCCACTTCCCCAAACCAGCAGAGTTTAATTATATATGAAGAATGCATTGAAACTGATCTGAAGTACTCCCCACAATACATATAATTCCCTATATTTAATGGAATGGCAGCAGATTGATGAATAAGATGACTAATCTGTAGCCAAAATAGGAAGATAAATGAGAAATCAAGGGAAGAGTTCTCAGCTGTGTCGAATTCATGCTCGTTGCACTTGAGGAGACGGTTTGGGAAGGGTGGCTCCAAGCCACCTTTTGACTCCCCCAGTCCTGGGGCTGTTAGAGCTTAAATGACTCCCAAAGTGACTTATAGCAGTCTAAGAGTGCTCTAATTTGCAGCAACTGAAGTAGCCTCCTAAAACCACTCTGTCAGCCAAGGACTGGCTAGAGTACTGTGCTCCTTGGCCGTGCCCCTGACTTTGCCCTCACTCCAGTAAACCCTATAGTGGGTGCGGGTGGGTGCTTGAAATCATCAGTTGCCTCTATAGGGCAGCTTTCCTGATACCTTGTACTGTCATATGTTGAAGGTCTGGCCACAGAATTAGTAAAGTTATGAAAAGCTTCTTAAATAATGGGAAAACTTTGCTTTTAATCTCCTTGTAAACATGTATGTTTGGAAAAGATAGAAAACAGATATGCATGCAGAGTGGAATATATTGGGTTTTAGTTTGTATGTCCATGAAGATTCCAGCATAGCCCAGGACAGTCTCTTTGTGTATGCATCCAGATGTTAAGATCATGTAAAGTCTGATTTAGAAGAATGTTATTCTTACAGTGATATCTTCCAGCAACTGTGTCACAGTGACAGGTTTCAGAGTAACAGCCATGTTAGTCTGTATTCGCAAAAAGAAAACGAGTACTTGTGGCACCTTAGAGACTAACCAATTTATTTGAGCATAAGCTTTCTGAGCTACAGCTCACTTCATCGGATGCGTCCGATGAAGTGAGCTGTAGCTCACAAAAGCTTATGCTCAAATAAATTGGTTAGTCTCTAAGGTGCCACAAGTACTCGTTTTCTTTTTGTGTCACAATGAGCAGTGATGAATACATAAATGCAGGCCTTTACCTTTGGAGAAGAATCTGCTTCCTCTAATTTTTACAGTAAACCAATGAACTTTGAGAATAGTAGGAACTCGTGAGGAAGGACACACACATCTGGAATTAGGCCAAGTGGCTGCAACTCTATTAATCCCATAACAGGATAATTTATTGGGGGAAGGCAACAGGCACTGTATTTGTCACATGGCTTCTCCCCCTCTTTTCGAAGCTCAAATTCAAAGCCTCACAGTTCCAGGGATCAAATTGCTTGTATAAAACCAAGGCCCCTTAGAGCCTGCATTACTCCCAAGGCCTATAACGGCCTATTGCCCAGAACAGCCTAATGCTCGAAAAACCAGTAAGCCTCTTAGGATGGCTCAGGCTTCCCTGCAAATCTAGCCCCTTATCCTAAGAAAGGTGTGTTGATGGGAAAAGGGCTTCATCTGAAACCTCCTGCCAGAGCCTTTCACTGCTGCCTCCCCACTGCCAGAGCTCTTCCTTGCTGCCTTCCGTTTGTGAGATCCTTTCCTACTGCCTCAGATTTTCCCTGCTGTGGGGAACAACTTCTGCCATTTCGAGGCACTGGTAAGCTACTGTGCTAAAAATAGCAGTGTAGACACAGGAGGCACTGCTTGGGCCCATAGAGAGCTGTGTAGAGTATATTCCCTAAGGTTCTGGCTGTCTTTATTCACCTTAGTATTGCCTCGCTAACTACACTGCTGTTTATACCCATGCTATGGGGCATACAGTGTATGTATTCTACACGCTGCTTTAAGTTTAGACATAAGCTCAGGTGCCAGTGATAATACTTCAAATAAACATTAATTGTTAGCTGTTTTACTGTTCATCCATGCAGGCAGGGAGTGAGAGGAAGTATCATATTAAGTAGATGTACACAATCTCCTCTGAGTGACTGCTCATTTTGGCTAGGTGTTAGAATGTGTGGAGGGTTGAAGGGGAGCATATTTTGTTTCATTTTCCTGAAGGGGAACTGCGATTTCAGAAGTTTGGGAAATACTGCAGTAATGCAATTATAAATGCCACTTTATTAGACATAATATCTAATATCCTGAGACCAACGCAACAACAATCACACTGCACACGTTATGATGTGCCTTTCCCAGTGTTAATTCAAAATTAAACTATGCCAGGGATCTCTCTTTCAAATTCTGTTATTCACCTTTAAGGTGCATGAAAATGTTCAGTGTCTCATTACATCTTTGAAGCACTTTTACATTGATGACTATTAAGTACCTTCTAAGGGTTACAAAGGTATTGTGATAATCCACGTATGAAACTGCTGTAATGCTGTTATAAATATGCACATTAGAAATCAGGTTGTGAAAAAGGTGTTGTGCTGGTGCTCCTGTGCTGAACCTGTTTTTCTGCTGTTAAGAAGGCTAGCTGGACTTTTTGTTTTTCTAAAGGTTAAAACATACTAATTTGCACCATAAACTCAGGGTGAAATTCTGGTGCCATTTTAGTCAATTGGAGTTTTGCCACTGATTTCATTGGGGCCAGGATTTTACCTGTATAACCTTCAAAACAGATATTCTATATGTACTGTTTATTATTATATATTGCATATATAATACATATTATAATATAATCATGTAACTAAAAATAGTTATTTTGTTTTTCTAGAAATGTTGTGGAAAATGTTATTGCCAGGCTACAGTTCACGTTCAAACTTCAGCCTGGAGCAAATTTTCTTGGCCAAGTTGTAAGCCTTAGAAAGTATATTTTATAATGGAAACTCTGAGAGAACTATAATTATATTCATTCTAATGTGAGCTGCTACTGCCGAGCCATTTGCCGGATTGCAACATAATTTAAAAACTGATGTACTGAAGAATAACTCTCCCCTCCCTCCGAACTTGTTAAAAAGCAAGTAAACTAGTATACAAAGACTTTTTGCCCTTTTAGATTTGATGAAATTTAACAGCTGTTAAACTCTGTATCCTCAAAATTTGTCTTGAATAGTGTTTTAATTTTCTGTTAAACTAACCAAAGCAAAATCAATTTGGGATTGGTGCTTAAATGCTATGGAGAAGTGTGCTTTAAAAATGCCCAACATAGCTAGAATTACAGTTCTTTCTGTGTCTTCTCTTGAACCTATATATTCCAGGAATTTCAGAACATAAACCACCATCTGACGCTTTCAACACTACACTTGTGAGTGCTGGGATTTTTCAAGCTGCCAGCCAGCTGAATTCTTAGACATGTTTTGTTTAAAGAGGAGCTGAAAAACAGAGTATCCATTTAAACTGCGGGGAGAACACTGGTAGCTGAAAGATGCACACAGAGATGCTACGCTGGGACAGGAAGTTAAGAATTCAGTTATACCTATATGGGGATTTTAGGGAAACAATGAATTCCCTGAGCTGGAATTGTGCTATGACACCCAGGAAGACAGCTGATAAATTTCAAAAAGTGCCACTGGCTATTTAAGGACAATGGTTAAGATCTTGGCTTTAGTTCTCTTTTTGAAAGATGGCACCTCCAGCAGGAAAATGACCTCTGTTGCCAAGGCACTGATCAATCCTGATTCAGAGGGAAGAGTGCCATGGATTTGAATTACTATCATTACTTAAATCACTGTATTCAGCAGTTGAATAATTCCATCCAATTCCTGCCTAAACTTGGTTCTGCTTGGCTCATAAGACTTGACGATCCAAAATGCTAATTAAAACCAATGAAAAAGATACCTCATATCCTCTGTAAATATTTTTCAAATTTCGTCTTAATCTGTGGATTCCAAAGTAAGGCATTGCTGCCTGCAAAATGAATTTTGCTACAGTATGGTGAGAAAAATTTGAGACTCCAGACCTCTTCTTCACTAAAAGGCCAGTCTAAATTTGTGGTATTCTCAAATTAAAAACAAATAACCCTCCTGAGCTGACTTGTGTACAGAGTTTTATTTTCCAACAGAAAAGTCTGACTCTAGGGAATTAGCTGGTGTGTGTTTGTAGAGCACTAACATGTTAAAACAGGCTAAATTCTGAATAATATTATGAGTTTGGTGGTCTCATGCTAGTATCATTTTTTAATGTCGCACACTATACTCATTTTGGTAGTCTCTGTTCAAGAGAAGCTCATAATTTGAATATCTGGGGATGTTGCACTTCTCTTGAGATGTGATAGGGCAAAGTGAGGAAAGTTATTGAAAAAGTGAGGGCATGATGCCTTATACCAGTGGTTTTCAACCTGTGGTCCATGGACCCCTGGGGGTCCGCAGACCATGTCTAAGATTTCCAAAGGGATCCATACCTCCATTTGAATATTTTTAGGGGTCCACAAATGAAAAAAGGTTGACAACTACTGCCTTACACAGAATTACAGGTGAGGCAGTGACCCACAAATTTAAACGTACAGAGAAGTAAGTACATGAAAGGTACCTATGACATACAAATAATTTTTTGCTGTCACGGAGCAGTTTGCCAAACACATGCATGAGCTTGCAGTAACAAAGAAGCTCAGTTGTTTCAGTAAAACAAACCAGTCTTCAAGATGTAGAAATAGTGGCAACTGAGTCAGCTACCAGAAGAAGAGGAAAAGGGCTTATGTAAGGTGTAAAGGAAAAGTGTTAGTTTCAGTCCAGAAACCAACTTTACTGAGCACAGTTTAAAATATATAGAGAGCAAGGGAGCCTGAAAATGGAAATTATAATTGTAATGGTATGCTATATGGATTCTGGCATTGACTGCTATAATATGAAATAGAAATTAAAATGTAGAATTATTGACAGACCTATTTCATGTCTCAACTCAGTTTTGGAGATTATTGTTGTGAGAGACCTGTTCATTGCTCTGGATAAACTCTTGTGAGGAATAACAGTTGATCAGATGTAAGCAGAATTGTGATTTAATTTCCATTTAATTGCTGTTATAGAGTCTGACAGAAAAGCTGCTGAAGAAAGAACTTGATTACACCCAGTTAGAAGAAAGGCATTCTGAAGAATCAGTGAGTAAAAAAAACATGCAGGCAAGCCTGCACCAAAAGGACTTGGACCTGGAGCACCTTCGAGCAAGGCTATCTGCCGCTGAAGCCTCGTTGCAGAGGGTACAGACAGAACTGGGTGAGAAGGGGGAAGCAAGCCACAAACTTAAGGAAGAATTGTCAGAAATAGAGACAAAGTATCAGCATCTCAAGGCAGAGTTTAAACAGCTACAACAGCAGAGAGAGGAAAAAGAACAACATAGCCTTCAACTGCAGAGTGAGCTCAATCAGGTGCGGTTCCTTCAAAAACATTGTTTCCATTGATATTCTTCTTCTCGGTAGTACACTTTTCTCTATATATTTGTATACCTGTAATATAGAGCTTCTGTGTGTGTCTATAATATCTACATTTAAAATCTCTGGGAACTACAGTGCTGTGCGTTTGTGTGTGTGTACACATTTGTTTATTGGAGGGGAAAAATGCAAACATGCTGCTAAATGTATATTTCCTGGCTGTTATAAATGAAAAATAGATCTCAGGTGTCATGTTTTGGCACGTTAGAGATGTAAGCAAAGAACACAAAGAAAGACGAGGTAAAGGTAAAAGAGGGAGTACAGAAACTTACTCTGATCAGTACTGTCATATCTGAAACTAATTATAGGGCCAGACACTCAGTTGGAACAAGTTGGCGTAGGGTTGTGCTCACTTACACCTGGTGAAGATCTGGTCCATAATTCATATCATTTTAGTTTTGTATCTCTAAGAATACTATGCTGTCTGTTTAAAATAATTAAATTTCTGCTCCGTGTGAAAGGAACCTTTAATTCCTGTAACCTTGTAAATAGTTCTTTATAAATGGCTTTCCATTTTTTAAGAATAATACTCATAGTAATCTAAATTAGACTTAGATGTTATTTCTTGTTTTCAGAGGGCTTGTTTGCATTGTGTCTTAATCCACATCAGCTGGAGTGTAAATTCTAATGCATGCTGCTGGGTCAGGAACTAACTGGCCCATGTGGACCCTGTTGGCGCGCACAAAAAGTTCCCTAGTGTATGTTAATATAGTCCAGTTTCAAATAGCACTACATTAACATCCACTAAAGAACTTTTAGTGTGCACCTGCAGGGTCAACCCAGGTCAGTTAGTGTGCAACATGCTGGTGCAGGTTAGAATTTACACCCCAGCCGATGCAGACTAAGGCACTGACTGGACAAGCCCTGAGAGTCAGAGAAATCAGTAATTTCCAAATTCATCATGCCCTTACCCATGAATAGGGATCTTGAGGCATATCTGTGATATTCCTCTCCTGTTGGGGGTTCTTAGTTAACTGACCAATGCACTATGTTTGGTCGTGTGTGTTGTCTGTCCCCTCCCCCTTTTGCCCCCCACATTTTTGTTGCTGTTCTGATCACATTCTTTTCCTGACTCTAGGTGTGGAGTATTGGCAAATGAAAATGCTACTTTGATTGTTGAGTTTTCTTGCCAGGTATGAAAGTGATCAAGCCTTCCTCATGTGTCTAAAAGTTTGCAAGGCTGTAAATAACAAGGAGCAAGTAATATTGTTTCTGCTGGCTCAGAGTAGAGTAAGTTTTAATGGGATGAAGTAGTACAAAAGAAAGTTTTGGTTGAATATGTGGAAAGTTTCCTAGTTGTAAAGCGTGTTAGACTGTAGGATAGTATAGAAGAAGTGGAAACCCCATCGTTTGATTCCTTTAAAAATATACTAAGCAGTGAGTGTGATATAGAGAAGAACTCTGCATGACCCGAGGAACAACATAAAGTCCTAATAGTTTTTTTCAGTTTCTAATGTCTGGTTCTGTGTTTTGAGCCTTTATATTGGAATGCATATAGTGAACAGTCCCATAGTCCTTTTACATGCTAAATCCTATGGAGTATAATGAGAGTTACTTTCATAGAGCTGTGGGATTGACCCACTATTATTCAATGTTAGATAAAAGTTGACTTTGAGGTGTAGTTTTGTTTGATCTTTATTTTGTTCGGTGCCTCTGTGTGTGTAGTATGTGAGATCAGAGAGATGTTTGTATTTCAAGAATCATGCTCAATCCTTGAATAAGGAATCTGTGGCTCATTCCAGCTTGGTTTACTTTACTTTTAGGCCTGTGCTTTTACAGCTTTCCCTTTTTCATAAAGTAATTTAAATAAGTATGTTGGCTTGATGCCCACCCACAAGCCTGTAATAAATTACATCTCAACCTATGCATGCATACTTTCTACTGGAATCTCCTGTGGTTTGGCAGGAATCCAAGTTTAATAAAAAAAAAAAAAAAAAAGCTGATGCTTGGAGATGTGATGAAGTTTGAAGTTTCATCCATATGCTCAGGAATCCTGATGGGTGACATTGCAGCCATCTTCCCAGACCCCAAAGAATGCAAGTTCCAAAAGCACAAGCAACTGGCAGAGTTCAGGTGGAAACTGGTTTCAGATGAAGAGGGTGTGCTCCAACTCAGTAGGGTTTGTGAAAGGATTTTTGGTTTGCGTAATAAATTTCTAGGAAAGGAAGTGTAGATGACACAAATCCCCCAGTGATAGCATCAAAAGGGAATTCAGTCCAGCCAAGAAAACCTGCCTGAAGGGGGATCACTGGAGTTCCCAGGATTGTCTATTTAAATCAGTGGGCCGCAAACTGCGGTGCACGCTCCTGTAGGGGGGCATGGAAGAAGGTTTGGGGGTGGATGTGTGGCGGAGAGAAAGCACCACCCAGCCCTGCTCTGCCCCCAGCCCCCTTCCTGGCTCCAGCCCTAACCTTGGCCACAACCGCAGCCGCAGCTCTGGCACCAGCCCCAACTGCGGCCCTGCTCCTGGCCGCGGCCCCTGGCTCCTGACCCCTGGCTCTGGCCCCACTCCTGGCTATGGCCCCGCTCCTGACTGCAGTTCTGCTCCTGGCCCCAACCATGGTTCCTGGCCATGGCCCTGCTCCCAGCCCCCCTCTGGCTCCTGACCATGGCTTCGGGGGGGCAGGGGTGGGTGCGTACCAGTTAAGTGGGGGAGGGCATCAGCAAAAAGGTTTGGGAACCACTGATTTGAACATGGTACAGGGAGGACTTCAGGGTGGATTGAGAGATTCTGAGTCTATTCATGATACAGTAACTGGTTACTCATAAAAAGAGAGACTTGTCTTAGTTCTTCCAGTTTCTTCTATAGTAGCTTTGTACAGTTCCCATATATTTCATATTGTTGTTCACTTAGCAGTCTTAGCTCATAGTTTTGAATATTGAAAATGGGTTGAAAGCTGTCTTTTTATTTCCCTCTTACCTGTGATTGGAGATTATCATTGCAAGGGTGTAGCCTACTAGGGTATGTCTACACTGCAGTTAACCACCTGGAGCTGGCTCATGCCAGCTGACTCGGGCTCACAGGGCTCGGGCTAACAGGCTGTTTATTTGTAGTGTAGATGTTCAGGCTCAGGCAGCAGAGTGAGCTCTGGGACCCTATCACTTCGCGGGGTCCTAGAGCTGGAGCTCCAGCCCGAGCCCGAACGCCTACACTGCAATTAAACAGATACCCGTTAAGATTCAAAGTCACAGAATACTTTTTTTCAAGTGTGAGATTTTACCTCAGATGAAGCTTAGATTGTTGGTGTGTTGAAAGCTTTAATATCCTGTCTGGTCCGAAAGTCAGCAGTGTTTCTTTTAATTTAAAATGAAATTTAAAAAATGAGAAATAGTATTTTAAATATTGAATTTTTGAAAGGTATCTTTACGTGTATGCAATGTAATCATTTTCATACATGGAATATAGCACACATAGTTCATTAGGATTAATCATTTCTTTGGGGCAGAAGGAAAGTTTGTGGGTGATCTGTTTATGGCAGTGGTGAGCAACTGTGGCCCATCAGGGTAATTTGATTGCGGGCCGCGAGACATTCTGCTGATGTTGGCCGTCTGCAGGCATGGCCCCCCGCAGCTCCTAGTGGCCATGGTTCGCCATTCCCTGCCGCTTCCCACAGCTCCCATTGGCCAGGAATGGCGAACTGCAGCCACTGGGATCTGTGGGGGGCTGTGCCTGCAGACAGTCAAAGTCACCAAAATGTCTCATGGCCCGCAATCAGATTATTCCATTGGGCCCCAGGTTGCCCACCACTGGTTTACGGCTTTAGTTCCATTGTTCCTAACATGTTGTTATGTGATATTGTTCATGATCACATAATGAATTGGCATTTGCTGTATGGCTAAACATGGTTTATATGGTAACGCACCTCACTCATTAGTGGAGGAAACCCATGTGCCCTCTTATCAAAATTGTCTCAAACAGTTGTCGGCCCAGATCCTGGAGAGTTCCATGTCCTTCTGCAAGGTACTGGACACCCTCAACTGACATTCTAGCCAGCAGTTGGAGATCTCAGAACATTAGAAGGTTGTCCCTTAGTTTTCAGCAGGAAATGCTCATCACTCGCAGACTTGCTGTCTTAAGTAATGTTAACACTTCTGATACAGTAGTTTTAAAAAGTATGGTTTCTCTATTTTGTTTCCATTTTGCTTGATAATGACTGGAAAAGGACTCTGACAGTGCAGTTGATGGTTTCACTTGTTTATGGAGAACCCAAAAGTGTGCATTACAGAGAATATAAAAACATAACTTGGTCCTGGCCCTGATCTTGTAATGACTTGGGTGGACCCGTGTGCTTGCATGCAGCTCATTGCAGGATCAGGACTTAATTTTTTATGTGATGTGATGAGAGAGAGTAACAAACAGTTGAGAGATGGGGGGAGGAAAAAAAGGGTTTCAATAAAGAGATGATCCAGTTTCTCAATTTTTGATATGTGCACATCTCTGTGGATTGGTTAAGTGTGTGTCTGTACAATATACTTTTATGAGGTGACATGGCAGAAGTGGGTTTCACTGAGTTATTTGAAAGAGGAGAGGCTGATGGTTTGGTTAGGCAAAGAGGGATTAGTGCAATGTTCCACACACGGATGTTTGCGTGTGGAAGGCTCTGAGACAGTAATTGAGGGGTGCGGAGTGGTGAGATGCAGCGGGAGAGGCGAGAAGAAAAATATAACCCTCTCTTTTCCTAAGAAGTGGTAGCTGCTAATAAATACTGTGTTTATCATGAAACTTTGAACGTGTTAGCCTACTTATTTGTCATACCCTTTTAACTCCAGAAATATTTTTTCTTTATAAATAAAATCAGTAACAACTATATTCTACTCGCTATGGTAATGACTTGGGTTATACAGCCCTGTTAGCTTAAAGTTCATCACGTGTCCACACGATGCCACACCATTCTCCAAAGAAGTCAACGATTTAAGAGCTCTTGGCCATGTACTCTGCCTCTTCCTTCTATAGATTAATTTTTTGTGGCGTTAAAGCAGAAAATAGGTATTGTGCTTAGCAGTATCTTACAGGAAAAAATAAAATGCATTTTGATCACATTTTGTATTAAAGGGACCTTTATAAAGGTTTCTAGTGTTTTTTAAATAAATGATTAATCAATTTATATAGCTTGTTAGAATCCAATAGATCAGTAAGTTGCATATAACCATGGCTTGTAACCATCTATAGTCCCTTCTTTTAACATAGAATCATAGGACTGGAAGGGACCTTGAGAGGTCATCTAGTCCAGTCCCCTGGACTCGTGGAAGGACAAAGTATTATCTAGACCAGTGCTATTCAAAGTGGTGGTCCGTGGACTGGTGCCGGTTCGCGAGCCATCAGCTGCCAGTCTGCGCGCACATTGGAAAAAAAAAATTGCCGGTCCCCCACATCAGATAGCTTGAGAAGCACTGGTCTAGACCATTCCAGACAGGTGTTTGTCTAATGTGCTCTTAAAAATCCCCAATGCTGGAGATTCTACAACCTTCCTAGGCAATATATTCCAGTGCTTAACCATGCTGACAGTTAGGAATTTTTTTCCAATGTCCGACCTAAAGCTCCCATTGCTTCTTGTCCTATCCTCAGAGGTTAAGAAAAACAATTCTTCTCCGTCCTCCTTGTAACAACCTTTTACGTATTTGAAAACTGTTATCATGTCCCCTCTCAGTCTTCTCTTTTCCAGGCTAAACAAACCCAATTTTTTCAATCTTCCCTCATAGGTCATGTTTTCTAGAACTTTAATCATTTTTGTCACCCTTTTCTGGACTGTCTCCAGTTTGTCCACATCCTTCCTGAAATGTAGTGCCCAGAACTGGACACAATACTCCGGTTGAGGCCTAATCAGCATGGAATAGAGTGGAAGAATTACTTCTCGTGTGTTGCTTACAAAACTCTTGATAATACATCCCAGGATGATGTTCGCACTTTTTGCAACAGCTTTACACTGTTGACTCATATTTAGCTTGTGGTCCACTATGACTCCAAGATCCTTTTCCGCAGTACTCCTTCCTAGGTAGTCCTTTTCCATTTTTTATGTGTGCAACTGATTGTTCCTTCCCCAGTATTATTTAATCTTTTTATTGCTGACCTTGGCACAAAAAGCGGGAAAGTGCTAATAAAGTTTGCAGATGACATGAAGCTGGGAGGTATTGCCAATACAGAGAAGGACTGGGATATCATACAGGAAGATCTGGATGACCTTGTAAACTGGAGTAATAGTAATAGGATGAAATTTAATAGTGAAAAGTGCAAGGTCATGCATTTAGGGATTAATAACAAGAATTTATGTTATAAAGTGGGGACTCATCAGTTGGAAGTAACAGAGGAGGAGAAGGACCTCGGAGTATTGGTTGATCACAGGATGACTATGAGCCGCCAATGTGATATTGAAAAAAGCTAATGTGGTCTTGGGATGCATCAGGCGAGGTATTTCCAGTAGAGATAAGGAGGTTTTAGTACCACTATACAAGGCACTGGTGAGACCTCATCTGGAATACTGTGTGCAGTTCTGGTCTCCCATGTTTAAGAAAGATGAATTCAAACTGGAACAGGTACAGAGAAGGGCTACGAGGATGATTCGAGGAATGTCTTATGAAAAGGAGACTCAAGGAGCTTGGCTTGTTTAGCCTAACCAAAAGAAGGCTGAGGGGAGATATGATTGCTCTCTATAAATATATCAGAGGGATAAATACCGGAGAGGGAGAGGAATTATTTAAGCTCAGTACCAGTGTGGACACAAGAACAAATGGATATAAACTGGCCATCAGGAAGTTTAGACTTGAAATTAGGTGAAGGTTTCTAACCATCAGAGGAGTGAAGTTCTGGAACAGCCTTCCAAGGGAAGCAGTGGGGGCAAAAGATATATCTGGCTTCACGACTAAGCTTGATAAGTTTATGGAAGGGATGATATGATGGGATAGCCTAATTCTGGCAATTAATTGATCTTCAACTGTTAGTGGTAAATATGCCCAGTGGCCTATGATGGGATGTTAGATGGGGTGGGATCTGAGTTACTACAGAGAATTCTTTCCTGGGTGTCTGGCTGGTGAGTCTTGCCCACATGCTCAGGGTTTAGCTGATCGCCATATTTGGGGTCGGGAAAGAATTTTCCTCCAGGGCAGATTGGCAGAGGCCCTGGGGGTTTTTCGCCTTCCTCTGCAGCATGAGGCACGGGTCACTTGCTGGAGGATTCTCTGCACCTTGAAGTCTTTAAACCACGATTTGAGGACTTCAGTAGCTCAGACATAGGTTAGGGGTTTATTACAGGAGTGAGTGGGTGAGATTTTGTGGGCTGCTTTGTGCAGGAGGTCAGACTAGACGATCATAATGGTCCCTTCTGACCTTAACATCTATGAATCTATTAATCTAAATGGAGTACTTTGCATTTGTCCGTATTGGATATCATCCTATTTACTTCAGACCATTTCTCCAGTTTGTCCAGATCATTTTGAATTTTAATCCTATCCTCCAAAGCACTTGCAATCCCTCCCAGCTTGATATCATCTGCAAGCTTTATAAATGTACTCTCTATGCCATTATCTAAATCGTTGATGAAGATATTGAACAGAACCGACCCAGAACTGATCCTTGTGGGACCCCACTCGTTATGCCCTTCCAGGATGACTGTGAACCATTGATAACTACTCTTTGGTAATGCTTTTCCAACCAGTTTTGTACCCACCTTATAGTAGTTCCATCCAGGTTGCATTTCTCTAGTTTTTTTTATGAGAATGTCATGCAAGACAGTATCAAAAGTTTTACTGAAGTCAAGGTATACCACGTCTACAGCTTCCCCCCATCCACCAAGCGTGTTACCCTGTCAAAGAAAGCTATCAGGTTGGTTTGACATGGTTTTTTTTTTTACTGTCACTTATCACCTTATTATCTCTAGATGTTTCCAAACTGATTGCTTAATTATTTTCTCCATTATCTTTCCAGGTACGGAAGTTAAGCTGACTGGTCTGTAATTCCCTGGGTTGTCTTTATTTCCCTTTTTATAGATTTTTTAAAATAGATTACATATTTATAACCATCTACAACACATGCTACTACTCATGTCTCCAACAGGCTTATAAAACCTACTAATTATTTATTGACCCTTTATACATTGTTTATAGACATATGTGTTACAGAAAGTGTGACCTTTATTTCTGTAACATGTAAAATGTTGTTATGCTTCTGCTGATCTTTTTTTTTTTCTGGAGCTTTCTTCCTACCTTTGGTATTTTCTCCCCGCTTCAGGGTACAAATGACATCCAGTGGTTAAGCTGTTGTTGCAAACTTTCCCAAGTTTACTCAGCTCTTGTGCATATTTTTTAGAAGGAAATTACATTAACAATTTACCACAACTTCTTGCCTCCAATCACTCACACAGATTACTAGTGTTACTATGTCACAATTACTAATAGTCCATCACCCACAGGTGGGATGATTTTTAATTTACAGTGGTTAATAGTGTGGACTTACAAAAGAGAAATAACTTAGCTTCAGATGTTTTTATCTGTAAGTGCTCCAGTTAGGTGGAAGTAGTTTTTCTACACTAAGGTCTCACCCATTCAATGTTTTGCATTGAAATACTTCTGTCTTACTCTGTACTTACCTGTTGCTCCTTCTGAATCCACAAAATGGAAGCTCACATGTATATGTCGGTTGGGATTCAGTAGTGTGTAGGACTGGGCAGGAGGTAACCAAAAGCCTAAAATAACAGCTAGAGGTTTCAGAGAGAAGAAAAATTTGTTTGAATAGATGCCTGTTTATAGCAAATAACTGTAAAAGAAACCCGTCAGCTCCTTTAGCTGATGATAGAGTCCTTGCTTTGTACTCTCTGGGGAAGTTTCCCATACATCAGCCAATCCAAGAGAGTGGGTTATAGGTCCTATGGGAGGAGTTGGGGAGTAAGCTACAAAAGGGCATGTGACCACAGAATACTCCTAAAGATCTAGGACATCTTATAGGGAGAGTCCATACATCAGCCTCCCTGTAGTGGAGGAATGCCAGGCACTTGTGATGAGCCGAAAACACAAGTCCCACTGGCCCAGATAATGCAGAACACTGTGGTACTGGAACCAGCGTAGCCAGTAAAAACTTAGAGCATGGGCCATTGGAGAGCATGGGAATGCTGATTTACTTTGAGCTCTGTGTAAGGTGTTGATTCAGCCATCGCTATTTTACATGATAAATATTGTATGCATTTGGTGGGGGATGGAATTTAATCCTGGCTTTGCTCTGTGTAAGGCCACATAGCTCATATAAAGGGTCTTTTATAAAGCGGTGAGGATGCTTTTCCATAGACTCACTTCCCACCTTTTGAAAGTACCACCCCCTTTGAGCCTATGCTCCTGCACGTGCACTTGGCTGATATGATTTAGCTCAGGTTTATGAGAATAATTCCCAAGATGTTCTGGTTGTACCATTCTTGTGTGATTAAAAGCATGATGAAAATTACTATATTATGTGGATAATGGGTCTGAAGTACAGTGTAGTGGCTGGAAAATTGAGACCAGTATTTTCTTCCAGTTGCACAGTAAACTTCTGGAGACAGAACGCCAGCTAGGGGAAGCACATGGTCGACTTAAAGAACAGAGACAACTCTCTAGTGAAAAACTGATGGACAAGGAACAGCAGGTGGCTGATCTGCAGTTAAAACTTTCTCGTGCTGAAGAACAGGTAGGAGTGAAACACATGATCAGATTTCACCTTTGTTGTAGTGGTGTTTTGTGTATTCTACTTGCAACATCCTTCTCATGTTGGTGTTTACATAGTTTGTGTCCAAATAGTCTATATGATGGTTACTTTTTTGTTTTTAGAAGGCTAAAGAATTATTTCCTTGCCTAGAGCCTAAATGTGCGAGGTGCTTTACAGATAAATAAAGGATATGGTCCTTGCACTTGAGGACTTTGAGGCTAAGGGTCTGAGCATGCAAAAAGATCTACATGCACAGAAACTTATGCTGTGCTGTCATAAATATAAAGGGAAGGGTAAACACCTTTAAATCCCTCCTAGCCAGAGGAAAAGCCCTTTCACCATGTCAAGGTTCCTTCCCCACTCTGAACTCTAGGGTACAGATGTGGGGACCTGCATGAAAGACCCCCTAAGCTTATTCTTACCAGCTTAGGTTAAACGCTGTCACCACCAAAGTGTTACACAAAGAACAGGGAAGTGCCCACTTGGAAACATCTCCCTCCCAAAATATCCCCCCAAGCACTACATCCCCTTTCCTGGGGAAGGCTTGATAAAAATCCTCACCAATTTGCATAGGTGAACACAGACCCAAATCCTTGGACCTTAAGAACAATGAAAAAGCAATCAGGTTCTTAAAAGAGAATTTTAATTAAAGAAAAAGTAAAAGAATCACCTCTGTAAAATCAGGATGGTAAATACCTTACAGGGTAATCAGATTCAAAACATAGAGAATCCCTCTAGGCAAAACCTTAAGACACAAAACAGAAATATACATCCCATTCAGCACAACTTATTTTATCAGCCATTTAAACAAAACAGAATCTAATGCGTATCTAACTAGATTGCTTATTAACTCTCTACAGGAGTTCTGACCTGCATTCCTGTTCTGGTCCCGGCAAAAGCATCACACAGACAGAGAGAACCTTTGTTTCTCCCCCCCTACAGCTTTGAAAGTATCTTGTCTCCTCATTGGTCAGACACGTGCATAGCAGAGTTTTGTGTGTGCATATCTTTTTATGAGATCAGGGTCCAACTGAAGAAGTAATAGTGATTATAGTGAATAATGTGTTGGGGGGAATTGGTGTCAGAAAACTAATTTTACTACTCTATTAATAGGTCAAGTTTTTTGCAATAGGGTACTTAGGGTATGTTTACTTAGGGTATGTTTACACTACCCGCCGGATTGGCGGGAGTGATCGATCCCTGATCGCTCTGCCATCGACTCCTGTACTCCATCGCAGCGAGAGGTGGAAGTGGAGTTGACGGGGGAGTGGTGGCAGTCGATCCTGCGCCGTGAGGACGTGAGGTAAGTCGACCTAAGAGACATTGACTTAAGCTATGCTATTCTCGTAGCTGAAGTTGCATATCTTAGGTTGATCCCCTCCCCTAGTGTAGACCAGGTCTTCGTAACAAATATTTGTTGTTGACCTGTTTATATTTGCTATATGTAGATGTGCCAAACCTCTAAGAGTGGTACGTTTTCAAAGTTTTACACTGCGGTTTAGCAGACACCTCTAAACTGCAGTGTAAAACTTTGAAAATTTACCACTCTTAGGCCTGGTCTACACTGGGGGGGGAAATCGATCTAAGATACTCAACTTCAGCTATGAGAATAGCATAGCTGAAGTCGACGTATCTTAGATCGATTTAGAATCACTTTGCGTCCTCGCGGCGCGGGATCGACGGCCGCCACTCCCCTGTCGACTCCGCTTCTGCGTCTCACTGTAGTGGAGTTCTGGAGTCGATGGCAGAGCGATTGGGAATCAATTTATCACGTCTACATTAGATGCGATAAATCGATCCCCGATAGAGTGATCACTACCTGCCGATCCGGTGGGTAGTGTAGACATGGCCTTTGACTTTAATGAGTCATACAGCTAACACTGTGCAGTGCTTTGCATGTTGGCTCCAGAAAGTCTGTTAAGGTAAATAGACCATAAGGGCAAATGTATACTTAAAATGCTGCATCGGCACAACTGCACTGATGCAGCTGCTCTGCTGCAGCGCTTTAATGAACACGCTCTATCCTGATGGGAAAGAGCTGTCCCGTCGGCATAGTTAATCCACCTCCCTTAGAGGCAGTAGCTATGCTGATGGGAGAAGGTCTCCCACCAACATAGTGCTGTCTAAACCGGAGATTAGGTCTGTGTAACTACATCGCTCAGGAGTGTGGATTTTTCACACCTCTGAGCGACGTAGTTATACCAGTGCAAGTCTGTAGTGTGGACCAGACCTAAGTTGCTACTAAAACTGCTAATGATAATTAGCACTTAGTATACTTTATGAATATAAATTTCTTCAACTCTACCTTATCCATGAGAAAAAAGACTAAATCTCCTTTAACAGCTTGGTGTTAAGATGTAAAATAATGCCTGTCTGACACATGAGGTAATTTTTGTTATTTAGAATTTGCCTACTGTCAGTGTTGAGAAGCACTTCAGCGCTGTGTTCGTACTTTGCTGTAGAACTGGTATGACAAATTACTACTTTTACATCTGTTTGGAATGTTAAACTGTTTAGTGTACAGTCTTTCAGTATTAGAGTAAATGATAAATGTTATTGAACTACTGAATTGTGCTTGTCAGTTTTCAGTCAACAGTCCGTGACTGTTTTTTTAAGCTAAAGGAAAAAGCAGCAAATTGCACTGAATTACAGCATCAGTTAGATAAAGCAAAACAGCAGCATCAGGAGCAACAGACTCTTCAGCAAAGCACTACAGCAAAACTCCGAGAAGCCCAGGTAAAAAAAACAACGCACATTCTTTTCAAACTAGTGTATTGCAGCAGTTAATATTGCCGGTGCATTGCAACATGTAAACAAGCGGCACAATTTCCTAATGTATACCATTTTCTTCTTTTAATTAAATAACATTGAAGGAATTTATAATTTCAAAATAGAATATGTAGTAAGTATTTGTGAAATTTGATATCTAACATTTCATGCATCAGGAATAACTTTTAAGGTCCCTATACTTAAAGAAACTATTTAATGCATTTTTAGAATGATTTGGAACAAGTACTGCGTCAGATTGGAGATAAGGACCAAAAAATTCAAAACCTTGAGGCCTTGCTACAAAAGAGTAGAGAGAACATCACCCTGTTAGAAAAAGAAAGAGAGGACTTGTATGCGAAAATTCAAGCAGGGGAAGGAGAAACTGCAGTTCTTAACCAGCTGCAAGAGAAAAATCACACTTTGCAAGAGCAGGTAAGAAATGCAAAAATCTCCAATACCCTTAAGAAAGTTTGTGTAAGAAGAGTCTCCTTTGTTTCTATCTCCCAGTCTGCAGCTTCAGCCTCCACTGTACTTCGCCCTTTTTTGGATACTGTATTGCTTTAGGATCTCTTTATTAAATTCACAAGATTTCTGTGATTTTTTCCCCCCTCCACCCCCCCTTCTTGTTCTGATAGCAATACATTTTGGTGCTTCACATCCAGGTGTACGAGTTGTGCACTTGGATATGAAGGATAGTGTGTATACATACAATCAAAATGATTTATTATTAGTTTTTCTTACCTTTGTGGAAATCTAATTGATAACATATTTGAACAAGAAAACACATAACATACACTGAATATGATTTAATGAAAAGTTCTTTGAAGTGGAAATTACAATCACAGTGTAGCATCTGAAAGGTACATTATTAGATATTTTAAAGGTATTTTAAAGTAATTTTAGCTGCATAATCTTTTAAAATATATATGTGTATGTATATACACACATATATTTTTTAAAAAGCTATGCTGGAATTACTACTACTTGTGCATACAATTTTTACTTCATATTTTTGCAAAAGGTAATATGGTTGTATGTTAGTGACTCTTTTTGTACTAGAGGAATTTTTTTAGTATACTGTTTAAAATACCAATATGGTAATATTGTTGCACACTTACTAACAAAGGTTATTAGAACACCGTGTTCTCCTTTCCCAGCATATGTGCAACACATTAGTAGTAATTAGAGCTGAATGTGAGTTCTCTGGCATATAGTCCTTAGTGTATGCTACTGGTACAAATAAGATAGAAATGTACTAGTTCCCAATACCAGCTGTTACCTGTTTGTAATGGAAGGAACACCTGTGTCTTTTATGAGCTACTTGAAAAATATTTTGGTAGCAAACACATGTCAATTTTTTGTGAGTAATTAATGGATGTTTTTTGCCATACTTGCTGTAATGTTATAATAAAACATACACAATATATAGAATACTAATATGAATTAAATGGAGTTCGGTTCATGTTTACTGCAGACATAGAGCTTTGAAATGGGCAAAGATTAAATTGATAGGGATATATTGTTTTCTGGATGGCCACATGTAACTCACGTTAGTGTTAATGGTCATGTGGATATACCCTTATCCTGAAGAGTTTATAATCCAAGGTACTGATCATATGAACATTTATACACATGTCAGCAGGACTACTCATGTTGTGTAAAGAAAAGCATGAGCATAAGTGTTTGCAGGGTCAGGCCTTAAGAAGACAGGTGAAACATAAAGGGTGGAGGGAGAGGGATACAATCAAATGTATATAATTTTCTATTAATGGATTTACTTCTAAATTCTTGGCAAATACATTCTATATTCAAGGAGCAAGTGCTGTATGTTGCATTTTTCATACTGTTTCTCCCAGCTCATAACCTTATGTGTCAAGCTAAAACCTCATTCAAATTGATGCTTAAACATGCAAAATAAAGCCCAATAGCATCTGCCCAGAATCTAGCACCATGTGGGTGGAGGGTTTTACTGAGTATTGTGACCAGGAATGTGTGGGAGGAAGTAAGGGTGGGAGCACACAGAAATGGAGAGCAGACAAGAACAGAGAGAAGGAGAGGCAAGAAAGCCAAGCAGGAGCCTGTGACCATGAAAAAAGCTAGAGAGCTTTCGGATTGTTGTTGGCTAAAGAGGTTTGTGGGCTGTAAGCTTAGAAACTGCTCTTTTGTTCTTGGTTCCCTCTGTATTCAGAGGCCCATCACTTTGAACATTCCTTCCAATAAACAGGACCGCAGCAAATAAAATACCATCAAATTCTACTTCCAGCTGGAACCTCCCCAGGGCCCCAAACTATGACTATCCACTTAGGTGGAAAAGGGGCAATAATACATAACCAAAGGGTTGAGTCCAGGCCTTCAGTGCAAAGCTCAACTCAGCCTAACTATTGAACCACAATTGGTGCCTCCATGATGTGTTTATATTATTTTTCTTATAAATAAAGTAAGACTCAACCATTCTCATCTATCTCTCGACCTAGCTAACACTAACTGGGCACACACAAAAGGATGCACACTCACAGTGTTTTATGAGAGTGATCATGCTTGCTGCCTTTGAATATCTTGTCAAAATAGTTATGCTTTTAAAAGTTGGGGTGACTCATGTATTGCACACAAAAAATAAATGCACTGTTGTTGTCCAGAAAGAGAAACTTTGTAGAATTAATAAGTGGTGAAGTTGATCAGTATTGGGGCTTCGTAACCAAGACAACATCTTTTGAATTTTAGGGTGTTTTTAATTTTGCCCTTGGACTTTTAATTGGCAGCTTATTTATATTGTAGGTAACTCAGCTAACAGAAAAGCTGAAGAATCAGTCGGAAAGCCATAAACAAGCCCAAGAGAATTTGCATGAGCAGGTGCAAGAGCAGAAGGCACATCTGAGAGCTGCTCAAGACCGTGTGCTCTCCCTAGAAACAAGCATTGGTGAACTAAATAGTCAGCTAAATGAAAGCAAAGAGAAAGTATCCCAGCTTGATTTACAGGTAATTTGCCTTTGTACTGTATGCTAATGAAAAAAATCCATCCGCTTTTCATTGTTGAATATACAAGGCTAGTAGGCTAAGTTTCTACTAAAGTTTGCTTGTTTTGTGAGCAAAAAATGGCCAAATAAAGTGCAATAAGCAAGATACAATCCAGCAAGACATCAGCCGTTCTAAGATATAAGGATTGCAGCCAAAAAACAACACACCGAAAAGAACACAACCACCACCAAAGAGTCGAGGTAGGAGAAGTTATGTCTCCTTAAAAGCCTCAGACTTGCTGTGTGCATCAAGGCTAAGAAGCCTGTTTGAAAATTGTTTTAATGGTTCTACACTCCACATGCCAGGGTGAGAATCTGTCAAAGCAGGGTCATGAAGAACCTGACACTACCCAGAATTTTAGTAGATTACTGATTTTTGAAGTGGTTTTATATTTTACTGGGTTTTGGGTTTTTTGTCTAACGCAGTCAAGCAAAAGTTCCAACGGGGACTTAATCACAATTGAGAGAGACTGAGGGCTTGTCTACACTTAAAATGCTGCAGCAGCGCTGCCATAGTACTTCAGTAAAGACACTACCTATGCTGTCCCATTGGCACAGGTACTCCACCTCCCTTAGAGGTGGTATTCTCCCATCAGCCTAGTGCTGTCCACACCAGGGTTTGGTTGGTTTAACTGCATCGCTCAGGGGTGTGGATTTTTCACACCCCTGAATGTGACATAATTAGACTGACCTAATTTCCTAGCATAGATCAGGCCTGAGTGCTTTGAAGCCTACTACAAGGAGGCTCATATTCAGGTCCCAGAAGGAATAAGATACATTTGACCAGAGGTTTGGCAGATAGTCTAAGACTTGTCTTGATAAAGTGTCCATTTCTGAAATGTGGGAAGTGGCTACTACTGGTATTTGGGATATGGTTCATAATGATCATTATTACTGCTCAGCCCTTCTGTTAGTTCCAGGTGTATGTAGATCACTGATTTCCATAGGGGTGGGAATCCATGAAAACTGTTTAGGCTTTGATGTTGTTCCCATTAAATCAAATGGGAGTTTTGCCATTGCTTTGAGTAAGAGCAGGATGGAACCTTTAATCAGGGAAAAAAAATAGCTAACTTACCAGTAGCTGGAGATCTCTGAAAATTGACATACAGATCCACGCTGACACACCCTTCATGTCTGCCATTCAGATTCTATTTATGACTGGAGAATTGCTAACATAGTTCCTATTTTTAAGAAAGGAAAAAAAAAGTGATCCGGGTAACTAGAGGCCTGTTAGTTTGACATCTGTAGTATGCAAGGTCTTGGAAAAATTTTTGAAGGAGAAAGTAATTAAGGACATAGAGGTCAATGGTAATTGGGACATAATACAACATGGTTTTACAAAAGGTAGATCGTGTCAAACCAACCTGATCTCCTTCTTTGAGAAGGTAACAGATTTTTTAGACAAAGGAAACGGAGTGGATCTAATTTACCGTGATTTCAGTAAGACATTTGATATGGTTGCACATGGGGAATTATTAGCTAAATTGGATAAGATGGGGATCAATATGAAAATTGAAAAGTGGATAAGGAACTGGTTAAAGGGGAGACTACAACGGGTCACACTGAATGGTGAACTCTCAGGCTCCAAGGAGGTTACTAGTGGAGTTCCTCAGGGATCGGTTTTGGGACCAATCTTATTTAATCTTTTTATTACTGACCTTGGCACAAAAAGCGGGAATGTGCTAATAAAGTTTGCGGATGACATGAAGCTGGGAGGTGATGCCAATACAGAGAAGGACCGGAATATCATACAGGAAGATCTGGATGACCTTGTAAACTGGAGTAATAGTAATAGGATGAAATTTAATAGTGAAAAGTGCAAGGCCATGCATTTAGGGATTAATAACAAGAATTTATGTTATAAAGTGGGGACTCATCAGTTGGAAGTAACAGAGGAGGAGAAGGACCTCGAAGTATTGGTTGATCACAGGATGACTATGAGCCGCCAATGTGATATGGCCGTGAAAAAAGCTAATGCGGTCTTGGGATATATCAGGCGAGGTATTTCCAGTAGAGATAAGGAGGTTTTAGTACCATTATACAAGGCACTGGTGAGACCTCATCTGGAATACTGTGTGCAGTTCTGGTCTCCCATGTCTAAGAAAGATGAATTCAAACTGGAACAGGTACAGAGAAGGGCTACGAGGATGATTCGAGGAATGTCTTATGAAAAGGAGACTCAAGGAGCTTGGCTTGTTTAGCCTAACCAAAAGAAGGCTGAGGGGAGATATGATTGCTCTCTATAAATATATCAGAGGGATAAATACCGGAGAGGGAGAGGAATTATTTAAGCTCAGTACCAGTGTGGACACAAGAACAAATGGATATAAACTGGCCATCAGGAAGTTTAGACTTGAAATTAGACGAAGGTTTCTAACCATCAGAGGAGTGAAGTTCTGGAACAACCTTCCAAGGGAAGCAGTGGGGGCAAAAGATATATCTGGCTTCACGACTAAGCTTGATAAGTTTATGGAAGGGATGATATGATGGGATAGCCTAATTTTGGCAATTAATTGATCTTCAACTATTAGTGGTAAATATGCCCAGTGGCCTATGATGGGATGTTAGATGAGGTGGGATCTGAGTTACTACAGAGAATTCTTTCCTGGGTGTCTGGCTGGTGAGTCTTGCCCACATGCTCAGGGTTTAGCTGATCGCCATATTTGGGGTCGGGAAGGAATTTTCCTCCAGGGCAGATTGGCAGAGGCCCTGGGGGTTTTTCGCCTTCCTCTGCAGCGTGAGGCACGGGTCACTTGCTGGAGGATTCTCTGCACCTTGAAGTCTTTAAACCACAATTTGAGGACTTCAATAGCTCAGACATAGGTTAGAGGTTTGTTACAGGAGTGGGTGGGTGAGATTTTGTGGGCTGCATTGTGCAGGAGGTCAGACTAGACGATCATAATGGTCCCTTCTGACCTTAAAGTCTGTGATTCTATTTTCTCAGGCAGACAGGTAAGAACTGAGGAAGAGAGGGTCCATTGTACCTATCTGTGCAGTCTCAGTCACAGATAGTGCATGCATCAGAGCATCTGGTTGTTGTTTAAGGTAGCTGTATATAATACTTTCTGGGTCCCCAAAACACACAACAACTAGAGTATGAATGTGTCGAAGTAACTTGGGTCCAATCCAACTTGTAGTCAATGAAAAGATTTCCCTTGACTCAGAGGAGAGCTGGATTGGACCCCATAATTCAGGGTATGTCTACACTTACCGTGGATCCATGGTGTGGTGATTAATCCACCGGGTGTCGATGTAGTGGGTCTAATGAAGACCCACTAAATTGACCTCAGTTCGCTCTCCCATCAACTCCAGTATTCCACCAGAACAAGAAGCATAAGGTAAGTTGATGGGAGAGTTTCTCCTGTTGAGCCAGTGCAGTTTAGACACCGTAATAAGTCGACCAAAGCTATGTCGACTCCAGCTACGTTATTCACGTAGCTGGAGTTGCATAACTTAGGTGGACTTAACCCCGTAGTGTAGACCTGCCTTCAGAGAAGAACAATTACTCATAACTGTATTTTATTTTGTTCCATTCTGTCTTCAGCTGTCTAAACTTTATTGATAACTTGTGTTTTAGCTGTGTCCAACATTTCATCATGTCAGAATTACTAATAATTAGCAATACATAGCTAGTATTAAAGTGCTTGTTAGTATGAAGAAAATTTGAGTTAAAAGCAGCTGCAATCAAGAATTCTTTATGATCTTCACATTACAAACATTGTAACACTCTTCTTTTCAGATAAAAGCAAAGACTGAATTACTGCTTTCAGCAGAAGCATCAAAAGCCGCTCAAAGAGCAGATCTTCAGAATCATTTGGACACAGCCCAGAATGCGCTGCAAGATAAACAACAGGTAGGAGAAATTAATGCTACTAGATCATCTAAGATAACCTGTGTACAAAACGAAAAGGACAATTTGGTTTGGGAAAAAAATCCAAGTCCTTGTGGATTTGCATTTGCATTGGAGACATTATTCAGAGTATTTGGATATGTGATATATTTTGTCCTGTTTGTTATAAGCAGGGCCCTGTGTATTGTAATGTATGGAATTGACTGTGGAATCCACCCCTGCTGCAGAAATGTACTCTAGAATCTAAACTTCCATATTGTAACAGAACAGAATTGTTTCTAACCTGTGTGATTATGAAGAGAGACTTTACAAAGTATACTGAGTGTAAAACAAAGCAGTGTTGTTTTTCTGGAGTTTGCAGATTCAAGATAAAAAAGCAAACTTCAGTTAAATGAAGAAATATATTTTTATTCCAAAATAACTGTGTGCACACACATACCTGCAGTAAAATAAAAAAGGGATGAATTAAAACCAATTTAGTTATTTTGGTGCAAGTCTGTGTGCACTCCATCCCTAAATCAGCATGTCTCATTGGGGTGCTAATATTGAAAACAATAGATAACAAATTAACTGTCAACATGATTAATTGTTTTGCTGCTGATTATTTCAGCAGAAACATGCACAATTCCAAACCACTTCAAAAACTAACACCGCCTCCCATGCCTTCTTGGGTGGGGAATTGAATATCAGTATAAATAGCACATGTCCTTCTGTAGTGATTGCATTTTTCATTTTCATATTTAGTTAATTAAAAATCTCCCATATTTTATTTTAAATGAAGCTGCTGACAAATTTGTCAGTCTCTTGCATCAGAGTGTCGCACAAGTTAGGTCCAGCTCACCATAAAACGTATGGGTCTTTTGACTATCAGCATTATGTGTTCCATTTCTGATAGAGGATAATATTGTTCCATGTTGAACCAATAGTTTTCAAACTATGATTTGTAAACCATTGGAGTCTGTGGAGAGTTGACTGGTCACATGGTATTGGCTGTCCTTGTTCCTGCTAAATTTAATTGACTGATACAAATAGGTTAATATTATGTTCCCATGCACGCAATTGGTGTAGTTGCCACAAGAATATTTTGTGATTATGAATGGGAGAGGAGTTGTTCTTTAAGACAATCTCTTTATGAAGGTGTGATTCACAGCATGAAAAAGTTCTGCCTTAAAAGCAATTTGAAAAGAATAAGCTATTGAATATGCTGTTTTTCTCCAGTGTAATGTGTACGTTTTTTAAAAATTCCATCTGAACATTTTAGACAAGTAATATTTAGGCATGTGTTTAGAGAACTCTTTAATAATTTAAAAAATACTCATCCCTTAATAAAAGTAACCATTTTCAATTATATTTTACTTCATAGGAGTTAAATAAGGTCAACACTCAGTTAGATCAGGTTACGGCTAAGCTGCACGACAAGCAAGAATATTGTACACAGCTGGAAGCCAGTCTTAAAGAGTATAAAGAGAAACATCTTTATTTAGAACAGAAAACGGAGGAGCTAGAGGGACAGCTTAAGGTTTGTATTCAGAAATGAAGAACTTGAGTTTATAAAACTAGCTTTCACCATGTAAAGCAACAAAATTGTTTCATAATGCATGGTAACAGCAGTGCGGAAATTGCAGGGGGAGGATGGCCAGCCACCTAAAAAGTGGTGTTGATGGTATTCTCTTTTCCCAGTGTTTCCTTTTTCAGCTGATGAATGAGAAAGTGGGGTTATGCCATAACTGCCTCCACTGCCCCAGCCTCCTTCCCCGCTAATTGCAACCTGAATATAATTCATGGAGAATATTAAGAGATGAGACACAGACCACTTCCTAAATTCAGAACTCTCATATTTGTGGTTGTATAAACTTCAGGTAACTTTATTTAAGTGCATAAGTGTTTGCAGGATCAGACCCTAATGTTCACACATCTTCAGTGTCTTACATTTGAGGCAGGAGGCAAAAAAGATAGAATACAGTAACATGAGAAGTGTATACAATTGCACAGAGGTGGAGTATGTTCCATTTATAAATTACTGGGTTATTTTTAGATTACCGTATTTTAAGCATTTTGCAGATATTTGAATCCATTAAAATATAGAAGTATATTTAATGTTAAATGTACGTGAAGACTAGGGGTGAGATCCTCACCCCTGCTGTAGCCCCTTTATGCCTGGAGGCTGGAGGCATTTATGAACAACTGAGTGATTTTTCACTCTGGTGGTTGTGTTATGGTAACTGTAGCTTTTTCTTTTCTTTTACAGAAACTTGAAACTGACATTCTTGAGGTTAAAGCAAGCAAAGAACAGGCCCTTCAGGAGCTACAACAGCAACGGCAGCAGTGTACAGAGCTAGGCCTCAGAACAACAGAACTGACTAAACAGCTTGAAGCAAAAAGAGAAGTGTATGCTAACACTGTTTAATGCATTACTTTTCAGACCCAGAGACCAAGATTCAAATTTGAATTGTTCTATAAGAACAAACAAATGCATGTTTATACTCTTAGACTAGAATTGAAATTATTATTCACCTTCATGATCAGTTATTCACCATAATGATCACCAGAACTCACCTAAAACACTAGAGTAACCCTACACCTCAGTAGGGGCTTCTGCATCTTTTCCCACACAGGGGAGATAAGTGTTGCCTTGTTTGACTTGCACTTCAGCCATCAGCCTTCACCCCATAGGTGAGTCACCAAGTACCGTGACTTAACCTGAGTGGGTTGAGATGCATTCAGTGTACTTCCTGCATCTCTTCTGTACACTCTGTCTAGGTCCCACTTGTTGTATCCGCAGCAGAAAGCTGGTCATCAGCAAACAACCTTCTATTATCATACCATCCTCTGAAAAATTAGGGGATCCTTCACAGCATGGGGCTCAGATCTCTAATATGTATATAAATGAGATATTCACCATCACCACCTATATCTGATATATGGGTAAGAGCAGGTTCTGTTATCATAGAACAGATGAGAATATTGGAATTCCTATGCTTGACTAAGCAGATTTAAGTTTTGTGTGATAAATGGGCAAGGGAGATTCAACCTATAGGTGGAAAGTTAGTGGGGATACAGGGTAGCATTAAAGCTGGTGTGGGAATCTTAATTGCAAATGCAATTTCTCCAGCACTTAGCACAAACAAAAACTACCACAAAACATATCTGGTAATGTTGTTGTGTTGAAGGTCAGTCTCTTAACTTTTAACTCTGTCTGGGAATAATGTGTGTGAGACTGTCTTTCATAGAACCAAAGGGTATGTTGCCAGTTGATGGATCTGAATGTATTAACCTGTTCAGACATCTGCTGAGTAAAAAACCTTAATTTTGGGTTTTATTCATCTTGATTTACAATTTGCATGTTAGCTTTCCAGGGGTAGTTCATAGGCGTAATGTTTAAAGAACCACCACCAGCCTGAAAATGGGACTTCAGAGTGTGTCATTCATTTAAGTGTAGAAACGAAACATCAATACATCATCTGAAAAAACATGTTTTAAATTAGAAGAACGATTAATGTTTTTGATTATAGAGAGTAGATTTAATTACACAAAACAACTTATGGATAATTTTTTAAAGTTTTGTATTTCACTGCTCTCCTTTGTATTTGCACAGTGTATCTAGTACTAAATTGGATTTGGAGAAGAAATCTGATGCCCTGGAACAAGCAAAACAGCAAATATCAAAGCAAGGGGAAGAAAAAGCAAGCCTTAAACGGGACCTTGAGAAATTAAATCAAGAGACAAATAAACAACGTAAGGAACTAGATGGCAAGATTCAAGCAGCAACATTAGAGCTGCAGAAAATGAAGTTGGAGAAAGACACTTTATTGAAAGACCTTACAGTTACCAAAGACAAATTATCAAAAACCATTGAATCCTTGAAGGATATAAAGGATGAATTGGAAAAGGAGAAACAGAAAGGAAAAGCCGCTGTGGCAGAAATGGTTAGTTATGGATTTAATCAGACATCCAGTATTGGGTATTTTTCAATTTGCTCATTCATGATTGTCAGCTCTGCTTTGCATTCTAGTACGAAAACTGCTCACATTTATTGCAAAGATGATGGCACCAACTGTGGAAATTATGATTGCCTTAAGAAAAACAAAACTGAGATATAATTGTAAGTCCTGAATTAAGTTGTGGCTGGATGTTTTTACTGGTAAACATTGGTTCATACCAGAAACCAGACCCCTTTAGTTGCTTTTTAATATGGCAAAGAAAACCACAGACAGGGATGAGCATTGAAACAATTATATGTGAAATGTGGAAAACACTGGACAGCCCTATAAAAACGTAGATTGTGAAATTTTGCCAAAATGCAACCCACATTTGAGAACAATGAAGTCAGTTTTTCTTAACGTATTATAGTTTTGGTTTTCTAATCTGTTTCATGCAGAACACATTGGTGCACTTGTTATGGGTGTGATGGAAGATTGCTGGTTCTGGTAAGTATAATGGTGTCTGGAGAGACAAGGTGGGTGAGGTCATATCTTTTATTGGACCAATTTCTGTTGCAGACAAGCCTTTGAGCTTACACAAGTCTGCAGAGCTGAAGAAGAGCTCTGTAAGCTCTCCCCAACAGAAGTTGGCCCAATAAAAGATATTACCTCATCCACTTTGTGTCTCTAATATCTTGGGAACAACATGGCTACAACACTGCATAGAATAATTGTGTCTGTCATTTTGGGAAATACCACATCTGAACATGTTGCAAGACCTGTCTGAAAGCTAACTGATTCCAGTGACCTAAGAAGCGGCAGTATGGCAGCAAAATGCTTGGCCAGGAGTTCATTATTGTTATAAAAGTGACCCTTACTATTACTGTGTTTAAAACGATAATCCCCATTTTTCTTTTTTTTTTTTTAAACTTTGGCTGCTTATAGCAACATCACCTAGTACAGTAGCAATACAGATTTTGTGAATTTTCTATGTTTAAAATTTATCATAGGGGTATTTTTCCCAATTTCTTTTCCTGTTTTGCATCAAACCATCTCTCAGCTCCCATGTGTGATTGTTATTTTTATTTCCACTCAAAAATAATCAGTATTTACAATTACAAATAACATTTCTCCCCACCTTCTATCCCTTTTATAAAAAGTCCTTTTGTTTCTTCTTTAACGAATACCTGTGATTGCAATGTTTTACAAAGTCAGGTCTACTCTTAAAATGCTGCAGTGGTGCCACTGTAGTGCTTCATTGAAGATGCTAGTATGCTGACACAAGAGCTTCTCCCATCGACGTAGTTAATCCACTTCTGTGAGAAGCGGCAGTGTGTCAAGGGGAGAAGCCTTCCTGTCGACATAGCGCTCTCTATACTGGGGGTTAGGTTGGATAACTGTGTCGCTCAGGGCTGTGGATTTTTCACACCCCTGAGCAATGTAGTTATACTGAGGTATGTTTATAATGTAGACCTGGCCTTAGCTACTTCTGCTTAACTATTTACATTTACTCTAGTAACTGGAAGGATTTACTCTTCAGTTTATACTATTAAAAATAAGGTCCATATTCTACTTCCGGGAAAGTCCATGGGAGTTTTGCCATTGATTTCAGGGAGTGGGATTTGGACCTGAAGTGCGCGCGCGCGCGTGTGTGTGTGTGTGTGTGTGTGTGTGAGAGAGAGATTTTAGATCACATTACTAACAAAGGTTCCAGTTCTGCCATGAGAAAAGGAGTACTTGTGGCACCTTAGAGACTAACCAATTTATTTGAGCATAAGCTTTCGTGAGCTACAGCTCACTTCATCAGATGCATCCGATGAAGTGAGCTGTAGCTCACGAAAGCTTATGCTCAAATAAATTGGTTAGTCTCTAAGGTGCCACAAGTACTCCTTTTCTTTTTGCGAATACAGACTAACACGGTTGTTATTCTGAGTTCTGCCATGCTTACTTACTCTGTGTAATACCTTACTCCAGAATTAATAAAGATGGTGTTTTGAGCCTATACTGTGCCCTGACAAGGGGAAGAACATCAGTATTTATTGGTACTTTAAAACGGCCATCCTTGTGGTTCCACTTCTGAGCTGCCAATCTAGGCCTCAATTGAGAAAAGCATCCCTATTCAGGAAAGCACTTCAGCACATTCTTAAGAGCCAGGAACTTAAATGCTATTTAAGCACATGCTTAATTTTCAGAATAAATAGCATTTAAGTCCATGGGTCTTAAGAATGTGCTGAAGTGCTTTCTTGAATCTGGGCCTTCGTGACCTGGGAAGAATGACTAGGACTGGATTTTCAACAGTTATAGTTTATAGCCCATTGTAAGGATATTTCTGTGTCGGAAACAGATTCTGATTTAAGAGAATGCAAGTGTTCTTTCTTGGTAGTTTGTAGTTTTTGTAATAATAGCTTAAATGCATTTGGTAAAGTTGACAAAAAATGCTCACTAGGTAATCTGTTTTTTAGGAAAAATCTTGCCAAGAAACTAAACATCAGCTTCAAGTACAGACAGAGTCTGTAGCTAAAGAACGGAATGAGTTGAAAAACTCACTGGAAAAACAGGAAGGGGTAAGATTACTAATTCCCAATTACAAAAAATAACAATATATCAATGACAGCTTTTCCAATCACATATGCAGAGATCAGATTGGAGAGGAAAAAAAGTAGTGGTATTCTCCCAAGCCCTGTGCAGTTGACACCAAAACAAGATGACAGTCACAGAAGATTGTGTGTATTCTAATATGATCATCCGTGGTTTTGGTGTGCTTTTCGTACAGTAGATACAGTGATAACAGATGATCATTGTCCCTCTGCTTTCTTACATGTTTTGAAATAGTTAACTATGTTAACTTGTCATTAGTTTTCTGAGTTAACATCTCTTTTAAATGAGTGGTGACAGTTCACACCTCTCAGATCTGTTGTTTCAAGCTTAGTTAGACATCTCCATATCATTGTACATATCATTTTATCAGTATGCTATTTGCTGTTTGGGAGAAAATTTTCAGAAACTCTTGAGAGATTTTGTTGTTTTTGAAAATCTCCCTATAGGAGGTTATCTTTGTAACTATATGGATTATTCTTACGTTTAAAAAAATGAAAACTTACATTCTAGAGCACAGGATAGCCACGTCAACGATAAAGGATCTGCTGCCAAGTGGCTGTGGAGTGGGCCAGTTTGGCCCCTGCATGAAAAAAAAAGGCTGTCCAATTAGATGTTAGCTGTAAATAACGTATTTGATATACAGCAACAAAAACTATGAGGATTAAGGTAAAGATAATATGCAGGTTTTTTATATTTTTAAATATAGATTTCTAAGCAGCTGACAATAGAGCTTGATTCAGCACGAGGACAAATACTGGAGATTCAGGGTGTCCTAAAAGAGAAGGAAAAGAATGAGCAGCATCTCCAGGGAAAGCTGAAAGAACTGAAGGAATCATTTGATCAGAAGAAAAGGCAAACTGAAACACAGCAAGCTGAATTAAAGGGTGCCCTTTTAGAAAAGGTAGTCCTGGTTTCTCTTCATTCCTCTTACTTGCAAAGGAAATTAGTATTAACTCCTCTGATGCATGCTTCTGCTTTATGTCATTATGTGGGTGATAAAATAGCTATTTACTGTAGCTGAAATGTGTTACTGGGAATGGTAAGGTCAGGATGCACAACTGAGCCCATCAGATATTGTTCAAGGTCAAAACTATAAAAACGTTGAGTGTAAGGCTCAAATAGTGAATTATGGATTATGCAAGTAGTACACCTGTCATCAAATTGATAAAAATAGCTAGATCTGCTGTGTTCATTCTACTGCATCTGTATGCAATGTGGCAAGAGTTGCCATCTTGTCGCATAGCAGTATGCAGTTTCGTGAGAATAATTTAGACAAGAGTCTTCAGCATTTTGGAGCATAAGTGGTGGTTTTAAACAACTCATTTTGTATTGTAAGAAGAGAATAGTCTTAATGACGATATGAAATGTGAACTGTGATGAAAAAGTTCAAACTCCGTATAGTTTTAGGGATGTTAGTGTCATGTGCTGTACTATTAAATGATGTCTGCACTCAGTTTCTCATTTATCATATAAAGTATTGCAGTGGCCTTCTGTTGTTCTGCCCATGGAAACTGCAAAGTTTGGAAATACTGTTTAGATGTTTGAAAACTGGGCTCCCTGTGTTTAATTAGTCTCTTGATGTTAGTCATTTATTTTCTTTATTATATAGCAAGTAAATCACAGTATATTAATGTAAGAAATAATATGATTTAATAATATGACCTTGTTCAAATTTTGTAGCTGGGGTAAGTAATAGCTATAAGTATTGCAGAGTGAATCAAGAGAAAAGATTTATGAAATAATTATGCTTGTTTAATTAACATTTCTTAAAAATTAGTTTAACAAAACTGAGATTGCAAATAATCCATATTTTACATTTTATCTTACATGCCTGCTTTGTACTGTAAAATATAAATCCAGGATTCGTATGTGTGTTTCAGGCAGAACTAGAGAATAAATTACAGCAGCAGGTAACATTATCAGCACAGGAGCTTAAAGCAGAGAAAGGAAAACTAGCAGAGCTACAGAAGATTCATGAAAAAGATCAGGAAAATAGGAAAGAACTTCAGCTGGATCTTTATGGTAAAGAATCTGAGCTGTTGGCAACAAGGCAAGATCTTAAGGTACAGTGTCTTTTTAAAGTCATAAGTGACCTAATAATGTTTGTGTTCAGGATGAATACAAAGAAGCAAAGTGAAAGCCATATGAAGAAAAAACTCTTTTGCTATGTATAGAATTGTATTGTGTTCTTTTCCTCAGGACACAGTACATGTTGGAATTGATTTAAATGCCAAGTATTTTTGCCTGATTTACCTAGAACGCCCTTTCAGTTCACAAGTGTTTTGTAGCAGTGCTGTTGTCTGAGCTCTGGGAACAAGGTGAAGGATTTAGGAGTACTGGATTCTTTCTTTTCACATTTCACTCTGTATAAAGCTTGTCCCCAGTCTTCCCACTGCATAGTTCCCAATCTGTGGAAACAGAAATATAACTAATGGCATCCATTTCTGCCAGCATGCAAGGGAGTAACCCCAAGAGTATTTCCCTCCCCCACAACTTAATGCCTTTTTGGCTCCTTTGTATGGACTTAACAGGCTTTGACAGTGCTCATCAGCTTGCATTCCTGCAACAAACCTGTTCAGTCTGTATTGTTCTACAAGTGACCCAGTTGTTCTGGCCAATGTATATACTATTTCTATTCAAGATATATTTTTGAAGGGCTTTCTTCTTAGTGGGACCTATTTTATATATAAAGTGATGCAGCCATACCATCTTGATTCAGATGTCAAATCTAAGCACACCCTGACATTGTTAGTACTGGGATGGGAGACCTCCAAGAAAGCCCAAGTACTGCTAGGACTGTTTTTGGAAAGTTAGCAGATAGTGCTTTTTCTTCTCAGTCAGTACTCAGAGTAGTCGTGGAATCATAAGAGTTAAAACCAGCAGTTATCACCATTTCATCTCTTGTGACAGCCTGTATATCACAGGCCACCAACACCATCCAGCACCTGCACACTAAACCAAACACCCAAAATTAGACTTAAGTATTACAGCCCACGGGAGATTAGACCATTATGTGCCACAGTGACTGACTGAAGCAGTGCCCCAGCAAGTGTTAGGAAATATCATGGTGCTAGAGGAATTATCTTTAGGATGAGTTGCAAAACAGTTGACACTGATCATGTGTAGTTATTAAAGTTTCGATGGCCCTTTTTGGACCTTTCTTTCCAAACTGCAGTGCTCATAGACTCTAAGATCAGGATGGACCATCATGATCATCTAGTCTGACCTCCTGCACATTGCAGGCCACAGAACCTCACCCATCCACTCCTTTAATAAACCTATAACCTCTGGTTGAGTTAGTGAAGAATCATGATTAAAAGACTACAAGTTACAGAGAATCTGCCATTTACCCTAATTTAAACCTACAAGAGACCCTTACCCCATGATGCAAGAGAAGGCGAATTCTCCCTCCTCTGCCCCCCCACCCCACGCCCCCAGGTTCTCTGCCAACCTGACTTAGGGGAAAATTCCTTCCCAATCCCAAATATGGAGATCAGTTAGACCCTGATCATGTGAGCAAGACTCACTAGCCAGACACTTGGGAAATAATTCTCTGTGGTAACTCAGAGCCCTCCCCATCTAGTGTCCCATAACCGGCTATTGGAGATATATGCTGTTAGCAGTTGCAGCTACCATCCCCTGCATAAACTTATCAAGCTCTGTCTGGAAGCCAGTTAGGTTTTTGCCCCCACTGCTCCCCTTGGAAGGCTGTTTCAGAACTTCATTCTTCTGGTGGTTAGAAACCTTTGTCTAATTTCAAGCCTAGACTTGTTGATAACCAGTTTATATCCATTTGTTTTTGTGTCCACATTGGCTCTTAATTTAAATAACTCCTTTCCCTCCCTGATATTTATCCCTCTAATGTATTTATAGAGAGCAATCATATCTCCCCTTTTTTTGGTTAGGCTAAATGAGCAAGCTCTTTGAGTCTCCTCTCATAAGGTAGATTTTCCATTCCTCTGGTCATCCTAGGAGCCCTTCTCTGCACCTGTTCTAGTTTGAATTAATCTTTCTTAAACATGGGAGACCAGAATTGTGTACAGTATTCCAGATGAAGTTTCACCAGTGCCTTGTGTATTGGTACTAACACTTCCTTTTCTGTATTGGAAATACCTTGCCTGATGCATCCTAAGACTGCATTAGTGTTTTTCTCAGACGCTTCACGTTGGCGGCTCATAGTCATCCTGTGATCAACCAGTTCACCAGGTCTTTCTCCTCCTCTGTCACTTCAAACTGATATGTCCCCGGCTTAAAGCAGAAATTCTTGTTGTTAGTCCCTAAGTGAATGACCTTGCACTTTGAAAACTGGAATAAGAGACATGGGATAAAATTTAATAGTGCAAAGTTCTCCAGATCTTCTTGTATGATATTTCAGTCCTTATCCGAATTTGGCAACTTCTTCGAGTAGTGTCCCGATGGGTGCTCCACTGTAGGGCGTTCCAGGACACAACCTGGGGGAAAATGAGGGTCAGAGGAGGTTGTCAATAAGAAGAAAACAAGGTTACCAGTCTTAGCAAATGTATAATTTCATAAATTTTAAGATTGTGGTTCCTTTGTGCTAAAATGCTGTGTAAACATGGAGGCAGTGTGTGGGTTTTTGTTTTATAATAATAATATCAGTGAACAAGACAGTTTAATAAAATACTAATAGGCCACTGTAAAATACAGCTAAATTGAAAAGATGTAAAAAACAAAACAAGAAAAATCCTATTCAGGAAATTCCAAATAATGATCAAAAGATCAATTTATTCTGAGACCACAGAAAGAATACAATTGAATATGAACACATCCTTCTAAACTCTTTTCACCTTGGTACTTATGTACTAAATATACAAAACCAGTAGAGCAAAGAATTGAAGAGTCTTTATTTTTCCTTTTCCTCTCATAGGATATTTTGTCATGTCATGGTGACACATCCCATGTTGCATTATAAGTAAAGTCCTCCTAGTTTCCTCAGATACTGTTTCCTATAACTGGAGTTCTGGAGCCTTGTTGCAATTGATGTCACGGCCACCATAAATATCTAGAAATACATGACAGAGAGTACAGCTTAATGGAAAAATAGGCCAAAAAATGTATTGCAAGTGGAAATAGATTGATAAATATTTAGGGTTGCAAATTACATTGCTGAAGAAGGTGGAATTTTCTTTAAAAAGAAAAACTAAGACTGTTTTATAAACTAACTAAATTTTTTGATATCTGCAGAATATAATGGGGTTGGCCCACAGTTATGGAAATGCAATGCAGTTGAGCCTACCCGATCTCCCATCATCATGACAGCTGGGCTAAACCTAAATGGTGCTGGGACCCCAGTGGTTGCAATGCCTGAAGCAGGGAGACAAGCTCAGTCAGCTCCATGGGACAGGAGCCACAGGAGTTGTCATGTGACTCTTCAAAACCCAATTTTAGATCCCAACCCAGGGGGTTGAGAAACCCTGTCCTACGTAGAGCACTCACTCATGCCTTATGTAAATAATGGATTGGTGCAAAGCAAAATGGAAGCTGTTCTCATACTTAACTTTATTAGACTTAGTGGTCATCATTATTTTTCCCAGTTGTTTTTTAAATTTGCTGAACCTTTGTGATTTTTTATATTTGTTCTAAATCTCCTATTGTCTCTCCCCTGAAGCACATCTTTTTGTTCCTGATCCTGCAAATGGTTACACTTGTAAGTAGTCTCATTGACATCATGGGACTACTCTTGTGCATAGCTGTATGCAGGTTTGGCATCAGCCTTTTAAATCTCTTTGTAAACGTCTTGAATGATTTACTGAGTTTGTGACATCATAAAAAAGGGGAAAAGCTGCGACCTGTTTTTCAGATTTTAGGGTAAATGCAGAAGCCAGTTATTTTCATGTGTTTCATATGACAATGTATAGTTACAACCTCAGTACAGAAACTGTTTCTAACCATTTTTTGTTTCATTTTTATCATTTCATAAAGGTGCAATGCAAAGAAAAAGTGCCTGTTGTTGTTACCTGACTTCCCTGTATTTACTTTCATCAGTTTTGAAATAGGGCACCCAACTGTAGTTCTTCCTTCGTTAGAACAAGTTCACTTTTGGGGCTGAAAGCATAGCTAGATTATGAGAGTAGAGAAGGAACAAGGCTGATACTGCAGGACTGTTAATATTAATTAAAAATAGTTCTAAGAACTATTTTCCGTGTCTCCATTATTTTTGCTAAAAAAAAAAAAGGCGGGGAGAAAATGTTCCTACCTTCCTCAACCCTGGACACGCTGTATAGCTTTTATTTCAGTATAAAATAGTATTTTATGGTATAGTATAGTATTTTGATATTCAGATATTAAAGTAGTAGAATTGCTAAAGTCAGGAAATTCTTGTAGCAGAATTTCATCTTCTCAAATGCAAAATCTACCGCTCGTAGGCTACATAAAACTAGGGGTCTTGCTTAATATTAATAATAAATACACTTGAGCCAGAACTGCAACGTTTGGATTGCATCTGGATCCAAAGTTTGTGTGGCTGGTCAGGTCCAGGATTTTGGTTTGGCCCCACCGCTACAATGAAGTATCTCATTCATAGTGTGTTGAAACATCTGGAGTGATTTTGTACAACACAAATCTTTGAAACATATAAACTAGATGATCTTGAATGTTTTCTTGTCGCTTCAGGTCTTTTAACAGAAGGAGGATAGTCATTGCAAAGCAGTGATGAGTCCACATGGTGTCAAAACCAGTTTTGTTAAAGAGAAGTTTAAATAAACTTGATTAGGTCTGAGTGTGAGATACCCTCACTGTTAGCCTTCACTTTAGCTAAATAAAAATATCTTTGGAATGGTTTAACACAGCTTGGCACACTGGGAGGCAAGGTTTCAGACAGATATAAAGATAGATGGCCTCAAGCCATGTGGATGATATGAACTGAGGTGTCATGTATAGTGTCTGGGTACGATTGGAGGATATGAGTTGAGCTGTACTGATAGCACCATCTACTGGCGTGAGAGTGGAATATCATTGTTAAACTACTGAGCTATCTCCTGACCTTCCTAGCAAAAGGAATCAGTCTGCTGTGGAAGATGCACTACAATGAAAAGCAGATCATGGACGTTCAAGCGAAATCTTGTAGTTTGAGATATTTAGGTGACAGTGTTCCATGAAGGCCAGCCTTAGAACAACTGCTCTGGTGAGCCCAATTTCTCCTCTCCCTATCAATACAGGAAAAGAAATGAAGGGCTGGTTAACATCAAAGCCTTTATTTTAATAAGGAACATATGTTATGTCACTTTAGCCAAGGTGAAAAGGTTTGGTGTAATCTGAAGGGGTGGATGGTGGGACAGAGGCGCACACAATAATGTTTTAAAAGTCAAATATAGATTGAAAAGAAAATATAGTGTGTGTGTGTGTATATATATAAAATATACACACCTCTATGTGTTACAATTTAATACATACAGTAACTCCTCACTTAACGTTGTAGTTATGTTCCTGAAAAACGCGACTTTAAGTGAAACGATGTTAAGCGAATCCAGTTTCCCCATAAGAATTAATGTAAATAGGGTGGGTTAGTGTGTGAAGCTTGGTGGAGGTGGTAGAGTCAGAGGGTGGGATATTTCCCAGGGAATGCCTTACTGCTAAATGATGAACTAGCAATTGGCTGAGCCCTCAAGGGTTAACTCGTTGCTAATGTAGCCTCACATGCTACAAGGCAGCATGAATGGAGGGAGGGGAGACAGCATGGCAGACAGAGACACACACCCTGTGTGTGAGAGAGAGAGAGATGCACATTTCCCCTTGAAGTACACTGACACCACTCTTAAGTACACTACCTTGTTAAGTTATCAGCAAGCTGAGATGCAGCAGCTGCTGCCAGGAAGCTCCCTCCGTCCTGAGCCCTGTTGTGTATCCGCCCGTTCTATGGAGATGGGGTAAGTGGGGTCCAGGTGCCGGGGGGAGGGGGACACCCTGAGATTAGCCCCTCTCCCTCCCCCCTCCAGCAAGCAGGAGGCTCCTGGGAGCAGCTCCAAGGCAGAGGGCAGGAGCAGCACATGGCAGTGGGGGGAGGGACAGCTGAACTGCCGGCAATTGATAGCCTGCTGGGCGGCTGCTGCACAGGGAACTTAGGGGAGTGGGGAGCTTATATGGGGGCTGCGGGTCCACCCTGGTTCCAAGCCCCCACCAGCTAGCTGCAACGGGCTGCTCTTCCCGCAAGCAGTGGAGAAAGCAGGCGGCTGCCAAATGACGTTATAAGGGAGCATTGCACAACTTTAAATGAGCATGTTCCCTAACTGATCAGCAACATAACAACAGAACAACTTTAACCAGGACAGATTTAAGTGAGGAGTTACTGTACTTGTTCAGTCTAAAAAATTGCCTTCTTTCTCCCCCCACAAAAATGGCACCAAACCAATTCACTTTGGTTAAAATTAAAGTTATTGAAAGGATATGTTCCTTTTTAAAAATAAGGGTGTTGATCTCTTGCAATTCTTTAACTGTATTGATGGTGTGTGGGGGGAATGGATGGATGGATTTGAGCTGTCAAGTTCAAATAAATTATATTCTCTTTTAATTTATGTAGATTAGGGGGAACTTTGTATTGTTTACAAAAATTGCCCTTTTTCCCTAAAAGTTACATTTTCTGTAAGTGAATGTGTAGTGCTCATGAAAATGAGGAACTGCTAGCTCTGGGCTGGATCAAATTAAACAAATACTGTATGAGATCTGCCAAATGCACATCAGTCTTAGCCTGGATGCTTTTCTAATCTAGTCCTGGTCTCTTCCAAAGACAATGCCATCAATAGAATGTATTTGGGGAATAGGGTGACTAGACAGCAAGTGTGAAAAATTGGGACGGGGGTAGGAGGTAATAGGTACTGTGACTGGGTCGGCCCAGATGGCTACAGGAGAGTGATAGAAGGCAGATATATTAGCCCCAGATTAAGTAGGTCCCTTTTCCCTGGGTAAGGTAATAGGCGTGGTTCCAGAACAATCAGGAACGTGCTGGAACCAATTAAGGCAGGAAGGCTAATTAGGACGCCTGGAGCCAATTAAGAAGTTGCTATAATCCATTAAGACAGGCAGGCTAATCAGGGCACCCGGTTTAAAAAGGACCTCCCTTCAGTCAGTGAGGGGCACCCAGGGAGCTGAGAGTGAGAACGGGTGCTGCTGGAGGACTGAGGAGTACAAACGCTATCTGGTATCAGGAAGAAGGTCCTGTGGTGAGGATAAAGAAGGTGTTGGGAGGAGGCCATGGGGAAGTAGCCCAGGGAGTTGTAGCTGTCACGTAGGTGTTACACGAAACACTGTAGGCAGCTGTGATCCACAGGGCCCTGGGCTGGAACCCAGAGTAGAGGGTGGGCCCAGGTTCCCTCCATTCCCCCAACTCCCTATTGGATACAGGAGGAGTGACCTGGACTGTGGGTCCCACCAGAGGGGAAGGTCCCTGGCCTTTTCCCCGACCCACTAGGTGGATCAGCAGAGACTGTGGGGATTGTTCACCTTCCTTTTCCCCATGCTGGCCAGTGATGAGGTTAGCTGAGTGAGCAGCAGGTTTGAGCCAATAGCAAAAGTGGCCAAACTGAGGGCTGCTGTGAATCTCTGAGGCGAGCACATCCACCAATAAGTGCAGAACCCACCAAGGGAGAGGAGGAACTTTGTCACAGCCCCTATAGAAGAAAATGCCCCAAATATCAGGACTGTCCCTATAAAATAGGGGCATCTGGTCACCCTGTTGAGGAATTACCTTGCTTCATAGCATAGTCTTCCTGGTTGGTGTCTTTTTTTCATTTGACCTTTCCTCTCTGTGTATTTGCTAGTAATCCTTCCCCCCATATCTCCCACTCCTTCAAATTCAAACTACACGTAATAAAAAGGGCACAAAGGCTAGTGTACCTAAGCCACTGTGACCTAGTACATACTATGTCCTCAAAATATTTTCTAATGCCTCCTCTGCTTGTCCCATCCCCTGTTTAAAAACATTCTAATAAATATCCCATTGATCTCATTACTTACCCAATTTGTACTTTGATTCCTTATTCAAGAATTTAAAATTAAACTAGCATTAACCTGTTAATAGGGCCCTTGATTTTCAGTTTTTATTTTATTTAATTTTTCCTGGGAATTTATCAGTGTGTTTATTACTATAACAACAAAAATAGGTGAATATTGGTGGGAAAAACTATTAATAATTTTTCTGGGTAAATATCAGGGGTTATTTTGGTGGACGGAAGGACGGGGGGAAAGTATTCAGTAGATTAATGGTTTGATGAACGAATTCAATGTGGTTTGCTGCAGAACTAAAACAGAACTCAAAACACAATGTCACTTTTGAGTTTAAGAAAACAACATATCATTTCAATAAACAGTTTACTGCTGTAGACTTAGAACTATTAGCCTTTAAATATTTACATTTAATAATTGGGCCACACCATTTGCAGCGCAGATACTCAACTTCATCCCTGTTCTCCTGTTTTTGTTTTTTTAAAACTTTAGAATACTTCCTTGTGTTCTGAAATGTATTCTGATACAGATTTTCATTTTCTTTCCATTTTAGTGTGTTTCTTTAAACCATTATCTGCTAAAAGCTTGAAATGTGGCATGGTGGGTGTGAGATTCATCAGTACATTGAGATGTGCACGCACTTCAGAGCTTGCATGTGTGCCTGTTTATTGTGTGTATCTTCTAGACTAATACATAGCCTTACTTCAACAGGCAGCTTTGCATATACACACAGAATAATATATTCTCGTAATATATATATTTTTTTGTAATAGAAAAAGTTATTTTTTATATATTTGAATGATACAAAGATAGGGTGAACATCAGGAAAAAAACTAAATACTTTTTTGTAAGACCCGGGATTTTTTAGTTAAAAATAGGTTTGAATGGAAAACGAAGGGGCTTACCTGAGAAGTATTCATACTTGTGTAGCAGTATTATAGCTATAAGCTAGATAGGGTCTAAGATGTCAGTGTGGATATTAATACTTAAGCTGGTCTGACATTCCATCCAGTAACTGAGGGTACTGCTACTCATACAGAAAGACAGTCACACAAACTGTGTGTTATACATTGGAGTGATTATCTGCTCATTTAAAGAATATTTACTACTGTTGAAGAAGATACTAGTTAGGAGAGGACACTGTAATGTGCATGTTAAAACTGGCCTGTTTAAAATAATGGGTGAAATTGTAATGGGCAAAACTCCCATTGATTTCTGTTGGGCAGTTTTTCACCCAGTATTAATATGTCATAGTCTGAGTTGTCATTGTTATTGAGTTTTGGCAGTCTCCCACATCATAAAGGCCTTTGCAAGAACCAATGGACAAAATTCCCATTGACATCAGTGGGGCCAGGATTTCACTGCATGTTTTGAAGAGGGTTTTATGTCCACTTAAAATACCTTGGGAGATAATTACATAGCTCTACTGTTGGGCTCTGTTCTGTTTTATTTGTTACCAGATACTGAAACAGGTTTTAATGACTTGCATGCTTTTCCTTTTTACCTGTCTTTGAATATGGTTTGGGATATGCTTATTGTTTTAAGTTTAGTAAAGATAATGAGCCTTTTTAAAATGTACTATCCTTCTATGCTTAAATCCCAACGTAGTCCTCTTACTGAAGCTTTGTGATTCCAAGAGGTAACAATAAATCTGACCTTAAGCCTTGTTCAGTTATTTATATATATATATATTTTTTTTACTGAAAAACAGGTCATTTTTCTGATATTCTTTAGTTCTAGTGTCTTGAGTCGCCACTTGTTCCTTCCATTGATGTAGCCAACCCCTGCTTTCAAACACTACTGTTGAAATGCTCCTGTTACAAAAGTAGTATCACCAACGTCAAGGGCTCAGAATTTATGAACCGTGCTTACACATCATGAAATCTAAAAAAATTGAGGCTTTTTATTTGTGATCTGGTTTCTGGGCTGCTAGGGTTCCCTTGCTTCCCACTTTTCAAGCTTTTCTTCACCACCATGAGAGCTAGATTTTTTTAAAACTGAGATACTCCTGCAGTCTCATGATTCCAGCAAGCTGGGGCTTTAAGAAGAACATCAAATATTGTGAGACTTCTGAAAACATCACAAGAGTTTGGAACACTGTAACAATAGCCACTCTGAGCAAGAGGAGATGAGGAATTTAACAAACAGATACTGTATGAGGGCGATAAAATCTTTTAGTTTTATTTTTAACACTTAATTTAAGACACTACAAGAAACTTATTTGGCAGAAATAAAGTGGTTATCAGCTGTGTTGATCAAAAAACATTTTCAGGTGCTAGCATCAATGAGTAGTGAGCCTTAAGTAAGCTTTGTCTGCACCAGACATTTTTCCTTTAAATTTACCATTAACGGTAGCAACGATTGAAATTTTAATTGTGCATACACACAGACCAAGAAGCTCTAAAAATTGGTGAAAGGAAATGTAACAGTCAGCCTGTGCTGTACTGTATAGTGTGTAAATATTTTGAATAATGTCATTCAATAAATTTGCAATAATTACTCGTATTATATGGAGTTTGGAAGTTAAAGTGCAGTCTACTATGTGTTCTAATTTACACACAGCAGGTGCCACTTAAGTAAGATGTGGTTGATAGAGATGTCTTCTTAACTGGGACTTGAACCAATTTTATATAATTTGTGTGAAAATTATCTCTTCACATAATTTGTCTCTTCCTGTGCTTTTGCTGAGCTCAAACACTTTCCTCAAAGTACCTTTTGGAAATGAATTGCAACCTCTTTTGTCCATGATCAAGTGTTGAAATTATTACTTCTGCTCCTGATTTGCCCTCCCCTGAGATAGAGTTCAGTTTGCTTCTCTCGTCATTACTCAACAGCTGTTAATTACAATTTAATAGTCACCTCATTCAGTTCCAGTTACCTTATTATTATTTATGAGTTTTACTGTTGCTGTCACAATGTTACAGGCATTGTCCCAACAAGAGAATACAGGAAAATAGTGTGTGTTCTACTAACTGTGTTCTACTGAAATTCTAAAATTTTAAAATGAAGTACTATGCACCAGAAGCTGAACTTTCCATGTAGATGCATAATAAGTGTTTAAATTATTGTGACTATTGTGGAGCTCTGATCTTGCAATGGCTTTGACAGATGATTTTCAGAACTGTTTTTTTAATTAGTCCACAGAGGAGAAACTTGCTCTGGCTCAGGAGGAATTAGTTTCAAGCAGAAATCAAATTGGTAACCTTAATCAGTTGATCCAAGAACTTAAGACAATAAAGTCTACTCTGGAGCAGGATGTGTCAAAGAAAGAACAGCAGCTGAAAGAACAGAACAAGATGTTACAGGAAATCCAGAAAGACAAGGTAACTTACTTTTCCCATTACCTTTCTCCTCTTTCCTATTTTCTAATGGAAACATATTTAGAAACATGCCAGGACGTCTCAATGTATTGTGGTAATGCAATTTGTACCTGCACTTACAGCAGTTTATTGGACTACTGATACATAAAAGATTTTAAACAAATAGTTGAAATGACAGAATAAATTAAAACAATTTCAGCATAAGTTTATTATCCCCGAGGGGCCATATACTGAACAAAATGAATGTGAAAAGAAAAAACAGATTATTGATTTTAAAGATTAAACTAAATGGTTTAATCTAGGGTTTTCTCTAAGATCAGACAAAATAATTGTGGATGGATAGCTGATACAATCATTCTTCCATGAGCAATCTTTGTAATCAAGAGGTTTTTGATAACTGTAAGTCTGGATAAGGTCCCATTTTTCCTTTGATTTATTTTCAAGGTTTTGAAAGAAAAAGACTTGGCTAATGAAAAATCTAAAACAACAGAGCTCCAGGAAATAAAGAGTAAACTGGAAAAAGATAGTACTAAATATAGTGAAGAGCTTAGGACCTGCAAGCAAGAATTTGAGAAGGTATGTTGAGACACAAATTGGAACTACACAAATAAGAATATGCACGAAAGTAACGCATTCAATCAGAGAATCTCAAATTGCTTTGCAACGATGGGTATTACTATCTCCATTTTACACATGAAGGAACTCAAGCTCAGAGGGATTAAGGCCCATACCTACAAAAGTACTTAGGAGCCTAACTCCCACATCAGGCACCCAAGCCCAAATTTTAGGCATCATTGAGATCTGCAAAACCTCGGGTCAGCTCCTACCTAATTCTGGAAGTGCCTAAATTTTTGCTGTAAAAGTCCCTCATGTGCCTAAGTTTCTGCCACTGGGTATGCATTTAACACCTCAGCCTAGACTTCCAGGCTAAGCCCCAGCGGAATCCTCAAACCAGGTGAAGATAGATGTCCTCGCCTATCTTGTGGGGCCCAATCCAGTTGATGTTCTCAGAGCACTGGGCTATGGGTTATTTTGATGTGGCTCAGTGTCTCTTGTTGAAGCTGTTCTACTGAGTATAAATAATTAAATATGCTTTGGGCCAGAGAGTGAGAATGACTCTGTAGCCTCGTGGGTAGGGTGCAATGCAGGAGGCCCAAGTTCAATTTCCCTCTCCATATCAGGCAGAGGGGGGAATTGAACTGGTGTCTACCACACTCTGACTGCGTACACTAACTACAGGGCTAAAGATGATAAGGGAGGCCTTCCCATCCTCTCTGCTCCTTGGCTGTTTTGTGAGGAGCTAGACGTGTGCTGCCATCACTTCTGTATGAAACAGCTTATGCACCTGACTCCAGGAGAGGGTCCCTGGCTGTGGGCTGCAAGCAGAGATAGGTGACTTTTTCCAGCCCAGTCAGGTGCCTCACTCGCTGAGCGGGGCAGGGCTAGGACCCACCTTTCTCCTCAGCGTCTCCCATTGACTACTTTAGGCAGCTCCCTGCTAGTGTGCTTGCTTCTGTGGATCCCATTCTTAGGTGCCCATCTCTCCCCATGTATTCTATGGAGAGCCTAGGCACCTTAACTAGGGTTTGTAGATTCCACTGAGGTGGCAAGATGCCTAAAAGTTAGGAGTTGCGACCCCTATGTCTCTTTGTGGATTAGTCCTAAGTCATTTTTTCATGGTCACACAGCAAGACTGTCAGTTGGTTGTGATCCAAGTCTCCTGACTTCAAATTCTGTACTCTAACCTCTAGACCATGCTGTCTCCTTTTATATAGATGACTCTAAGCAATTAAATATCCAGGCTGTCTCCCAATGTTTTAATAAAAGGTGGACAAGGGGAAAAGTTCTCACGCTGTGCACCCAAATTCTGAGAAGTGAGGAAAGTAAACAGCCTCTTCCAGCCCCACAACAAAACAAAAAACAAACCAAAAACCCAAAGCAAACCAACATCTTAGTTTTATGAAGGTACATGTTCTCACTGATATGGAAAGCCATGTAAAGTGTGAAGTTGTTGGGGAGGGGGGATTTTAAGCTGTTTTAGAATGGTTGTATCCAACCTGAACTCTGATTTTTAAAGCGACACTCCTAATTAAAAAAATGTGTACGTTCATTAAAAATGTACCTACCTCTCACTCTTAAGTGCATGTAATTTACTGCAACATTAAAATACCAAACCAATATTAGTTAAACCAGTTTTGTTGAAACTAGTTTAAAAATCACTCTTGAGGCAAAACTAAATCTTTTTAAGGATACCTCACTTTCAAAAAAAAAAAAAAAAGAGAGAGAAAATTAAAAATTGGAGGATGGAGTGTTGAATTATTTTTTTTTAGTCTTTGTTTGTATTATAAGTGCTCGTAACATTTTACATCTCTAAATCTTTTCTGTCTCTTCTGAAATCTGACACTTTTAAAAGACAGCCTGGCTACATTTTCTACATTTTATTACATATTATATTTATTAATAGTAATTTATTTGCTTCTGCTGGCCTCTCCAATGTTGTAGGTGGTTTTGTGAGTATAAATGAAGTCACAGTCCATCTCACAAAGAGCTTACAATCTAATAATACATTAATTTTAAAATAGCCTGAATATTTATGTTCTGTGGAAATACAAAAAAAATATATAATGGCTTTCAGATGTTCTTTTGTCATCCACTGTCTAAAAATGATGGTTACTTCCAGAGAATTCAATGCCCAATGCATTTTGATTTTAGGAATACTAACTATAATTGTCACACACTTCCTGAAACCTCTGTGCTAAAGAGAGAAGGAATTTATAGAGCTGCAGAGAATTTTAAAACATACACAACCTGGGATGTCAGCTTAATATTCACCTCTTGTTCTCCATGGTTGCAGTCAGACTGAAACCAAAAATATCTCCACTTATGAAATCAAGTATGGTCATATCATCCACCCATGGGTTTGAAAGGAGAAAAAAGACTATCCTTGGGATGTTTTGTCTTGACTTTCAGTGGAATGTGTCCTATGAAAAATTAGCACCCCTTATTCATCAGAATAATACATTCATATTGGGCTGTGGATTTAAGGAAGAATCATTCCTGTCAAATTAAGTTATTCCATCTATTTTTGAAGTTATTCCATCTATTTCCAGTACAATATGTAGGTAAATATTTACAAACTTAAGACCTGTAGAAACACTCCTATGCAATAATTGTTTCCAATGGAGTAAATAAATAAATAAATCAAAATTCCCTTCTTGCCACCAAGGGGTTTGTAACTCTCACCTTGTGACACTTACCTAGTGCAGAAAACCTGACAGTGAAATTTATTAGAATTGGACTTAAAAGTGAAATTGACAAACCTACTACTTGACAGAAAGGCAGAAAGTAAACAAACATAATTTCCACTATTTTAGTGGAGAAGTAAATTAGATTTTTTTTCTGTTTGTAGTATTCTAAGATGTAATTTGTAACCTAGGTAACGAGCTTACTTTTTTTTTTTTAATATAGTGTCACGGTCAGTTGATACTGTATTTTGTGCGGTAAAAGCATTTGCTCTCCTATCCCAGGAAATAGTTATCGTCAGTCTCAAGTTAGTTCACAGATAAGTTTTACCATTTTATTTTTAGACCCTATGTGATAGTTTAAACTTACATTTTAACAGGAGGTGACAAATCTAAAGGATGCGAAGCAGCTATTGATTCAACAGAAACTAGAGCTGCAGGGCAAAGTAGATAACATGAATTTAGCTCTTGAAAAGGAGAAGAAGAATCAGCAAATTATCAAAGATCAGCTGAAAAAAAAAGAGGAAGAACTGAAGAAGGAATGTGTTGCAATTGAAACTAAACTGGTGAGCATGTATAGAACTTGTGTGTATTTAGCACATGTCTCTGATTCCCTTCAAAGAGGGTGGGAGGCAGACTTAATTTTAATCTCATGGCATTTACATTTTTAATCAATGATTTGTAAATATTTCCAAAAACCTTCAGTGTGAGACAGATTATACTATAGGAAAACTCAGGTACAATAGGCTAAGCGCTATTTTGACAAATAGAAATAAATCCATAGTGGGACCATAAGCAGGCATTTGTTTAGTATAATAGCTGTTTATGAATTAAAATAACTTAGTTTTGAAATTGTAAATACACAGTTTTTAATTTCTCTGCCTCAGTTGAACAATACCAGAAGGGTAGAATCTAGTTTTCTTTCACTTATAAGGAACATTGTTGCATTAGAAAAAGTGACTCTTTGGAAAGACATGCCTGAGTAACTGCCTGCTAGCTGTTAAATATCAAAAATGGTTTTGCAGATGTACCAGAGATAAACGTTACCATCATTTTAATTTTGATGTTAGAGTTAATAACACACCAACCTGGTTACAAACTCAGAGCTATCTGATAGCTCATTGTTCAATGTTTCCTTTTTTCTCAGCGCACAGAGATAAAAGAGAAAGAAGAAGAAAACAGAAAACATGAGGAGGTGGAAGCCAAGCTCACCATGCAGATCACAGCTCTGAATGAAAACCTCGCTACAATGAAGAAAGAGTGGCAGAGCAGTCAAAGAAGGGTCAGTGAGCTAGAGAAACAGACGGATGATTTGCGTGGGGAGATTGCTGTATTAGAGGCAACAGTACAAAATAATCAGGATGAGAGGAGAGCATTGCTGGAGAGGTAAGTCGGTGATGTGGGAGTGTGCTTTCGGTTGCTTATTAGGAAAGTGATAAATTAAAATTTGAAAAATAGTGTTTCAGTTTTCCTAGTGTTCTACGTACATTTTTGTATGTATTGTACTGCTCCCAGTGCTCCAGGTAGGGGTTTCCAGAGAGTGAAGGCCTCCCCTCCTTACCCCCAGCAAATCTTAGTAGGCTGTTGAACCAGTCAACCAGCTAACCAAACAAGAGCCTTCACACCCTGTGGGCTTTGTGATGGAGTGCCCACCTCCTGCAAACTTTGACAGGTGCATCATGAGTTGCCTCCTCATAAGACTCAAGATGCTCACCAAGGCCCCAAACCATGTTGACCTTAAGAGGCTTGTGTCCATCCCCTGCAAGTCCTTAATTAAGCTCTTTTGGAGCCTCTCCAAATCCATCCTGCACATGTGCAAGCATTAGGAGGGATGGTCAGTAGCCTCCATGAGTCTTAGAAGGCTTTGCAGAGGGGACTTCCATAGTCTGAGTTGGTTTCTTGGGGATCCCTTCACTGAGGATCCTCTGTCTCAGAGTCAGAATAGGCTCATCAACTTCCCAGTGATCTAGAACAGACTTGTCATCCCCCTACAATACAAAAGAGGCTTTTGGGCTTTCAAATGTGGCCACCGGTGACCCTTCTAAGACTCAGCATATGCCCCCTCTGAGCCTCTTAAAGCTCGTAAAGAGGACAGACATGCTTCCTCAGACTCACTAGATGTTCCACTCTCCTACAGGCCTCTTAGTTTCTCATTCTAGGCTTCTGACCTCTTAAGATCCCTCCTTCTACCTCTACTACAGATCTCCTAAACTCTGCAGAAGCGGAGCTCTTTTTCTCCTGATTGCAGGAGGCCTGCAGGATAAGGGGAGGGGGACTGAATGAGAGCAATGTGGTTGCAGGATTGGAGGACATCCTGAGGTCTGCATGAGGGAAGAACCCACTTGTGAGATAAAGAAAACCCTTTATGAGGATCTCTGTGGGGAAACTCTTTTTCTGACCATCAAGCTTCCTTAACAAACAAATTATATTTTGAGCTCTAGGTCTGCAAGGAAAAGGGCTAGAGACTTTTTTTTAGTAGCTGCTTAAATCTCCAGCAGCAGTCCCTGTGCTGTGCTAAATTCATCAGAGCCAGTTTTCTGCAACAATGTTACAAAGAACAGAAATGAAAACATTTTGAAAATAGGCTTTAAACAATTAAATTTTGTACCTGGGCATTAAATTGTGGCTAGGAAGGGACCACAGTAAACGAGGTTCTTCTTTGAATGTCCTGTACATATTGCCACTCTTGGGATATGTGCCGACTGGTGCCATTGAATGGTACAAACTTATACTAGCAATGCCTATTCTGAGCATTCATGTGCCCCCTCCATGCACCTCCCATCAGTGTTTGAGCATATTCTGAGAATGGGGCTATAAAAGGGGGCACGGAAGCAGTTACTGCCTCAGTTCCTTCCAAGCACTACCACAGATGAATGTGAGTCTTCTTCAGCATACAAAATTGAAGAAGACTGCCCAGTCAGCAACAAAAACCTTAGACTTGCTTCCAAAAAAGGAACATGGTAACAGAAATGGCCTTAGACAATATGCGTTCCATGCCTGAGGCCTCTTTGGAACCAGGACCTTCAGTTCTGAAGAAGCAGCAAGACCAAGTACCTTTCTGGGTTTTACATTGTCTTCTATTCAGGGAACTCGTCAAATCCTTCAGATTGCAAACATGCGGATGTGAGACAGACCAGAGACCAAGATCGCTTTGTTGGGTCAGGACCTAATAAATCAATAGATCTCTCTCTCGTATCGGCACTGATACGTTCAGTGATGGTTTCCACTTAGGTACCTGTGGATCTGCATTTATCAGATCAGTGTCATGCTTCTTCAGCAGAAGAGAGAGATTTGGATAAGGATCCAACACAATGCTTTCCCTCTCACAAAAAACAGAGTGGATTCCTCACCATATGGATCTTCTGCTATGCTACTACTTCCTCCCCAAATACCGATAGATTCACCTAGAAAGACTATCTCACCCTTGTTGGTACTATGGATCCCTACCTCTATCATATCTTGTTCCTTGTCAGATCTGGGTTTGGATCCACATTTAGAAAAGGAGATGGATACATCAATTTACCTGCAGCCTTGACCTCAAGGCTGTTTTTGTGACAAAGATTATTGAACGTTGATGTTTCCTCATTACTATGAGATGGTACAGAACTGGACAAATTGGCATGAGTAGTAAGTATCTTCCTGGATGCATTGGCCATACTAGCCAATTCCAGGGCTTCTATTTCAACCTCATTCAGTTGCGATGACCTCGATTCCACATTGAGGCAAGGAAACTTCAGCACATACTAATGTGTTGGATCCAAGGCATTCAGATCCTACACCAGTGGAACAGAGACCAAGAGATAGGTCCCCTACAAAAATTCAGGATATTCTCTGTGATGAGGAAGAAGTTGATGTGTTTTCACAAGATGGTATTGTGCATCAAGACTTAGAACCCACAGGCAAATTCTCCCCTGAGGAAAACATTGGAGTAGCCTCAGGTCCCTCACCATCTGAGGATGCTATAGAACTCCAGGATTCAGTAAGCAGAATGGAGTCTAAGTTAAAATTACTGTCTGTTTACTGCAGGAAACTCCTCCTCTTGTTTTTGATACTGAGGAATACATCTGCTGAGAAAGTATCTCTGCCTCTTTGGGAAGGTCTGTGCCAGCCAGCAAAATCAGCATGGAATACTCTACCTTCATATCAACTGATTGCTAAGAAAGCTGATTGGTTGTATGAGATCCCATATGAAGAGTTTTCTTTTTTCCATGTTCATTTTCCCTTTAACACTCTCGTGGTAGCTGCAACAATGCAACATTCAAGAATGGGACATTTACATTCTACTCCACTGGCAGAAAAAGGAAATAATTAGATTGCTTGGAAGAAAGGTATTTTTTTTCAGCTTCTCTAAACATGAGAATAGCTAGCTACCTAGCTGTCCTGGCCAGATAACAGTTTCATCTCTGGGACAAGATCTCTCTTTTTTTTACAAAGAATCTTCCTGAGGAACACTGCAGACTGTCTAATGCTCTTATTAAAGAGGGTCTGAATGTTGCTATACATGCACTGAGAGTGTCTTTTGACGCTTTGGATATATTGTCAAGATCAGGACAATATCAGCTGCAGCAGTAACTATCCACAGACATGCATGGCTACACACCTCTTCTCTGCCCTAAGAAATGAGGTTGAAGATTGAAGATCTTCCTTTTGAGAGGGATGATTTGTTTGGCTCAAAAATGGATGAGTTGTTAGAGAAAATGAAAGAGACTAGACAGGTGCTAGGTCTCTGGGTCTCTTACAGCTTTTTAAGGGAAGAATTCCTACACCTGCCTTCAGATATCAAAGACAATATTATGCTCATTATTCTTCATATTCCAACAAAGGTAGACAATACTACCAGTCGCAACAACAACAACAGCAGTCATCATCATCTTAACACCAGTATAGGAGGCATCCATTTAAGTTTAAGCTGAGACAAAAGAATTCATCCTCCACTACTTCTGACAGATAGCCCTTCAGTTTGACATGGGGTTAGAGAGCAGCAAACCAACTCTGGATTCCATCCCCCTATTCTTTGGAGACTGTTTATGCCACTGTTTACAGTGACTGGCAGAAGTTCACTATGAACAAGTGGGTTCTGGACACCATAAAGGGTGGATATACCATCCAGTTCGAGACCCTTCCTCCAAACCAGCCTCTCCCTCCCTATTCAGGACCCCTCTTACAAGTTGGTGTTACAATCAGAAATCAACTCTTTACTCGGGGAGAGACTGATAAAGGGGTTCTGGTGAATTTCAGGAGTCGGGGTTTCTACTCCCACTATTTCCTAATCCTAGCAACATCCGGTGGGTTGGCTGTGGAGCCCCCTGGAGTGGCACCTTCATGTCACTAGATTTATACCCCAGCCGACCCAGCGCCCCCTCAGTTCCTTCTTATCACCCGTGACGGTTGTTGGAACTGTGGAGCTCGGCTTTGCTGCTCTCCACTCTCCCTAGTGATACTGTCTTCGTAGTTTGTTAATTGTTATAGTAGTTATAGTTATAGTAGTGGGTTAGAAGGGGTCTCCTCCCCTCCCCCCCGCCTGCTGCTTGGGCTCATGCCCAAGGCTCCAGGCTTTAAACCTTGTTCATCTTGTGCTAAGCCCATGCCAATGGGCGACCCCCCACGACTCCTGCCTGAAGTGTCTGGGGGAATCCCACCAGGCGGACAAGTGCGCAATTTGCAAGGGATTTCGGCCCCGGACCAAGAAGGAGCAGGACTTTAGATTAAGACAGCTCCTAATGGAGGCGGCTCTTAGCCTGGATCCCCCAGTGGCGCGCCTCGCGCCTCAGTGCCCCGGTGGCAGCAGTAGGTACTGCACTGTGGTTGGACTCTGGCAGAGTCCCGCGGCACCAAAGTTCCTCAGCACTGCAACTGGTGCAGTTGGTCCGGCACTGTTCTCATTCGCCTGGCCAAAAGTGGCACCGGAGACCAGAGATAGCTGCTCCACCTCAGCAGTTGCCAGCGCCCCTGGGACCACCCTCGGAGTCACATCCGGTAGCGGAGCGACGAGGGTTCAAGTGCTGAAGTCGGCACCGCTGACTCCGGCACCGAGGGAAGAGCCGTTGAGTTTCCCCGACTCATAGTGTAGTCGAGTCCTGGCTTCCATCAATGCCAGATACCTTTGCGGTGGCAAGGGACAGTGATGACAGTCGACATCACTGCAAACGGCGGCACCGGCTCCTGTTCATGCGGTACCATCCCGGGGCAAACCATCCCTGATCCGGCCGTCAGCTCCTCAGTTGGAACCATGGCACTGGTCATGTTCCTATCCCCCTCCTTGGCCGAGGCAGGACTTTTACAGGAGACGTGTGGGAGGTGGCAGGAAGAAGTCCACCAACCACCAGCCAGGGCAGAACCAAGGCCCAGCTAGACCTCTGGCGGGGCCCAAACAAAACTTTTGAAGGTTCGGCCGAGGACAGCGTACTGGACATCAGTCAGGATCCTTCCCCACCATTCAAGAATTGTTTATCCTGTTTCCACCGTGCATGGTCCCTCATAACTACAAACCGTTGGATTCTTCACACGGTGGAAAAGGGATATTCTCTCCAATTTCTTTCTCCCCACCCTTCCTCCCCATCCCTCTTCAGGGACTCTTCTCATGAGCAACTCCTTACGTAGGAAGTGCAGATGCTCCTAACCGTGGGAGCAATTGAGGAGGTTCCAAGGGAGTTAAGGGGCAGGGGTTTTTACTCCCGTTACTTCCTAATCCCCAGAGCAAAGGGCGGGCTTCAGCCTATCCTGGACCTACGCGGACTCAACAAATTCATGGTAAAGTTGAAGTTCCGCATGGTGCCCTTGAGGACCATCATACCTTCCCTGGAGACTGGTACGCCGCCCTCGACATGAAGAACACATATTTCCACGTAGCGATTCATCTGGCGCCCAGAAGTTTCCTTCGCTTTGTGGTCAACTGCAAACACTATCAGTTCATGGTCCTTCCATTTGGTCTTTCTACGGCCCCCCAGGTATTTACCAAATGTATGGCTGTCGTGGCAGCCTCCCTCCATCGGTAGTAAATCCAAGTATTCCCCTATCTCAGTGATTGGCTTATCCAAGGTTGCACCAGGGAATAGGTACAGTCCCACGTCCAAGCGACCATGGCTATGTTCGTCGATTAGGCCTCCTCCTCAACATAGAAAAGTCAACTCTGGATCCAACCCAGAGAATAGAGTTAATTGGGGCAGTCTTAGATTCCAGACTCGCCCGAGCTCTTCTACTGGACGCCCGCTTCCAGTCTTTGGCGAGTCTCATCCAGAGCCTCCAAAGTTTTCCTACCTCAATGGCAAGGATGTGCTTAAGCCTTCTGGGGCACATGGCCTCCTGCACGAATGTGACCAGGCATGCCAGACTGCGGCTCCGCCCACTTCAGGCCTGGCTGACAACAGTCTATCGCCCAAGTCAAGACAGCCTAAACATGGTGGTCACCATCCTGGAAACAGCCTTAGCCTCTCTCCGCTGGTGGTTAGACCCCAGAGCAGTATGCAAAGGAGTCCCATTCCATACTCCTCAACTCTCATTGTCTCTAGTCACAGACACATCATCCCTAGGATGGGGCGCCCATCTCGGGGACTTCCGGATGCAGGGTCTATGGACCACAGCCGAACTCTCTCTACACCTCAATGTACAGGAGCTGATGGTGGTGCGCCTGGCGTGTCAAGTATTCCGGGAGCATCTACATGGCCGTTGCATGGCGGTCCTCACAGACAACACCACGGCCGTGTTCTACATCAACAAGCAAGGGGGATGTCACTCGTCCCACCTTTTTCGGGAAGCCATTCGCCTGTGGGAGTTTTGTATAGCCCACTCCATCCACCTGGTGGCGTCCTTTTTCCCAGGGGTCCAGAACACAGTGGCGGACCACCTCAGCAGGTCCTTCCAGTCCCACGAGTGGTCGATCCGTCCTGATGTCATCCACTCCCTCTTCCTGAGTTGGGGGTTTCCCCAGGTCTACCTGATTGCCTTGCGCAGCAATAGGAAATGCCAGATATTTTGCTTTCTCCAGAGACGCTCCCCGGGTTCTCTCACAGACGCCTTCCTACTCCCGTGGAAGGGCCAGTTGTTTTATGCCTTCCCTCCATTCCTGCTGGTTCACAAAATCCTACTCAAGGTGCGCAGGGACAGAACACATCTGATCCTGTTCGCCCTGGCATGGCCTAGGCAGCACTGGTACATCACGCTATTGGAGATATCGGTAGATGCCCTGATTCCACTCCAGCTTTGGCCGGACCTGATCTCACAAGACCACGTCCGCCTCTGTCACCCCGACCTGCAATCCCTCCACCTCACTGCGTGGACGCTGCATGGCTAACTCACTTGGAGTTTCTCTGCTCCCATTCGGTGCAGGAGGTCCTACTGGTAGCAGGAAGCCCTCCACTCGAGCCACGTACCTGGCCAAATGGAAGCGTTTCTCCTGCTGGTGTGCTCAACGCAGCATGCCCCCCCTGCAAGCATCCGTGCCTCTCATCTTGGACTATCTCCTATCCCTAAAACTGCAAGGTCTGGCAATATCATCTGTTGGAGTGTACCTGGCAGCCATCTCGGCTTTCCACCCAGGAGAAAATGGACGCTCTGTCTTCTCCAACCCTATGGTCGGTAGGTTTTTTAAGGGGCTGGACTGTCTCTCTCCGCAAGTGCGGCAACCGGTCCCCGCATGGGACCTTAACCAGGTCCTCTTCAGACTTACAGGGGCCCCGTTCGAGCCAATGGCCACCTGCTCACTTCTGTACCTCTCTTGGAAGACAGCCCTTCCGCGTGGCTATCACTTCGGCGAGGCGCGTATCCAAGATCAGAGCCCTCACTTCGGAAGCACCGTACACGGTCTTCCATAAGGACAAGGTGCAGCTATGCCCTCACCCGGCTTTCCTTCCCAAGGTGGTATCAACTTTTCACGTCAACCAGGACATTTTCCTCCTGGTCTTCTATCCGAAGCCACATGCTACTTGGCGAGAGCAATGGCTGCACTCTCTTGATGTTTGCAGGGCTCTTGCCTTCTATATTGAGCATACGAAGCCGTTCAGGAAAACGACCCAGCTCTTTGTCACCGTGGCCGACCAGATGAAAGGCCTCCCGGTCTCTTCACAGTGCGTCTCTGCTTGGATCACATCCTGTATCCGTGCTTGCTACAACCTGGCCGGCAACCTGGCCAAGCCCCTCACTGCCCATTTCACAAAGGCTCAAGCCTCGTCGGCAGCTTTCCTGGCGCAAGTTCCAATATAGGAGATCTGTAGAGCAGCCACTTGGTCTTCAGTGCATACTTTTGCCTCTCACTATGCAATAGTCCAGCAATCCAGAGACGATGCAGCATTTGGTTCAGCGGTGCTGCACTCTGCGATATCTCACTCCGACCCCACCGCCTAGGTAAGGCTTGGGAGTCACCTAATTGGAATCAATATGAGCAAGCACTCGAAGAAGAAAAGACGGTTACTCACCTTTGTAACTTTTGTTCTTCGAGATGTGTTGCTCATATCCATTCCAAACCCTCCCTCGATCCCCTCTGTCAGAGTAGCTGGCAAGAAGGAACTGAGGGGGCGCTGGATTGGCTGGGGTATATATCTTGCACCATGAAGGCGCCATGCCAGGGGGCTCCACAGCCGACCAACCGGGTGTTGCTAGGGTGAAAATTCTCCGACGAACTTGCATGCGGCATGCACATCTAATTGGAATGGATATGAGGAACACATCTCGAAGAACAACAGTTACAAAGGTGAGTCTTCTTTGCTCTGTGGGTTACTCCAAATATAGATCTGTTTACCACAAAGTTCAACACCAAATGCTGTTTGTTTTGTCTGAGGGCAGGAGCAGACCCACATTCTCTAACTCAGGGATCGGCAACCTTTGGCATGCGGCCCATCAGGGAAATCTGCTGGCGGGCCGGGACGGTTTGTTTACCTGCAGCGTCCGCAGGTTCGGCCGATCACAGCTCCCACTGGCCATTCCAGGCCAATGGGGCCTGCAGGAAGTGGCGGCCAGCATATCCCTCGGCCTGCGCCGCTTCCTGCATTGGCCTGGAATGGTGAACCGCGGCCAGCGGAAGCTGCGATCAGCCCAACCTGCGGATGCTGCAGGTAAACAAACAGTCCTGGCCTGCCAGCAAATTTCCCTGACGGGCTGCATGCCAAAGGTTGCTGATCCCTGATCTGAAATCCTTATATACTGCTGACTGTCCCAAGAGTGGGAGTGTGCAGAGGACAATCAAAGAAGAAATGAAGGTTAGTTGCCCATAAGCAAGGTTCTTTAAGATGGACTTCATATATTCATACTCCCTGCCCCCCTACCCCTCTCCTGCAAAGTCCTAACTATTCGGGCTCTGCATTAGCAGTGGAAGAAACTGAGCCAGTGACTGCTGCCACGCCCCCCTTTATAGCCCTGCCTTCTGAGGGGAGAACATGGAGGGGATGTGTGAACATTCAGATAGCCACTGCTAGTTGAAGACTGTATTGTTCAAAAGCACCAGTTGGCGTACATCCCGAGAATGTGAATATGTACGGTCCATCTTGAAGAACCTTGGTTACAGGCAAGTAGCCTTCATTTTTTTCTCTCACCTCCTTTCTGTTTGATTTGCTACAAAATGGCCTGCCAGAACTGCTGCTGCTGCTTAATGAGACTGTCTGGTTCTGCACTTGTGCAGAGCAGCATGCTCCAACTGGGGGATGTGCACTCAGTCTTGACCCCCTCTGAAACCTGGGCCCCACTGTGCCTCATTTGGTACTCCCTCTGAGAATGAGGCTCAGATGTGATCTTAGGTTAATTGTTAAAATACTACATCAATTTCCCAGCAAAGAAATACAATGGTTAATTACGGTCATATATTTATTTGTTATGGATACATGGCCAAACCTTTCAGTGGTGACATTTTGCCCAATAGGATAGGAATTGCTTTGTATACGTTTAATTTACTACTGGCTATCCATCTTCAGGTGTATTAAAAGTGAGGGAGAAATTGAAAAGCTTCAAGCCAAACTCCTGGAACTGAAAAAAAAGCTGGACAATACAACTGCAGCGATGCAAGAGCTAGGCCGAGAAAACCAGTCGCTACAGGTATAAATCACATTGTGGTGACTACGCATGTCAATACCAATATGTAGTGATGAAAACTATTTTGACTTGTCACTCCAGACTTGTTAAAATGAGGCCCAGTGCACCTCAGGAGGCAGTTGATATCAATGGGAGCTTTCATGTAAGTTCAGAATTCAGCCCGTAGTTTGGACTTCAGAAAGTTCTTTTTTATTTAAATAACTGTGAGCTTGCATTATAACTGCTGAATCGCCATGGTTAATCCTCAGTGTTTTATCCTGATGCGTACAGCATGGGTGATGTAGTAGAGGACATTAGTAAGAAATGGACTTGCATTTAAAAAAGTCTGTATTTGTTTTATTCATCTAGATTAAACACACACAAGCCCTAAACAGGAAATGGGCAGAAGACAATGAGGTACAGAACTGTATGGCCTGTGGGAAAGGCTTCTCAGTGACCATCAGAAGGGTATGTGTGCCTTTGTGGGGATTCTCTAGAACTTTTTTCTTTCTGAACTGTTTTGGAGTTGAAGCAAAGTTAAAGAGCATCTTTAAAAGGTACTCCTAAACCTCAATACAGCTCAGAAACATAAATGGTTTGTATTGTTTCAGATGTTATAAATAAACTGCTCAAGGCTTTGTGTACACACGGGTGTTTTGTGATGCTTTAACGATATCTGTGTAGAACGAGATATAGTTGAAGTGGTACAACTCCCTTGTGTGGACACAGGTTTTAGCAATATAAAGATACTTACATCAGTATGGCTTATTTCTGTAAATTTAAATTCAGGCCTGATGTAAATGAGTGTAATTCTGTTGAAATCAATAATGATTCTCGCTTACATCAGGCATGACTTTAGTCTTATATTTTGACTTTGAAGTACTTTTTAAGCACTGACTAGATCTAGAAATACAAGAGTCACACACAGCTCTGTCAGTGTAATCCTGTCCTACTTCCCCCTTTGCAGTCCTTTGGTGTTTCCTGAGTCACAGTTCAGGGAAACTGCACCTGTGTTGCTGCTCACTGGTTCAGCAAGGGCATCCACGCTTGGTGTTCAGCTCCCCAGGTGCTGCTTTTCTTGGGTGGAGACAGGAGTCTCTCTCCCTTCTGACCGGGGCATTCTCAGGCTGGACAGTTCCCTGCCTTCACTGTGTCAATCCCAGAACAGATAGATACCCTAGGACACCACACATCTGTCTTTTCAGACACAGAGAACAGTGTAATTGCTACACATATAAGTTGCCACACAGTTCTTTAATCAAATCCACTTTATTCTTAAGGTAAAAACATTACAGAGAAAACATACTAAAAACAATAAAAGAACTTACATGCATGCTAATAAGTTTGCCAGAATTCATGCCAGCTCTCACACGGGCTCTGGCAAGTGCAGTCATTTAATATCCCATTTTAAGGGCATTGGTTACAAGTTCATCAGAGCTTCAGCACAGAACAAGCACATAGTCTTAAGAAGTCTCAGCAGGCAAAGTCTTTCCAAGGTTTGGGGCCCTCTGTGGACCAGGGGTCCTGTCCGTTGGAAGAAGGCCCTGAGCCAGATTAAAACCCAGGCTTTTGTCCAAAAGTATTTTCTGTTGATCCCTGGAGAATCCAGTTTGAACTAGTATACGCATTTCATCTAGAAGGGTGGCTTCAAAGACTGATAATGGAGAAAGTTCATTAACATCCCCCTCTCCCTACTGCAGAAGGTGCATACCATGCCACAACAACAGATACACAATTGTATTTTTAATACAGCGTCCCCACGGGTGTTAAACTAATTCAGTACGGTTTAACTTAAGCTTCACTGAGTTATCTTAATTCTATAAGATTTGTTCAGTATATTACAGGATATAGTCTATCACAACTGCTAATTGTATTGAATTATAGAGTGGTTTCAGCCATTTGAAGGGATTTGATTAAGCCCATGAAACATGCATATCATGGACCTAACAAAGATTGAGCGTAAAACTTTCAAGTAACTCTTAAATCCCATTAAAAGTAATTTAGGAGGCTACGAGTCCTTAAAAGTCAATGAGACTTAGGCTCCTAAGCTACTTAAACACTTCTGAAAATGTTACCCGTATGCTCTTGAGAGATGGAGTTGTATATAAATCCAAAGTGCCACTTAGCCCCCAGTGTTAATAATTTAAATGCACATCTGAAATTAAAAAATGTAATTGATCTGATACTTTATGTAATAATTTCTTTTCATGTACTGTGCCCACTATACAGTATTTGACAATTCAGTATTTGTTGTTTTCATCTTTCACAGCATCACTGTAGACACTGTGGAAATATCTTTTGTGCTGAGTGCTCCGCAAAGAATGCCTTAACTCCTTCTTCTAAGAAGCCTGTCCGTGTCTGTGATACTTGTTTTAACGACTTACAAGGATAACTGATTATCTCAAATGGCACTTAACGTTACGCTAGAATTAGAATTTCTGTTGATGCACTTCCTACAGCACTCAGACTACTATTCAGTTTGAACAATGATTGTAACACTTGCAAAATTTAGTATATTTTAAAATGTTTTATTGATACTAAGTAAAACTATTGTATTTTTTGTGAGACAGGCTCAGATCATCCTCAGCTTATTGCCATTTACCCAGGAAAGAGCTTTTATGTCTAAGTTAGGAACACCCAGTTATTTGTAAATAAAGTTTAAACAGAGAAGTAACAATGTATTTTTTTAATCTTTAATTTTTGTGTTCAAAAGAAACGTGTATGTGATATTGCAGTTTTTGTTTCTTTCAAAACAGTAAGTTGCAAAAATTTGCAAGGATTTTGTGTATCAAATATTGCTGTTTCAGTGGCATAATTACATTTTAATTGTTGCATTTGATTGCATAACTACCATACTTTTAAATCCCCTAGTAATTTCTTTAGGAGTTTTTCTCCTCTTTTGCTCTTGAATTTTTCTCTCTAAGGCTCCAATCCTGCAATAGTGGCAAACACCTGTACCCACATGGAACCCCGCTGACCTGCACGGGGCTCTGTGTGAACACAGCAGTCTGGCCACATAGAGCTTATAGCAATATCAGTGCCTAAATCATTGCCCAACTACAGCATTTGTATATTGGAGTACCTTTACATGTACTGTAAGGTACTAGCATTTGTACAGACAAGCTTGATTTAGTTGGGGATTGGTCCTGCTTTGAGCAAGGGGTTGGACTAGATGACCTCCTGAGGTCCCTTCCAACCCTGATATTCTATGATTCTGTGAAGCTAGAAACGGGACTGCAAGTTTGGCTTCTGTTCTAGGAATGTTGCATAAAGCTCTCCCATATTGATTGATAGATTTGTTGAATAGAATATAACTTTCCAGATTTTCTTATCTGTGGACATATACAAAAAATTATCCTCAGTTCTATTCTTTTTCTTTCCCTACTAACCATAGAAGCCCTTAAAGGTCCTTGGTTGGTCTTTGAGGAACACCCAACTGTCCTATGCTAGGTTTCCTACTAATGACCTATATTCGGAGACTCCAGCATTTTATATGATCTCTTCTTCTTGTCCCCCACATTAACTGGAAGAGGTTGGGATTATTCTATCCCTAACTGACTTGGTCTTTCCACTGCTTCTTCTGAACCTGTGGTGTTTGCATTTTTCTTAATCCTGGGTCTTTCTTGGTACAATAGTTTCATGATTTGGTCTGCTCAGAATGGTGGTTGAAACTGCTGCTGTTTTATATACAAAACAGTCAGACTTAATTAAGAAGTGAGGATACGATTTTAGGCTCCGTTACTGTCATATTTTTTTCTCCCTACTTGTGCTGGAGGAGTTTAAAAGCAATGCATATACGTACCTCTCTTTGTTGTGTAGGCAGAAAAAGTAAAATGTATGTACCTGTAATTTTTCCTTCTCTGAAGTGGGCTCCTGCTGCTCTATGATCCATTGCAACTGGGTTATTCCTCGTCATTTTCCAGACCCATTGCCTCTCTAGCTCCCCTGCTAACTGCCCAAGGGTAAAAAGACTAAAAGTTCTAATGAATAAATATTATGAAAGATTAGCCATCTTCATTCATGCCATCTTATCGAAGACATGAATTAACAACCTCAGAAATGGTAGACAGGTTTCAGAGTGGTAGCCATGTTAGTCTGTATCAGCAAAAAAACCGAGGAGTACTTGTGGCACCTTGGAGACTAACAAATTTATTTGGGCACAAGCTTTCGTGGGCTAAAACCCACTTCATCGGATGCATGCAGTGGAAAATACAGCAGGAAGATATATATATACAATATGGTACTCACGAAGGGAAGTGGAAGGAGAAAAATTTAATTGCACCTCTGCCTGTAGATTCCAGCTGTCATTGGTAAGAAAAACAATTGGCTGGTGTAGTACAAAGGCAGGTGAGGTAAAACCCACTGACCTAAAGGAGGCCAGACAGGAAAGAGAAGGTCTACTGGCACTGGTAAGTTAGCAGAGAGAGGCCATGCTACATAAATCACATGTGAAGGAGCTGAAAGGTGGAACATAGTCAGTGCTCAGAACCCTCAGGCTGCCATGCTCTAGTGGTGACTGGTAATAAGTATGGTGAATCTGAGCCATTGGAGTGGGGATTTTTTTTAACTGTAGTTTTTTAACTGTAGGAGTCAGAACTGCCCTCAGAGAGAGGGGGCTGACAGAACCATTGATGGGGAAGGGCTGCAGGATGCCAAGCACAAGAAGAACTGGCTAAGATCTTTTCTGGAACAACTGGGCCAAAGCAGTCTGAAAGGAGTGAGAGGTCCTGCCCCATGGGATTTTCCTAATCCTCTGACTAACTGGCTGGAGATCCTCCTTGACACCATATTTCAACCCAGTCAGAACAGAAAAATGGCCAAGGACCTCTGACTTGTTGCTCTCAGATACCAGGTCCTGCTGATGAATTTCTGCCCCACATAAATTAAGGCTTGCCTGCCACATTTCTGCCGTTGGAGTCAGCCGTTGCTGCTATGTTTCACCTTGGCCTGGAGTTCTGAGTAGCCTAGGGCCACTGGCTTGGAGATCCTGCTGAGACAGCTTCTGTTGCTGCATTTCTGCACCAAACAGCTAAAGCTGTATGCCACATTTCTGTACAGGTGGAAGGCAATACAGTAGTGTGTAGCTGGTCTGAGCAGGAGCTCCTTTGATCTTAGCTGCTACGTTGCTATGTTTTCTCCTCCAGTGTTGGTTTCCTGCAGACTCCTGTTGTCCAAAGATCCTTCATCTACTAGGGGCACCAAGGAGAAAGAGAAAAATAAAAAAATTATAATGGAAAAAAACTCCAACCTGGAGATAGAAAGACCTGGAGGAAGCACCTGTTAGAGTTAGAGACTCAGTCACTTTTCTGAGAGAGAGATGTGTGGGGTTCTTTTTGTTTTATTTTGTTTTTTAAATACAATCCTCCTGCCCAAATCCAGTTCTTGGAAGATGCGGACTGATCCAGTTGTAATGGATCCTGGAGTACCAGGTGCTCATTAGGGGGAATAATTTTGTCACTCTTTGAATGACTTAGACTATTGAGATCATCTCACTGGAAAATCTTTTCTTAGTGAAGCAGGAAAAGATTTTTGGGGAAAAAAATGTGAAGTAGCTTTTTGCAGATTATTGCCAAAAACAATTGATTGCCATTTGCCAACCTGTTGCTTGACATAAAAGAAGTGACCCCTAAAGTAGAATATTCTCCAGAGCACAGTAGGGGCCCCAAGAAACTCAAGTACTTTCTAGTTTGTTAATGTAACTTAAATGCAATATGGGAATACATGCTTCTTACAACATTTGAAATTTATGACAAATACCTGGAGATAGAAAGGAAAATGCTGGAGCTTAAGACCAGAAGGAAAATAAAAATTGTCTAGAGTGACGAGTGAAAGCTCTGTAATGACACTAGGATTGGAAGAGGGTGAGAACTGATGAATTAATTCATTGCAACCTCCAAAAACCTCTGGAGGAGTAGGAAATAGCATTGTCACTTGCACTATGCACTTTTTTCTTTCTAGCATAACTGAATATAATATACAATAAATGGAATGGCAATTTTGAATGCATACATGTAGTAATCAATCCACAGTGGGAGATATTTTTAGCTGGATTTCTCCTTGAATTATATAACTCCCCTTTGTTGTTAAGGGGAGTTGCACTCATAATTGCTCTGCACCCTAGGGGAGCATAACCCAAGGACACACATAACAAAGGAATGGACATGGTCTTTAAAAAGCACGGCTGTGTTTATAAAGCTGTATCTTAAGATTTAAAATGAGAGATGAATTTTACATATTTAAAAAAAAAATCATGCCAATCAGTTTTCATTTTCCAAGTAGGAACTCTTGTACTCACCTTAGGTTATAGGGTAAGTATGAAACTAACACATACACACAGTTACAGCAGAAGTCACTAAATGGTTTGCTTTTCAGAAATAGTAATAACAGAAAAGTAAAATTCTTGTAGAGAAACGTACCTTTATTTGTCAATTCCCCGCCCTCTGGGGGAGGGCTCTAAATAAAGCAATTTGCATTTTTAGAGAGAGAAAACATAACACACCACTTTACATTAAGATTTTAAGAAAACAAAGAGATTTGCTAGTAGGTAACATTAACCATTTCTACCTTTGTCCACAGCATACCATATAATACTATGCACTCATCATACAGCAGGTTCATGAGTATCTTTTCACTGGATTACATAGAATACATTTGAAGATATTAAATGGGAAAAAACTCTGATGTTAAGCCTCTCAGAAGAGTGTTGTTTTAGAAGCAAAAAATGTAGTGAAGTTTCCTCCCCCCCCAAAAAAAAATTTAAAAATAAAATCCCAGTCTTTTTTAAATGCCTTTTGGGGTGGGGGGTTAGAGGGGTGAAGAGAGTGGCTTGTGGAGAGTATGTTCATTGTTTATCTGTCAACAGGCCAGTGCTGGCCGGTCCAGAGCTCCTGCTGTTGGCTCTATTGCAAAGTACTTTGTTGTATCACCTTGTTAAATCCCAACTCCTGGCACCAAAGGGATATTACAAGACTGTCTCACTGGGTTAGTGAATACCGGAACTTTTTATAGAAATGTGTCCAAAATGCTGCTTGTATAGGATTTGTCACTTTTGTAAGAAAATAAAATAAAATAAAAAAAAAATCCAGCCCACCACTCGATGCCATATATGATTTTATTTAAACTACCTCTCAGTGTGTAATTCAACCAAGTAGTCCAGTTTAATAGGGGTTCCTCACTGTAGTGTTATGTAACAGTTATAGAGACTGCCAAATTTGCAAGTTGTCTGTCACCAAAAAAAAATTTAGTCTTTTAGTCTTTTTGCGTATGCTTAAACAGTATCCACTAATTTCTAATTATTGTAGACTCGGTCGTTCTTTTTTACCTTTGTAGTTTTAATCCTACAACTCTAGCTGTTGGAGGGGAAATAAATCACTACCACAAACTTTCATAGTTATGGTCTGTTGGGTTACAACAGTGGTATAGGGAGCTTTGTCATAGCATCATCCACTAATTAATCCACTCTTAATTTAGCCTTTTTTTTCACCATACTCTAGATATGAACTTCATGAATGGATTTCTTTAATGGACGCGTGCTACAAATTATATTGCCTTGTTTGTCTCTTTTCTGAATTTTAATGATCAGTTTATTATCATTGCAGATGTGAATATTGGGCATAAAATTGACTAATTTTCTGTGTAATTGTATAAAATAGAATTGAAAAAAAGCTTTATGTTTTTAACCCACTATTTAGAGATAATGTGTTACGTTTGCCTTATGATGCAGTTTTACCTACGGAACACTGCACTTCTTTTAAACTGGATCATACACTCATAATGGGCATACTACAAAACTTATGTATGTGTAGATAGACTCTGCATGAACATTTTTTCATCAATTTGATTTTTAAGTCTTACTTTCAGTGTTGTGTTTACTAATAGTGATCATGTAGTTGTGCCTTACGTTGTGAAAGAGTTTAGTCCAGTATGCACTGCAATTCCTAAACTCTGCAACTGGGTGGTGACTAAAGTTGTGGACAAGAAAATGATACCATGCATCAACTAATTCTGTGTAAAGTATGATGGACAGATGCTTGTTGAAATGTTACTTTTGTTTTCTAATCTGTTAAAGGAATGATAATAAAATTAGATCTTTCTAATAGACCAGTTTTGTAATTTTCACACTTATCTTGTCCCATCTTAAACAACATTATTTTGAACTGTGGGTTGTATTAGTTTAGAAACTGATTGTCAGGAAGCAAAAAACTAGAGAGCACACTTGGCTTTCCAGCTTCTTGCTCCTGGAGGAATTGCCAAGAAACTTTTCACTATTGCAAGGAGGTGATAAGGGCCATTATTTACTCAATTTCAGCATTCACCAATTTCATTCAGAGTGATTTGCTTTTCCCCTCTATCTCAAAATCTGTCTCCACACTCAGTTACTTGAGGTGGCTGTTGTGTTATTTTGGACATTGGCCGAGTAGTGTGTAGCAGTCAGTCCCTTCTGTCATTGACAGTGTTACCTTTATATTATGTCCAGTGTAGTCTGTATTGCTCTGGCATGAGTGAGGGAGGCTCAAAGTCTGCTTCCTAGTCTAACAAGCATCTTTTACTTTGCACCTGAACACCCTTTTGTAGGTCTGTCTTCACTGCAGTGTTATCCTGAATGATTGGCACTCAAGTCTAAGCACCAAGGTTATCCCAGTTTGGGTGTAAGCAGCCACATTGCAAAGCCATACCTAAATTATTGTCTCCTCACTGGTGCTGCACAAACCCATGTGAGGTGCTAGGACTTCTGGGATCATATCCCATGGTTCTTAGTGCTGCATTAAGCTGAGCAGCTCTGATTGTTTCCTAGTGAATTGTGGGAGAACTTTTGTCCTTCTGGGCACGGGGTTGGGGAGGGGAGAGACACTGGAGGACTATCAGCATTCAAGTGATGGAGTCTGAGTCCTCATTGGAAAGCGGGTGAGTTACCAGCACAGGTGTAAGCAGCACTTGGACTTCAGCATGTAACTCAGGACAGGCCTGCTAGCCCGGGTGTAGAGCCAGCACCACACCGTGTAAGAGGGTTTTGTGTGTGGACAGCAGCTAGGGTAGGGGTAATACCCCACTAAGAGTCTGAGTTAACACTGTAGTGAAGACAGCACTAAAAACTGATGGTTTCTACTGAAAATTTTATATCCTGGGGTTGAATATTCAAATTCTTCTACACACTCATAACCAGCATTGTATACATAGTCTACATAGTCATCAGTAGAGCCCCGTGAATTTCTTCTTATGTGATATATAATTTTTCATTTTATTTTATTTTTTAGAAACTTCTTGTTTTGTTTTATCCATTCTCCCCCACATGGCCCTGGGGGCAGGGTTTGCAGATCAAGGCCACCCTGCCCTCACCCCACAGTGGTGTCTCCTGTCCTGTGAGGCTGGGCCTAGATTCCTGCTCCAGGTGTTGCAGTCGGGTGTTTGTGGTTGCAGTGCCACTCACATTTGGCCCAGCTGCCTCTCCATCATTATGTCAGAAGGGTGATAGGGCCAAATTTGAGTGAGTGGCATTTTATTTCGTTTTATTTGGTATTATTTCATATTTGTGAAAAAGAAAATAACATGGGGCTCTAATTTTCAGTATGATCCTGTAATCCTTCCTCATGCTTACACTGAGTCCCGTAATCTGGTGCTGAGTAAATCTCAAATATACTTTTACATTCTGCAGCTGTTTGAATGTAAACCCTGTAGGTGCTTTGCCTCCTTATAATTTATCTTAAGAAACTGATCCTGTGTAGCATGTAGATATGTTGGTTATATCCTGAATGCTTGGTTTGACCACTGAAATATTAAGTCACACTGAACTATCTTAATCCAAAGTGAAATCTGAAGTGAAATTGAGCTGTCTAAGAAAGGTAAGAAGTAGCCATCCAAATACCAAAGTCTAATCACTGATTGAAGTACAATATTGAAGACAGAGAGCTCTGACAACTCTAGAACAATACATTATCTTTGGGAAAACCACCCATGTGAGGTCTGTTGACCAGTTTAGCCAAAGTGAGACGCCTTGACATTTATTCCTTCTTTTGGTAAAAGACCTTTTGTGCTCCACTTTGGATAAGATGCACCATGTCCAGCCTCCAACCAGTCAGGTCATAGGGCCATTGTTATCAGAAACTAACAAGGATTGTTAAAATAAATAATTTTGTTATCACCATGTAGACTGGCTTCAACCTGGATCTGTCAATTTTGTATATACGCAATTAAATTTCAGAGGATTCAGCTGGCAAACAGAAAAAGGAACTTTTCTGAGTTTCATGTCTGTTGGCATAATTGGAGACCGCAGTTTCTATCTCTGACATCCATGTTTTCTGTAAGAGGAAAAATAATGCTTGATAAACCCTGAGGTCCTAAAAAAAGTTTTAATAACTAAGATACCTGAACTTTTAGAGTCTTGAATCTATAAAAATACATTGTACAGTGTTTGATGGGGCACCTTCTCATAGCTTACCTCTAGAAGAGAAGGTTGATTTATGTCCATAAATTGTTCCATAAACCTGGGATCCAGATTCTCCAGTCTGGCTCAGGGCATATTACGCTGCATAAGTGGTGCAAAGTGGCCTTAAAACAACCAAAATCTCTGTGGATAGGGAAACTCTCTGCCGCCTCCTGCACCACCCATCTCCTCACCCCCATCATTGGAGGAGGAACTCATGATCCTTCAAAACTCATGATCCTTCATTGGACTGAGGTCTGGTACAGACCTTATGCCAGAGTAGACCCCCTGCTATCCTCATTTATTCCAAGGCCATTCACTCAAGTAGTCACACAGTGGAGAATCAGGACCAGAATTTTGTTTAGTAACACAAATAACTTTTCTATGATCCAAAAATAGGTACTTTCCACTGTTGATTAGCCTATATGTGCAAAGAGTGGAGCATAGGTAACAATATCAAGCAGATAAAGGGCAGAACAAAATTGAAGCACAATCCAAGTTCAGTTCAATTACCATGCAGTCTCTAGCTTTCCCATAGAAAACATGATTGAGAAGCCAGAGTGTAATATTCCCAGCTGGGCTTCTAACTGCACTGTAGTGCAGAGATGACCCTGGTCATATTTGTAGATGGTGTCTTCTTACCCATGAGCAACAGACAGTCTTCCTTGTTAATACTGTTACTCTATGACTATCCTAGCACTTGTGTTGGTAAAACTTATGTCACTCAGGGGTGTGAAAAAACACCCTGGACTGACCTAAGTTACACTGACTAAAGTGTTGGTGTGGACAACGCTATGTCGATGGGAGAGCAGTGCTCTGAAGATCCATAACGGAGAGCATCTGTCCCTGCTGGTGCAGATGGTGAGAGTCTCAGGGACCTAATGGACTCCTCACTGCTCCAGGACACCAAATGAAAAGTAATACTCAGAAATGTCTCTTCCCACCTGGATGGCCAGGAGGTTAAAAGCTGAGCTCCTGTGTCCTATTGGCTACAGATCTAGCCATGACTGTCTCCATTCATCATCTCCAGAGTCAGACAGAGTAGCACCGTATTCAGGGAAGACAACGGGCAAAAAAAACAAAACAAAAACAACCCAGCCATACCTCTCAATCTTCAATCCAATCAGTGTTTGACATAAGCCATCAAAATGTGTGGCAAGAAGCCAAACTGTGTTTTATTGCATACTACACCATGATTGATAGGTTCTATAGTTAAAAGCATTTTAATCTGTTTTTAAGGAGGTTTTCTCACTGGATGAATTAAATAAACCTATTTTAAAAATAGAAAAACAACTGCAGTCATGTGCAACTCTAAGGAACCCGCATATAAGTCATGAACAATGTTTGAATACTGGATCTTTTCTATTTCTAGCACAGACCTCTAACTTTTGATCTAAGGGAGTAATGGTTATCTTGTCTGTGGAGCAGCCAGAAAGGGGAGGAGGAGGGTGAGAGACGCACTTTGAATTGGGTGATTGTGACAGGGGACACTCACCTCTCATGAGCACCTCCTGTCAGGTGCGTACCTGCACACTCACTCTCTGCTCCCAGCGCCCCCTGACAGCTGTTAACCTTATCAGGTGGATCTTCAGTGGCCCAGCCCTCTGGTCAGGTCACACACAATCAAATGAACAAATAAACCCTTTCCAAGGTAAAAAAAAAAAAAAAAAGAAAGAAAAAGTCCAACAGGGCCTATCCCTGTGCCCTGGTTGGTATTTGCAGCCCTGTCTCTAGGCTCAGTTCTCAGCCCTTCTGAGCTAGCTTTAGGCCCCTCTCTGCCCTGGTATGGAACAGTGCCCATAGGGCTGTCTCCCTGGAGACATCAATTCTTCTCAACCCAGCTCTCCAGCCAGGTTACTCCTTCAAGGTCAATCCCCTTCCTGGGGTAACAGAGTTCAACAAAGGGTTAGTACTCTACAGGGTCATCAGCCATGTCCTAAAGCCCTTTAAATTCCAGCTTTGTGCTTGGGCTTCTACATGAAACTTGTCTCCTTCTCGGGGCTTTGGCCACTCCACCAATAGGGGGGACCCTGGCCCACCCACTACTCCAGGTCCCAACCCAGGGACCCAACAAATAGCAATCATATGTTGCTTCCTTTAACTCCATTGTTGCTGCTGTTCCTTGAGCCATTTCCCACGTAACCCCTTCCTCTTCACCCTTACCTCAGGCCTGAAGTGCTCAACTCCCTTCCTTCCTCACGGAATGCCAGTGTCACCAGAACCTGTCTTCTGGTTCTCACTAGAGCACTAACAAGGGGGCACCTTCCTTACTCCTCTGGTCCTGCCAGAAATTGACCTGCTCAGCCCTGCAGCTCTTTTTAACTGTGCCTGCTTCAGTCTGAGTGGCCGCTTCCCTGCAGTCTCTCTAGGCAGACCTGGAGGACCCACCTTCACTGCTTCTTTTCCTCAGGCAGGGTGTGGCAGGATCGCAAAGTCTCCAGCAGAGGGCCTGGTACACCCTGTCACAGTGATACAGCTGTGTGTTACGCAATAGTGAAATGTTGGGTTCAGGATTCTTGGGCTTAATTCCTGGCTCTAGGAGGAAGGGTGTGATCTTGTGGTATGGGTCAGAAAAGCCAACCAAATAGACTGGGCAGAGCCTTTCTGATGGGCAGAACAGCTGTGCGAATGAGACTTAGTCTGCCATATGAGAGACTTGGATTCTACTCCTAGCTCTGCCAAAGTTACTTTGTGCAACTTTTCCATGAACTTATCTCTTGCATTCTCATATGTCTGCTGAATGTCGTCTGACTGCGCTGTGCAGCAGCACAGGGAGCCTGATTTAGCTGTAACGTGGAACATCCCACAAAATCCAGTAAATCTAAGAGCTGTCCTCAGCTGCTTCAGGATGCAGTAGCCTTTTCTGAATAGGACAGGTCAATGAGAACATATCACTCTGGTGCTCCATGCAGTGTACTGGCTCTCTTTGAAGTGCCCCAGATACTTCAAGATCCTGATCTACAAAGTTGTCAGAGGGTCGCAGACAGTGTTTTTATTCTGAGACCCACAATACCAGCTGTAAACATCAGGGCCCCTTGGCTGAGCTAGTTGAAAATTGTGCTGATCGTGAAGTGCATAAATGGGTCCAGCTCATTTCACGGAGGCCCCCAAAATACTCTCCAATGCGATCTACCTTTTAAAAAGAATGTGGAACTGAAAGACAATGTGTTGTTGCATTATTATTAACCTATAATGAAGATGCTGTTTAATATCAGGATTTTAGTGCTCAAACATATGTTGCAGGACTCGGAGAAGATGGAACTAAACTGGAACACTGCCAATGTTGGAAGGCTAAGTATTGTAGCAAGACTGTAACTACTTTCAGAACCTGTTTCAGATGTGAGCCAGTGACTTAGAAGTAGAAAGGGTGTATTTATTGCCTTGCCCTGGGGCACTCTGTCTACCATGTTCTGTATTTTTAAGCATTAGTGTTATTTGAAAGTCTCATTTTATTCTTCCAGGTGCTAATGAATGAAATACAACATATAGAGCCAATCTGTTATGTTCCATGAAGCGCCTAGCCCACATTTAGATGCTGCAAATAAATAATAAAATGTAATGGTCTATTACTCAGAATGCAGGCTGGTGTGCAGATGAAGGGTAACTTACATACTCTTGGAATCAAACTCACTTTCTTGGAGACAGATCAGTTTTCATACCATACCCACTGGTATGTAATTGCAATCGTTTTATAAATGTATATAATAATATATATGCAAAAATGATAATATACATTTTCAGACTGTGGTGTGGGGCAATTAGATGGACAAATGTCAGTTTTATGGTCTTAACATTATTACATAAAAATTGTTTTAATTTTTGGGAATGGCTCCGTTTCTTGATTCCTGTTATGCAAGAATTGAACTTTAAAAAGTCAGAATTTGAAAAGCTAGTATGTGACCTGCTGGAGGTCCTCACTTAAAATCAGTACATGGGTACTGTAATTACAAACTCTATAACATGTGCAATGATTTGTTTTAGGGAAGAGAGTAAATCAGGTCATATTTCTGTCAGATATAGTTGCTTAAAGTAAAATTCTCTTTAGAAGAGATCTTTCCCTTGATAAATGTAATTTTAAAAAGGTCTCATAAAATACAGGACTTACTTTGACAGTCTCTGTTTGTGCTTGTAGAAGGAAGACTCCGATGCACTGTTGATATCTATTTTCATGTTGTATTACAAAAGCATTTCGCAGCCCAAGGACTATAAAACAAAACAAAACAAATGAAAGAACACACACAAAGTAAGCCATCTTATCAGAATCCCATCAGATTGATTCATTATATATCAATCATATCTTTGTTTCTCCTTGGAAAATCAGCTTTTCTGATTGCGTATTAGAGAAACACATGCTGGCAGTTTGAATTTTATGTTATGAAAAAAATAGCCTCAAATAATTTCAAAAAGTTAGTTCTGCAATTAGCTGATTTTGAGTCTTGTTCAGGGGGAAAATGGTCTACGAGACGTGCTATGTGTTGTATTGAAAATACTGGGGGAGATTCTTTGCTGTGCCAAGAGACAAAGCAAAGAACTTCCAGCCCAGGGGAAAGGGGAGGGGTCTATGGTGGCTTTAAACCACCTGTGCACCATCCTGATACTGGCTGGAGAGGTTCCAGGTGGCTGGAGAGGTTCCAGGTGTAACTTAGACAGCCTGTGTGAGTTATGGCTGTGAGAGTTATGGCTGCCCTATAGACTCCTTACTTAGAGTCTCCTGTGCCTGGTGGCACATAAGGCAACCCATTTTCCCCACTGCTGTCTGTCCAGAGCAAGATGTTTGACTCCATCAGATGTTGCCATAATGGAGACAACTTCCTTTTTGATCATCCTGTGATAGGTCATTCTTTGTCCTGCCTGGCTTCTCTTCCCTCCAGGTGGAAGCCAACCTAAGATGCATCTTGTCCTTCTGCCATGGGGTAGCCTGATGACCTTGCTGAACCACTGTAACCATCTCTGTCTGATTATTCAGTCCCCAGTGTGCTGACAAAGTTTCTTCTTAAAAAGCACTGCTGAAATTCATTCAGCTTCCTCTCGTACACTTCCACCATCTGCCACGTTTCCAAGCTGTAAAATTTTATTGGAGGATAATAGCATTGTACAATCTCATTTTAAGTGTGTAGATGTATCTTCTTACTCTTCCAGATATTTGACAAATGGGAAAATAATCCACTGGCTTTGCTGATTCTTCCTTCACTTCTTTAGCAAGCTGACCATTAGTAGATATTGTACTTCCAAGAAGGCTGAAGTAATTAATTCTTTCTTACTCTTTTCCATCAATCACATATCAACCAGTGTTGACAGCATTCTCTCCTATCTCCATGATCTTGATCTTCTGTGTACGGATAAGTCCCATTTTGGCAGCTTCTGGTTTTTTGCTCATAAAGAGTCTTTTCATTCCAACCAAGTTGGTATCCAACACGACTGTATCATCTGCAAAATCTAGGTCTTATCTCTTACCCAAATAACACCAGTGATCTGGGCAGTAGCCATTGCTCTTCTCATCACAAAGTCTGTGACAATGCAGAGGAGAAGTAGGGAGAGTATGCAACCTTGCCTTGCACCACCAGTAACAATCTGTGACTCCATTCTCTGTCCTGACACAGCAGGCACACTCATCATGTACAGCTTTTATCCAGTTAAACATGTGAAAGCAGGGTCTGAATGAATGCCTCCCTGACAGCTAGCTGGGAGGGGAAGAGACTATAGCTGTGTTTATGTAAATACGGTTTGCTCCTGCTCTGTTTACATATTCATCGTTTACAGCTGTCAAAGGATCAACTTTGGCTGGTGTTGGGTACAAATGGCCTTAGTACTGCATGCAGGGGTAGTGAAATATGATTACCAATGTTGTAATTATTGTAGGACTACAGGAAAGCAGGACTGTGTTTAACCTGTCCCAAATGAGGGGGAGGGGGCCTCCTCAGTTGGAAGAACCACATTAAGCAGGGGCTCGAATGTCAGAGCCTTGTGAAAGTAAGAGGGGTGGGGATAGGGGTCCCGGTGTCAGGGTCAGGAGGTTGCATAACCCCACCTACCCCCTTCCCCCGGTCCTCTCTAGACTGGCATAACCTGTTCTTCCCCACTGTTCAAAGAATAGAGCTAAACAAGCTTCATTAGGAGCCTCTCTTGTTATTTTAATTGCTCCATCAGAGCTGAAACCAATTGTGGTGGAACTGTGTTTCTGCCCTGCCTGCTGAGAGCTAAAATCACGAAGAGCTGAAATCACTTGAGATGGGGCAGTGTTTCTGCCCAGCCTGCAAAAGAGCTGAAAATCACTGAGAGACTGATGTGCAGAGGTCACAGCAGAGAGGCAGAAGGTGACTGACAGTCAGCTGGTGAATGAGTGACCAGCATGGTGGTGGCGAAGAGGTGTGATGAGCAGCCAGCAGGGCAGTGGTGGTGGAGAGGCGTGATGAACGGCCAGCAGGGTGGTGGTGGAGAGGTGTGACGAGTGGCCAGCAGGGCGGCGGCAGAAGAGAGGCACAATGAGCAGCCAGCTGGGTGGCTGGTGGAGGGGCATGGTGAGCAGGTGGCCGGTGAGCGGCCAACAGAGCGAGTAGGATGCCTCTTTACCCGCCACCCATGGTGGGAGGTGAACTCTGCAGATGCACCTCTGAACTCTGGGTCTGCACTGTGAATGGGGTGTAGAGAAAGGGTGCATGTGAAAGGGACTTTTGGGTTGATAGACTTCAGAACCTGAGGGGAAAAGGGCACTGCCCAACCTACTTTGGGGTGGGTCTTTTGCTCATGGTTTAAGTTTATGAACCCTGTTTGTGGTGTTTTCCCAAATTAACTCCAACTTAATTCCCTCCTCTTATTAAAAGTTTATTTTCTACACTCGGACTTTGTGCTTGCGAGTGGGGAAGTATTGCCTCTCAGAGGCACCCAGCGGTGGTGTGTAATTTCCCCAGGTTACTGGGTGGGGGCTCGAGCCGGTTCCTTGTTGTATCAATGGAACAGAACCCCTAGATATTGAACCTGGCCCTGGTAGCTGCTGGCTCCACCTGGTAGAAGGGTTACACATGTTTGTTGGAATTCCACAGAGTCTCAGGATCTTCTAGAGAGCTTCTTTATTAAACACTTGTATAAATTCAATTAAATTGAAAACCATCTTCTGCTGGTATTGTAAGCCTTTCTCAATAAGTTTTGGGAAGGTGGAAACCTGGTCTGAACACCACCCCGTGGGTTGAAATCCGCGATGTTCTTCCTGAGTACTTTGGCAATGGCAGTTTTCCTTCTATTCAAACTGATAATGCCAAATGCTTTTCCAGGTATAGATAGGAGTGTCACCCCTCTCTAATGAACACAAATAAGTTGGTGCCCCTCTTTAGGGATCATGCAGATAACACCTCTTCTCCAATCTTAGGCTGCAGCACTGCCTGGAGTCTCCACAGCACTGCATGTTGTGACCTGGCCCCCAACACGCTCCTGACTTTAGGGCTTACGATAGAGTCCTTTGAAAGGTAGTCTTGTGGTTGTCTTCTGCAGTGCCTGCTCTGGGCAAATCTTCCTCTAACAAGTTAATGGGGCTTTGAGAGATCCTTTATGCTACCCTGGCCCTTTGACCTGACATAAAGGGGCCAAAGAGGGGTGAAGAGCTCACCCATAGTCTTAACAGTATGCTTTCACACATTTCCTTAAGATTTTCCATCAAAACAGAGTGGAATCAATTATAATTGAAGTAAGAAAGTAACTAGACCTTTTAAAAAGGAAAAGCAAAATGGAATGGTTTTAATGTTTTTGGTGTTCCCAGGCAGTGTCGCTATGCGGTAACTAAGGGTTTGTCTACACAGCATTTTGAAGTGAGCCTCCTAGCCCGAGTCAGCAGACTTGGATTAGCAGGACTCACTCTAAAACTAGCTATGTAGATGGTGTTTGGAAGTTGCAGCTTGGGCTGGAGCTCAGGCTCTGAAGCCCACCCCTCCCAAAGGTTCAGAGCCCGAGCTTCCACTTCAAAGTGCTGACTACACAGCTATTTTTAGCATACTCATGTTAGTCTATCAACCGGCCTAGGAGGCTTTCTCCAAACTGCGGTGTAGACATATCCTTAAGTGCTCTCAGGTGCCATAACTCTTTGTCAGATGCTGTATTCTTTTTCACACTTGAAATTCACAGGGGTGTTGAGATCATAGAGATCATTGAAATGTAGGATTGGCTGGGACCTTGGTAGGTCATCTAGTCCAGTCCCCTGTACTGAGGCAGGACTAAGTATCATCTAGACCATCCTCAACAGCTGTTTGTCTAACTTGTTCTTAAAAACGTCCAATGACAGAGATTCCACAACCTCCCAAGGTAATTTGTTCCAGTGCTTAACTACCTTTAGAGCTAGGAAGTTTTTCCTAATGTCAAATCTAAATCTCCCTGACTTCAATTTAAGACCTGTTCTGTCCTCCCTGGTTAAGGAGAACAATTTATCACCCTGCTCTTTACAACAACCTTTTATGTACTTGAAGACTGCTATCATGTCCCCTCTAAGTTTTCTTTTATCCAGACTAAACAAACCCAATTTTTTTCAATCTTCCTTCATAGGTCATGTTTTCTAGACCTTTAATCATTTTTGTTGCTCTTTGTACTTTCTCCAATTTGTCCACATCTTTCCTGAAATGTGGCGCCCAGAAAGGGACACAATACTCCAGTTGAGGCCTAATCAGCTTGGAGTAGAGTGTCTTGCTTACAACATTTCTGCAAATACATTCCAGAATGGTGTTCACTTTTTTTTTTTTTGCAACAGTATTACATTGTTGACTCTTATTTTATGTGTGATCCCCTATAATCCCCAGATCCTTTTCTGCAGTACCTCTTCCTAGGCAGTCATTTCACATTTTGTATGTGTGCAACTGATTATTCCTTCCTAAGTGGTGTTCTTTCCATTTGTCCTTATTGAATTTCATTCTATTTAATTCAGACCATTCCTCCACTTTGTCAAGACCATTTTGAATTCTAATCCAGTCCTCCAAATTGCTTGCAACACCTCCAAACTCGGTATCATCTTCAAACTTTATAAGTATATTCTCTATGCCATTATCTAAATAATTTATGAAGATATTGAAGGGAACTGGGCCCAGGACAGATCCCCGTGGGATCCCACTGAATATATCCTTCCAGCTTAACTGTGAACCACTGATAACTATTCTCTGAGTATGGTTCTCCAACCAGTTGTTGGAAAGTTTACTTGTTAAATTATTGCTATGAAATAATGTTGCTGTAGCATGTCCATCCCCTGTAAAGTCAATTTATTTTTAGAACAAGATCTCCTGAGGGGACAACACAAGGCAAGAGTATTTTGAGAAAGAGAGAGCGTGCATCGCTTTTCCTAGCTGCTCCTTCAGATGGTGCCTATTGTTCATGGTCATTGATCTATTGCTGTTATGTAGTAAATTCCCTGCAGACATTACTTCAGACAGATGCAGCACTGCCTCTAACTCTGATGGTTGATTTCAATTCCAAGATGGGACTGCAAGTAGCCCTAATTCAACAGAACTCTTGGGCATGGGTTTATCTTTAAGAGTGTGTCTAATCCCATCTCTGTTCAGCAAAGCATGTGCTGAATCATCGTGGATTTCAATGCAGAGCACAGCTGTGCTTGGTTTTGTTCCTGTTTTCAGTGGTGTGTACACCAGACATTTCTCTACCCAAATGGCCCACACTGCACAATTCCCTCTGACTTCAATGGAGCCAGGATTTCATCCCAGGTATTTAGGTCTGAGAAGTTGTTATGGGGACTTTCCCTCATGCCTTGCATTTTGGGCTGCAGTTTCCCTATTACACCCTCTCTCCCTCCTGGGATATGTGCTGGGGTAGCATTGCAACACTGAGCCTTGGAGTGGGCCCAATTATGATTTCATTAATTTTTTTTATTCCCTGCTTCCATTAATGCAAGTGAGATCAGAACCTGGCCCATTTATTTTATATTTAGTACTGCTGGGAGGACAGATCAAAATTCAATTCTGAGAATGCGGGATGGGATCTCCTCCCTGCAAATGATGCCCCTGGCCTGAGGTTAGCTTTTAAAAGCTGTCATAAATATAAAGGGAAGGGTAACTGTTAGGATATAGATATTCAGGCCTGTCTGTAAAGGCCTGTACTTTAAGAATTTAGGGGTATTCTTATTACTTGGCTAGTTCTAGAGGTATAAAAGAAAGAATCAAAATCACTGTCTGCTGGTGTAAGGGCCTTCTCTTACTGTGACAGTTTGAGGCCCTGTTCTTAGGCTAAGGCCTTTGGCTAAGCAGCAGAGGCAGCCATAAGCCAGGAAGCGAACAGTCACATCCTCACATTCCAAACTAGCCACATTGAAAGAAGGTGCTATTGGGCTGTTAGGAATACAATCCTGTCCTGAATACAATCCTGTCCTGATAATTCCTATCACCTCCAAAGAAAGGGAAGTGCCTAGAAAATGTAAAAGGAAACTTAGTTTGATAGCATCCTGTCTGGCAAGAACTCACTTATCAATAGCTGGGATGTGAAATCCTCACTTCTGTATTGTTTTCCCACTTTGCTATTGTTTGTCTGTATAATCTCTGTCTGGTCCTGTGATTGTTTCTGTCTGCTGTATAATTAATTTTGCTGGGTGTAATCTAATTAAGGTGGTGGGATATAATTGGTTAGCTAATCATGTTACAATATGTTAGGATTGGTTAGTTAAATTTCAGTAGAATGATTGGTTAAGGTATAGCTAAGAATATTACTATATAAATTAGGGGCAAACAGGAAGTAAGTTGGGATTCGAAAATAGGGAAAAAGGAACTTGTATTTAAGCTTGCTGGAAGTTCACCCCAATAAACATCGAATTGTTTGCACCTTCGGACTTCGGGTATTGTTGCTCTCTGTTCATGCGAGAAGGACCAGGGAAGTGGGAGAGTGAAGGAATAAGCTCTCTAACATCTTGGTGCCGGGACTTGGATACATCGCATTGGATAGGTGAGTGGCAGCCTGTAAGTCCCCCTCCCCAACAGTCCGCGCAGCTGCTTGGAGGGGGTATGGCGAACTCTCGTGATGGTAATTGCGGGTTCTGGCAAGCTGGGGTAACGGATTTTTTGAACAAATGGATAAGGAAGAATCAGGGCCCATACCAGGTGCAGGGGTTCACCTGGGATGAGATTGAGAAGGAGATGGGAGAGGTTTTGGGAGACCCCAAGGGAAAGGAGTGTAGGAAAAAGGGAATGGTATTACAAGGTTTGTGTGCTGGGATGGCATACTGGGTAAAAAGGGAAGCTGATCTCCTCCAACACATTAAGGATTTGGAGGGGATTGTGGATCAGCAACGGATTTTAACAGAAAAATCTGTGTTAGCAGTAGAGGTAGCAGATTTGAAGGCACGGGATGCTGCACGGACAGAGGAGTCTTGTGAGGCAATCCGGAGAGAGAGGGACGAACTGCTGGGGAGAGTAGGAGACTTAGAGGAGGAATTGTATCATTGTAAACGTGGGGGCAATGGACTTGGGGACCCCAAACCATCCGCCCCACTAATGGAACTGAAGGAGACACCTCCACCACCCTACCCTGAAAAAACACTGTACCCACCACTGCCAGTGGATGTTGTAAGCCGGCGATCCACAGTTACAGCCCCTGCGAGAGAGGCTACCCGGGAGGAGCTGCAGGAGGCAGGAATAGTGGCCCCGGTTGCGGGGTGGGGGGACCAGGCCCCACAAGTAGTAGAACAGGCAGAAATCCGCCCCTTGTCCCTGAAGGACCGGGAGGCAGTACTGGGTCGTTTGGGAAAGGTACCCCGGAATGATTGGGATCAGTTTGTGCTGTGGCTAGTGGAGGTGGACAGGGAGATGGAGGGTCTAACTCTTGAGGACCAGGTGATCTTATGGCGTAGTCTTTTGGGACGAGGTACCTTGGGAATCGATGTGGCAGGAGTGGCACACCCATTTCTAATCCCCGGACAGGTGGCAAAACACTTGTTTGGGGTGTACTCTCGTACTGCGGGGATGAATAAGATGAAGCGAATCCCTGGGGAAACAGGGCGGGATACACTTAATCGCATACAGGCATGGGCACGGTGCTGGGTGAATCCCCTGGATGGTCCATGGGTGTTGCCACAGGCAGGGGCACCGGGACCTGGTGGGGGTGTGGAGCAGGGTAGGGGTGTGGAATTGCTGGAGAAATGGTTGGAGCTGAGCAATCCGCAGTTCGTGGGGCATTTAAGGTTGCAGCACCCTGAACTTGCTCCCAATCAGCTACCCCAGTTTCTGGAACAGGCAGATGTGTGGAGGCAGATGCATCAGGGGGAAGAGCCAGTCCATGCTATTACTGCGGGGGATCAATACAAGGTGGAAAGGAGTGGGTCAGCCTGGAGAGGAGGAGGTAGAGGGAGAGTTCGTGGCTTTGGGAGGGTAGTCAGGGACGAGCGGGCAGCTATAGAGCAACAGATCCAGAGACTGCAGGCTAAACTGACTACCCAGGATCTTACCAGATCAGGGGGAAAGTGGTCCCGGAGGCCAAGGGACTGGGACTGCCTGAAATGCCAGACACACAATTTTGCATGGAGACAGGAATGTGTTCGGTGCCAGGACCCCCGGTCCCCCCATGAACCAGTGGGAGGGACAGAGGTGGGTGCTGCAACTTAGGGGTGCCCTGGGAGGCGTCCTGTCCATGTTCTCAGTTTAGGACGGGATGCATCTGGTCGCCCCACGCTCCAGGGGGCAATCGAAGGGAGTCCCATGAGGGATTTTTTGATAGACACTGGAGCAGCCATCAGTTTAACCACATGGGGGCAGGGGAGGCCCTCAGAAGGGACTGTGACAATTGTAGGGGCAACAGGAGGGGAGACACAGTTAACCCTGAGGCGGGGACAAATCAAAGGAATCTGGGGGGAAGGGGAGATTATGTGGGGTTGTAATGATATGCTTAATCTGTTGGGGGCAGGAGATTTACACAAACTGGGACTTGTACTGGATTTAGCCAATTGGGTGTGTTTACTGGGGCAAACGCAGGACGGTCAGGGCTATACCATTCCCATGGGGATAGCCACTATGACCATTAAAGCGGCACATGCCCTCCCACCACCCCCGGCTGGGTGGGAACACATCCCAGTGTGGGCGAAGGATAACCTGGATTGTGGTAGGGGCAGCATGGAGGTACTGATGGAGGGAGGGGACCCTCCCCCACAGAAACAGTACCCTATTCCTCGGGAGGCGTTGGCAGAGGTGGGGGCAACTATTGGGGAACTGGAACAGAGGGGACTGATTCGGGCAGTTGCATCCCCTTGTAATGCTGCTGTGTGGCCCGTGAGGAAGCCAAATGGTACCTGGCGCCTCACTGTGGACTACAGGGCACTAAATGCTCTGGCCAATTCGCCAGCCTCAGTGGTGGCAGCGTACCCTGAAATGTTGGCCCGTATTGGACCCCAATTCCGAATTTTCACTGTTTTGGACATAGCTAATGGGTTTTGGTCTCTGCCACTAGCTACCTCATGTCAGTATAAAACTGCATTCACATGGGAGGGCAGACAATTCTGCTGGACAGTCCTACCCCAGGGATATAGGGACTCCCCTGCAATTTTTCACAGATACATGAGACAGGCTCTGGAGGGGGTGGATTCAGCAAGGTGCATACAATATGTAGACGACCTGTTGCTAATGTCAGGGACAGAGGAAGAAGACAGGGAACTAACTGAGCAGGTCCTGCAAGCTTTGGCAAGAGCAGGATTGAAGGTCAATGGGAAAAAGGCTCAGATGGGACAGACAAGAGTGACCTACTTAGGAGTGGAAGTGTCTCAGATGGGAAGGGAAATCGATAAGGGACGGGTGCAACTAATCCAGTCCCTGCCACTGCCTACGGATGTTAAAAGCTTGCAAAGTTTTCTGGGACTAACTGGATTTTGCAGGGATTTTGTGGCCAATTATGCAGAAATAGCCCAGCCTCTATTTGATCTAACCCGAGCCTCAACTTGGGAATGGTCAGAAGAGTGTACTGAGGCAGTGAGAGTGCTGAAGGAAAACCTGGCCAGTGCTCCAGTGCTGGCCTCCCCGGATGGGGAGAAATTCTTTTATCTGTATCCTTTGGTATCAGACACTACCATTGGTTGTGCATTAACACAGGAGTATGGAGCAAAGGACCGACCTGTGGCCTTTGCCTCTCGACTTTTGAGTGCTGTGGAATTGAAGTACGGATGGTGTGAAAAGGTGCTGTTGTGCACCTACTGGGGGGTAGGGAAATTTAAATACCTTACGGGAATGCAGAAAGTAATAGTCCGATCTCATCATGACCCCCTGCGGCTGTTAAACATGCACACTATCTTACAGGGACAAGTGAGTGGGCAGCATATTGCTAAATGGTTGCTGGCTCTACAGGCAGAAAACATTACAGCAGAGGTGTTAAAGGAACCCACAGTCTGGGTAGCTGGATTACATCTGGCTGGCACCCCACACCAATGTGAAGCCAGCCCAGGTAAAACCCAACATCAGGTGTTTCGGGCGGCTAACCCCAATCAGGTAAAAGAGGGGACACTGGTATGGTTTTTGGATGGAAGTTGTAGGTATCAAGGGGGACGGAAAACTGCAGGCTTAGCTGTTGTGGGAATCAGAGGAAATGAGACAGTCAGCACGATTGGTTTCTCACTAGAAGCAAAGTCAGCTCAGGAGGCAGAACTGGCAGCCTTGCTAACAGCTTTAAATGAAGTGGATCCCAAATTTGAGCCAGAATGTTGGGTGGTGGTAGATTCAGATTATGTATTTCGTGGTGCCACATTAATGCTGAGATGGTGGGCAGATAATCATTTCAGGGCAACAGACGGCTCCACAATCAAGCATGCTACCTGGTGGAAGCGAGTGGAGGAGCTGAGTCACTGTTTTACACGGATCAATGTGGTAAAGGTAAAGGCACACAAGAAAACAGGACCCCTAAGCAAAGGAAATAATCTGGCTGACGTAGAGGCCAGGCGGGCTGCAACAGAGGCACCCCCATGGCCCTGGGAGCCAGAAGAGAGAGTGCCTGTAGCAGTGATAACAAGAAGCGGGGTGGATACAGATCGGGGAGGGCGAATTCGAGAGTTGCAGGAATCCGACCCAGGACTGGAAGGCATCATGAAACTTGGGGACAGGCATGTGCCAAAGGTGGAACTAATGGAAGGGATTTGGTGTGTCTTAACAAATGAGGGACCGGTAATGTTGTGCCCTCAGGGAAGTCGGACGGCTTTCTTAAGCTGGGTGCATGGAAGCTTGGCAGGGGGACACCCTGGGTTTGAGGAGGCACTGGGAACTTTAAAAAGGTTGTGCTGGTGGCCAGGAATGGCAGCTGATTTAAAATCACATCTGGAACGTTGTTTGGACTGTGCCAGGCACAGCCCACCTCACAAGGTGCTAAGGGGAGAATTAATGAGACAAACCCCAAGGGGACCATGGGAAAGAATACAGATTGATTACACAGGACCCTTACCACCAGATCACAGGAAAAACCGATTCATGTTGGTGGTAGTGGATGCTTTCAGCCGGTGGGTGGAAGCTTTCCCCACAAAGTATCAAACTGCCCGGGTAACTGCTGCAATGCTGGTAAATGAGGTATTCACTCGCTGGGGGGTCCCAAAGGTGATTGACTCAGACCAAGGAGCTGCTTTTCGGTCAGATCTGTTAGGGGAGCTATCAGCCCTCACTGGAATCACACAGTTGTTCCATATTGCTTATCACCCCCAGGCTGCGGGGCAGGTGGAACGCATGAACCGCACCATTAAAAGTGAGCTAAGAAAGGGAATGGAAATCGGAGGAAAAAACTGGTCACAGTTACTGCCCTTTGTCTTAATGAGAATAAGGGCCCGAGAATCAAAGGGCACAGGATTTTCTCCATATGAAGCTCTCATGGGAAGGCCCATGGAACGGTGGGAAAATCTACTTACCCCAGTACCTGGGGAAGTCACTACACATGGCTTAACACAAGAATGGATTTTAACTTTAATCGAACATGTAAAACAAGTACAGCAGGCGGTGGCCTGGCGAGACGAGCAAGGAGCAGCAAGAGTCAAAGCATGGTATGACCTGCCTGGGGAGCGTAATCTACCCATGGTGGGAGATCTAGTGATGTACAAGATTCCAGGTCAACACCATCCATTCCCAGCTCCTAAATGGAAGGGCCCCTATCTTGTCCTTGACCAATTAGGGCCCAGTCTGCTATTACTGGGTACAGAGAATGGAGGATGGGAGTGGGTTCACTGCACGCAAATAAAAAGGTACAAACAGGGGATTGGGAAAGGGGACGTGTAAATTTTGTTATGTGTGTATTACAGGTTAATTCAAAAAGGAGAAAAGGATGAAAATTCCCTGGCCCTGGATGGAACAATTACTAGTGCTAATCACAATTGTCACATTTACAAATTCTATTCAGATCCCACGATGTGAAGTGTCAAAAGGAGGAAACACATGGACGGCTACACATGCAACCTGTGGTAATAAAGCTAATGAAGACTATGAGAATCTCCCCATAGAAAGATGTACCACTAATACTCCAACAGGAATTTAGCAGTGTCGGTATATGGTTTATGGATTAGATGGGGGAATCCCAACCAGGTGGAGAATATCAAATTTATCAGGAAATATCGCATGGTACTCCCTGGGTGCTGCCATGATTAACGATAGTGGAAAACACAGTTACCCAGCTATGTGGTTTGTTACAGAGGGTCCAAAGAATATAACCCTCTGGTCCCCTGGAGCAAATAAACCCTCTTCTGAAAATAGGGCCCCACATTTAGGGTGTGATGTTACCATATGTAACCACAATGGTACTTCCATGGAAGATAATCCCCGAGGGTGTGATTGTTATGTACATATTACATTAGGTGTAAAATCCCCTTTGGGACGCTGGGTGTACGATGAGTTAACCATTTTACAGAATGTAACCCTACAGGTGATATGGATGCCAAGTTGGAAGAATCCAAATTTAAAGTGGCCACAGCCTGGAGCCAAGAATATTCCCCGACGAGCAAATGTCTGGGAGCCATTGTGGGAGCAGGTGCAGCCTGCACTTTTTAACGTGTCCTTTCACTCTATTACATGGGTGGTACGCCCCAAGGAATGGTGGGTGGACCAAATCCATCCTAATTGTAGTATGTACATAAAAGGATTGAAACAACAATTCAGTGCATGGGTGAGGGGACACACCTGGAATCGTCGTCGGAAAAGGGGATTGTGGGCAGCTGGGAACACTATGCTGGGTACATGGAATCTGGGGGACGAGTGGGTAACCAAACAATTAGTAAGCCAAAATGTGAAATTTCAACAACAAATTAATGAATTAATGGCACAGCATCTATCAGCAGTTGCCACAGGGTGGAGGACAGCAGTAGAGGTAAACTTGCAGTTAACGCATTGGGCAGGGGACCTGGTGACATGGGTAGAGGATGGCTTCAGAAGACTAACATGGGGAGAAGTGTGCGTAGGTATTCAAAATGCTCAGTTAATAATGTTAATGGATATTATCAGAGATGCTTGGTCAGAACAATGGCCTTCAGTATTAAATCGGGAGGCTAGCCCATATCTATCCACAATTGCAAAAACATACCCATCTACCTGGAAAATAACATCCCCGACCTGTGGGGAGAGTTCTTGTGTAATTGTTACTATGATACCATGGGAAGGAAATGCAAATAAGGTGGTTCCCTTGACCCCTATGGGAGTAAGTAGGGAAGGGGGACCACGTTGGGAGCCACTAGGGAATAGGTGGGGGGGATGGAATGGGGTAAACTGGACTGTCATCACATTAAGCAGTTGTATATCCAGAGGAGGAATATGGATGTGCCCCTCTCCTATGACTATGGAGGAGCAGGATCAATGGCCTATTGCAAAGGGGGGGCATTTAGGGGTAATGTATATGGGGTACGGTGTATTCTGTTGGGAATGTATCCAATCCTGCAATATAACACTAGGAGGCAAAATCCTTCCAGTGTATGACAAAATTATGAGCTTCTATACACTGCCACCTGGACTATGGTGCACCAATGGATCAGTGGACTTAATCGTTGTAAACAATCGAACCAGCACCTACTACCCCATACCGTACCAAGTAGTTGAATTGGTTTGGACAATACCAAATTTCACTGTGGATATTCAATGGACACACAATATGGACAAAAGTACACAAAGATTACAAGAGCAACTTGCTGCAAGCGCCAACAGTTGGACACACTTACAATCCACACTACAGGATGGCGCTGACAAAATTTTAACCTTATCAAAGGAGGAGAAGCAGTGTTTTTGGTGGTGGCCAGGATGTTGGACCATACTGCAGTGGTCAGGACTCTCGGTGTTGCTGTGGATTATCATAGCAGCTGGTGTATTGTTAATTATATGTGTGTTACATTGCATATGGAAACGATCAAGGGGGGCACAACCCCCTAGAGAACAGCCACTAATTATAACCTATAAGTAATGTAGTAAGCCCCCCCAAGTGTACTAGACAACCCGGACCCAACCTTCTCGGGCCCACTATACTGGGAAGTCTGGAACACTAATTGGAATAGGTGTAGTATGCCCGTACGAGAGAAGGTGCAGGGCATGGTACTACACAAGGGGCAGTGGGACAGATGGAGCATCGACACCTTCCACCTTGATGCCTGGCCCTATCAGGAAATGTGTCGCCATATGTCCTATGCTTTTCCAGGGATACCTGGACAGGAGGATCCCAAAAGAAAAAGAAAAAAAAGGGATGGAGTGTTAGGATATAGATATTCAGGCCTGTCTGTAAAGGCCTGTACTTTAAGAATTTAGGGGTATTCTTATTACTTGGCTAGTTCTAGAGGTATAAAAGAAAGAATCAAAATCACTGTCTGCTGGTGTAAGGGCCTTCTCTTACTGTGACAGTTTGAGGCCCTGTTCTTAGGCTAAGGCCTTTGGCTAAGCAGCAGAGGCAGCCATAAGCCAGGAAGCGAACAGTCACATCCTCACATTCCAAACTAGCCACATTGAAAGAAGGTGCTATTGGGCTGTTAGGAATACAATCCTGTCCTGAATACAATCCTGTCCTGATAATTCCTATCACCTCCAAAGAAAGGGAAGTGCCTAGAAAATGTAAAAGGAAACTTAGTTTGATAGCATCCTGTCTGGCAAGAACTCACTTATCAATAGCTGGGATGTGAAATCCTCACTTCTGTATTGTTTTCCCACTTTGCTATTGTTTGTCTGTATAATCTCTGTCTGGTCCTGTGATTGTTTCTGTCTGCTGTATAATTAATTTTGCTGGGTGTAATCTAATTAAGGTGGTGGGATATAATTGGTTAGCTAATCATGTTACAATATGTTAGGATTGGTTAGTTAAATTTCAGTAGAATGATTGGTTAAGGTATAGCTAAGAATATTACTATATAAATTAGGGGCAAACAGGAAGTAAGTTGGGATTCGAAAATAGGGAAAAAGGAACTTGTATTTAAGCTTGCTGGAAGTTCACCCCAATAAACATCGAATTGTTTGCACCTTCGGACTTCGGGTATTGTTGCTCTCTGTTCATGCGAGAAGGACCAGGGAAGTGGGAGAGTGAAGGAATAAGCTCTCTAACAGTAACCACCTTTCTGTATACAGTGCTATAAAATCCCTCCTGGCCAGAGGCAAAATCCTTTCACATGTAAAGGGTTAAGAAGCTAAGGTAACCCCGTTGGCACCTGACCCAAAATGGCCAATGAGGGGACAAGATTCTTTCAAATCTGGGGTGGGGGGACAACAAAGGGTTTGCTTTGTCTGTGTGATGCTTTTGCTGGGAACAGATCAGGAATGCAGCCTTACAATTCCTGTAAAGTTAGTAAGTAATCTAGCTAGAAAATGCATTAGATTTTCTTTTGTTTAATGGCTTGTAAAATAAGCTGTGCTGGAGGGAATGTATATTCCTGTTTTTGAGTCTTTTTGTAACTTAAGGTTTTGCCTAGAGGGATTCTCTATGTTTTGAATCTGATTACCCTGTAAGGTATTTACCATCCTGATTTTACAGAGGTGATTCTATTACCTTTACTTTAATTAAAATTCTTCTTTTAAGAACCTGATTGATTTTTCATTGTTCTTAAGATGCAAGGGTTTGGGTCTGGGTTCACCTGTACCAATTGGTAAGGATTATTATCAAGCCTTCCCCAGGAAAGGGAGTGTAGGGCTTGGGGGGGATATTTTGGGAGAAGACGTCTCCAAGGGTCTCTTTCCCTGTTCTTTGTTTAAAACACTTGGTGGTGGCAGCACACTGTTCAAGGACAAGGAAAAGTTTGTACCTTGGGGAAGTTTTTAACCTAAGCTGGTAAGAATAAGCTTAGGGGATCTTTCATGCAAGTCCCCACATCTGTACCCTAGAATTCAGAGTGGGGAAGGAACCTTGACAAAAGCATATATCCCAGAGGACAATGCAGAGTTCAGGCTGCCAAGACATGCCAGTCATCTCTAAATTTGCTATATTTGAGGTACCTTTTTGATAACCATTTAGTTTACACCATTTGCTTTGGAGCAGTGTGCTTTTATGTAGTATTTGCTCTTATAAAATGCCTCTCATCAAAGTGCCAAACAGACCTAAAACACTCCTAGGAGATACCAGCAGATAAGTGTTATATAATCCCCATTCTGCAGCTGGGGAAAGTGAGCTGCAGAGTGGTTAAATTACTGGCCCGAATCGGTAAGTACAGCAAATCCATAGCAGTGCTGGGGATATAACTCAGAACTCTTGACCCTTACTTCTGAGATCTACAGGGAATACAGCTATTCAGTTTTAAAGATGAAATTTTCAGAACTACTGTAAGAGACTCTCAACATCAATGACAGAGAATCTACACTTCACAGCAGTAAAGACTAGTAATCTTTACTGGAGCAACATATCTGTGTCTGTAAGGAAGGATCCTTCCAGCTTACAGGTATAGGATTCTCAATAGAGAGAGATCATAAGGAATTGCAACGTTTAAATTCAGAGCAGTGATGTTAGGCATATTGCTCCTTATGTACCTTCAAAGACAGATTTCCACTATTACTCTTATATCTCTAGTACATGGCCCTGGTGTTTGAGTATAGTTTTGCCTTTAGGACAGGCTTCCTAGCATTATGAGGGTAAGACTTCTCGTCATTGGACTGACATGTGGCAGGCTTGAGGCTAGACTTAGAGTGTGTAATTATACAGCTCTTGTCTGCTGATAAATTCTGCTCTGAAGGGTACTTCCTTACTATTGCAATGGAATATTTCTGCAGTCAGCTGGATTTCTTTCCAGGATAGGACCTGCCTTCAGTAATATGACAGATGTGCTCTATTTATTAGACCAGAAATCAAGCTTAATCTATTTATTAGACTAAAAATCAAGCTTAATCAAATTGTGATTAATTTGACCGCTGCAAGTCAGCATAGCCCAATAAAAATACAGCTCTGAGAGCAGTTCTCAAAATATTAAACACTCGAAAGTTACCAGCAGTGAACTCTATCCTGCAGGCTGCATATAAATTTCCGTCAGTTCCATTCTCTGTTTTCACAAGCTCATGACTTTCTAGGACATTTATCTTTTGGGCTAAAAATTTCCATTCTCTGTTCATTGTTTAAAGAAAGAAACCCTGCCAATGGATTAAAAAAAATTGAGGGTCAGATCACAGATAGCTGCCATGTGAACTGTAAGCTCTTTGGGGCACAGACAGCTTTTCCTGTGTTTGCACAGCAGCTAACACAATGGGGCCTTGGACTAGGACTGTGATCCTTGGCACTATGGCAATACAAATAAAAGCTGCTCCGGACACAATCTGAAACAAGCAGTGTGTGCATTGGTAGGCTTGAGGGTGGGAGAAAATGTGAAAATAAAGAAGCACTGGATTGAAAATTGCTTCTGGACTAGGCTCAGGGTTTTAGCAGAATTCGTCAAATCCCCATTAAATATTCTTCATGCAGCACGAGAGGCACAGCGTCTGCTCCTCTCAGATCACTGCGGAGACAGCTTTAATGATTGTAAATATCTCATTAAAACGGGCAGCCAAATTGTCCCCATGAGCTCCCTCAACATTGCAGAAGAGTAAACTGAGGGGAAATTTTGAACCCTGCTACTTTTGGGTGTGGCGGCAATATTCTGTATATTAAGATTTCTTTTTATCACCCCCCCACCCCCGACTCCCTTTTCTGTTGCAGAGGGACAACTCTCACAATGTAGTCCGCTGTGCTGCTGCTGTTTGTTCAGCCTTGCAGCAGCTCTTCTCTAGCAGCTGGGAACTCCCCTTCCGCATCCATTTCATTGGGGTGTAGACGTCAAAATCTAAGTGGGGAACCACTTCATAACCTTCTAAGGCACAAAATATTTTCTGAAATCATTAGGAAATTATATAAAAATGCCTCTTCTAATGCTAGTGCTGAGCACAGGCCATTCCTTAATGCCAGAAACAATCAGCTGAAGTTATAAATGTTTTGCACTCTAACACCAGCACTAGCCAGTTACTTAATTCTAAAAATCCCACTGCCAGACCATGAGGGAATCTGGGGGGTGGGTCCTGTCACATCATATCCCAGATCATAGGCAGTGAAATCACCCACTGCTCAAAGTTCCCAAATGAATCCTCATAGGCTTCAGTCCCCCTTGCTGGCTTTTAGAAAACATTTGATGGGGTAGTATAATGCCGACAAACCCCAGTCATTGGTGGGTGAGATCGAACCCGGGACCTCTGGAGCCATCTGGCCCTTAGCTAAGGCTGTAGAGCGGACTCATTAATCTCTAAGTGGTCTTGGTGCCACTAGAAGGGACAGAGCACCATACCCAGGAGGTGTGTGGGTTACAGTAGCTCATATCTTCTCCTATCTAGTTGTCCTTGCACTAGTCCCAGAGTTCCTACTCCTGAGTTTGGTGCAATGCCAGCCCATATGTTAGTACTGGAAAAAGCCCATGAAAAAATTGCTCACAAATCATGGATAGTCAAGGATTGGGGTAGTGCAAGTCCTCCTGACCCCCAAAGAAGATTTGCTTTTTTCATAGAATCATAGAATCATAGAATATCAGGGTTGGAAGGGACCTCTGGAGGTCATCTAGTCCAACCCCCTGCTCAAAGCAGGACCAATCCCCAATTAAATCATCCCAGCCAGGGCTTTGTCAAGCCTGACCTTAAAAACTTCTAAGGAAGGAGATTCCACCACCTCCCTAGGTAACGCATTCCAGTGTTTCACCACCCTCCTAGTGAAAAAGTTTTTCCTAATATCCAACCTAAATCTCCCCCACTGCAACTTGAGACCATTACTCCTTGTTCTGTCATCTGCTACCATTGAGAACAGTCTAGAGCCATCCTCTTTGGAACCCCCTTTCAGGTAGTGAAAAGTAGCTATCAAATCCCCCCTCATTCTTCTCTTCCATAGACTAAACATCCCCAGTTCCCTCAGCCTCTCCTCATAACTCAGGTGTTCCAGTCCCCTAATCATTTTTGTTGCCCTCCGCTGGACTCTTTCCAATTTTTCCACATCCTTCTTGTAGTGTGGGGCCCAAAACTGGACACACTACTCCAGATGAGGCCTCACCAGTGTCGAATAGAGGGGAATGATCACGTCCCTCGATCTGCTGGCAGTGCCCCTACTTATACAGCCCAAAATGCCATTGGCCTTCTTGGCAACCAGGGCACACTGTTGACTCATATCCAGCTTCTCATCCACTGTAACCCCTAGGTCCTTTTCTGCAGAACTGCTGCCGAGCCATTC